>NC_092794.1:40839431-41206556 GCF_918797505.1 Bemisia tabaci | reverse complement strand
ATAATAGCTATATAAGAACTTTGGAAGTGCAGGCATTACATAAAGAATAAATAACGATTACTTACTGGTTACTTAAAGTTAATAACTAATCTGAGATGATAGATACACTTATCTCATGTATAACCGCGGATAAAAGAGTATGTAACAAAGAAATTAACTTTTCAATGCAGCGGTTATACATGGAACATAGGAAGACAGTATAATTTAAGCATAAGCGGAACATAACGAATGGGAGATTGTCCGACACATCGGTTATACGTCATCTAACTTATAATCCTTGCACAAAAGAAAAATAAATATTATTTATATTTTTCATGGCCCGCCGACAAATTGGTTAAGCAGCGAACGTGTTTTGCGGTAGGTATGAGGGAATTATAAATATTCCATAAAGAAACTAAGGATCGTTCAGTACTTTGATTATACATCTAAATTATAATCGCTGCGGAAAAGAAAAATTAAAAATAATGTATGTTTTTAATAGTCCGCCGACCCATTGGTTTAGCAGCGAACGCGTGATGATCGCAGTATAAGGGAATTATAAACATTAGGCACATAAATAAAATCGTAAGTAAAAACGTTCCTCGGCTTTGCTCAAGGAAATGAGCTGATCTCCTTCACTTTTCCAAGAAATTCAAATAATTTCCCTGGAAAAGTCAAGGAAACCGGATGATTTCATTGGACGGGTGAAGGAAATCGGATGATTTCCTTCCCGACTCTAGATTACTGCTGAAAATATACACTGAAAATTGTAGTCATGCATCAAACTGCAGAGTTTAATTACTCACCTAAGACGATAAATTGAGAGGACCACCATATCACTGTTCTAATTGTAAACTTCATGAACGCCTTCTGACAGAGATGTAATAATAATTTGCCGCTTCTTTTCTACTTTAGATTCATTCTATAAACTAGGCGTTCAATAAAGCCTACCAGGCGTATATTCTTACATGACAATACGGGTAATGAGTAAAACCTTAATCCTTGGCAAGATTTACCTACCCGCGTAGTCGGAGGAGGCAACCCGCCCGCCCGTGACACCGTTAGCCATACTTACCAACCCGCTTTGTTCGGATAAAACAGGAGTGTAGCTATGACGGAAACGAAATAGGCGGGTTGGTAAACATAGCCCTTTTCCATGGTTGCGGCCACCAATCTCTTTTCTCCGTGCGCTCATGAAAACTCAATGCTCTACGTGACTCACATCGCGCGCTAAACGTCATCATGACAGTCTCTGCGATATAAAAATCTGGCAACCTCAATCTTGACGCTTTGGCTCAGCTAGGTATAGCAAGTTGTTTATAGTTTGAACAACACATGGTGGAAAGTGAACATTGCTCGATTGAGAAGCTTGCTGAAACCGTTGCAGTGCACGATTTGACTCACGTAGAGCTTTGAGTTTCTTATGAGCGGGCAGTTCGAATTCCTCGTAACCAATGTGAAATGAAAACGTTAATATCTTTGTTAGGAGTTGATGTCGGTAATTTTCGTTGCGCGAATCGTGTTCTACGTAAAATTCTGGTCAAGCATCATGTATCAGAATGCTTAAATTCGTACCTTGTCTAGTGGTCCATTTGGTAGATTTTCCAGTTTTATTTTTTTCTCTACGATAATTTGAGCCGGAGTTATGATTTTTTGATCAGGTCAAATTCGACCTTTGACCTATCCTAACTCGATCAAAAATTTAGATATTGATCTGCGGTTTGCGCCAAAATTTTCAGTTTTCAATGTTCTTTCCAATGATGTACCACAAGATAGGGGTTACCATTTGAAAAAAATAAAAGTTGGGGCCCCACTTCCCCCCCCCCCCCCCCGAGGGAGGGACAAACATATTGACCCCCCTAAGAGATGGTCTCCTTTAAGATAGAAACATTCCCGAAGTTTCGTTTTTCTATCTCTAACCGTTCAAAAGTTACCGAGGGGGGTACAGACTTTTGGGACAAACTGTATAAGTTAATAATTTTGGACCTCATCATGACTTTTTTTAAGGAATTTGCACAGCTTAAATCAGAGAAAGCAATTTTCAAATATATAAAATTGCGACTAGCATAGTAAACTGGGGTATCTGAACGGTGACTCTCCTTAAATGAGGCCTTTTTGTAGGACCTAGGGTAACGGTAAGCTCAGGTTATGACTAAATCTTAAGTAAATCCACCAATTACCTTATCTACTAAGGAACTTCTTATTGGTGCGTGCTTGCAGTACATGAATCTGCTGGCTTAATTTAAGCGGAGTAAACTGAAGTAAACTCTGGGATGCCCATAGAGAATCTGGAAGGATTTGATCGGAATCTGGACGAAGTTCCGAGATTAATCAGGGAATTTGTATATCCTCCGGATATTCTGAGAGTGCGTCATCATGAAATCTTTCAAAAATTTCATTCAAAATTTTACGAAGATTTCATTCGATGTCCGGCGAAGATCTGATGAATTTTTTCTCAAAGGAGTGGACAAAAATACGTTCTTGGGTACATCTTGGCGGTTACAGACCATGTACCTAACTGAAAATCATCTATAAGATATCATTTTATATCTTAAAGAAGTGGACAAAAATATGTTCTTCAGAATATGTTGAGGATGCAAAATTTTGACATCATCCAGGAATTTTGATACCTCTAATATATCGTGATAACATCATTTTGTTACTAGGGGACTTAGATAATATATACCCGAAATCTCAATTCAAAGTGAGGAAAATTATGCAAGTGAAGATACCTATAGTATATGTATGTTAGTCATCAAGTTAACCTAAGGAGACAAGATGACGTTTCAATATTAGTGACCAAGGTAACAAAAGAAGATGAAGAAGACGTGGATGTTAGTAATCAAGCTAACAATAACTGAGCTAGATTTTGTATGGGGAATCCATTCAAAACGTAGAGTTCCCAATGTGAACTCATGAATTAGGCTTGGAGAAAGATAAGAATGCAGTGAGTGGTGAATTGCGCAACCATTCGTATCCTTTTGACAAGAGAGTAAGGCCTGGGCCCAGGCTGCTAATTCGATTGGACAGAGACGGTGTCTCAACACGAACGAAATCTCTCTCTCTCTAAAAAAAAAAAAAGACGCATTGTGAGGTTATATTGTATGCCAAACCAAGCTGATTTTAATCAAACTGCCATATTTCATACGTTGAAAATTATGTAAATCTATCAAATTCATGTGACATTCATGTCATATAACTGAAAAGAATTGACTCGATATAAATGCAAATGCATTACTTAATTGTGTCTTGATTTTGTTATTTTCAGCATCTTTCCATGCAAAGAAGTTCAGCGATGTCCGATGCTCTTTTCGTTAGTGAATTGAGAGTGAGCAATCTACATCCCAAAAATTCACCGGTTTGTCATAAAAAATCGCCGAAATTCGATACCAGGTCAATACGGATATTCACTCGTTGACTTTACAAATCAACGCCATTTGTTTATAAACGTGAAAATCAATAAAGGTACTCTAGTCTTTTAGAAGCATTTATTTTTTTGAAAAGAAATAATTCAGGTACATAGCTTGCAATTTCTACGGTATATTCTGATAATCTGGGTTTCCTAAAAAAAAAACGAAAGTATGACAGGATGTCTGCGACGTCGCAAGACTGCGTCGTAAGGCGTGCGTACTTTTGGCCATCGAAATATTGAGATGCCCCAAATTCAGATGCTTTTTCTCATCAGATGGACTTTTTATTGTCAACAACAAAAACAACAACAACATAACCTCAAAATCACAATATTTTGGTGGATGACATGCCTATTGCCGGAACAACATTTTCCGCGTTAGTAAATAAACAACGTGCTGGTCTGCTGGTATCAATAACATCGTATGGAATAGCAGCAAAGCAAAGTTACTGTGCAATGTTAAAAATTGAAGAGTGAAATACGGTGTCGAAGTCCATAGAACGCCCAAATACCCCGAGTGGCATAAATGGAAAGTGAAATTAGCGCCATAAAAGTGTATGACACTCCGCAAAAAGAGAAGATTCCGCTCCAAAATAGTGTTATAGGTTGTAGGTAAGTCATTATTTGAGGAAAAAAGATAGGTACCGCTCCGATGCAAAATTTCATTCCAAAAGTTTTAACAGTGTACCTATATTACACGTTAAAAAAAAGTAACCGACATTTTTTTTCTTCTGAGAAGTAGAGCACAAAGTAACCTAAACGTGCGGTTAATGTTTTTTGGTCAGTTATTCTTTGGGTTACTTTGACGAAGTCTTCATGCTGGAAATTTGCAATCTCGTTGAAAGGATCATCCAATGCGCTAGCCACTCGCAAGCCGCAACCTCTGAGTTACATCGAGAAAACTAGAGAGCTTAAGTTAAGTAGCAGGCTGATTATTGAAATTTATAGAAAAAGCCATAGACGAAGAAGACACAAAAAATATGGAGGGATCCTATTGTTGGAAGCAGGATGTTGCAATGGAAAAAGGAGGTAGGGGACTAGCTAACGGCAAAGCACGGGAGACCCTAAAGTTAGGCAATTATTTCCTCCCTTAGTATTTGAGAGAAACCCTCTTCAACCAATAGGATCGCTCCATACTTCCTTTGTCTTTTCGTCTATTGCTTTGTTTACTAATGTCAAAAATCATCCCGCTCGGGACACTTTCTTCATCTCCCGCCCGACCAAGTCCTTTTTGTCAGGGTCAGACCTGGCAACGCTGCTTGTGAGCCCAGCCGCCGGGGCAGTTGTCGGTTCGGCAGGACATTCAATATACAGACATCATGGCGTCCTCAACGTAATTCACTTGTTCCTTGTTTCCCACACTTAACACTTTTGGTTGATCTGGCCAGAAAAAAGTAACTGAAAGTAACCCGAAGTAACCATAAACATGGAAGCATTTAAATGTATGCATAGATCGTTTGGATTGGAAGCCAGTTCTGGCCAGTTGGTTTCGCAGTTCTGTTCCATTTATGGTTAACATCGTGAATGTGTTTTTTTTTTTTTTTTTTTTTTTTTTTTTTTTTTTAAATTAACGTTTTTTTTATAATTTTTCATCCATGTCACTTGAAGAGCATATCAACGGAGAAACTGCAAAAATACGTTTCTCGGTTGCGGTGTTTTGAAATTTCCGCTCCTATTTTATTTCTTAAAAGGAGACCAAAGAAACATCATGGCTTGAATTTGTTCACAGAATATTCTTTATGAGAAGAAGAAAAAAGTAACTACAATTTTCAAGAACTGACGTTCAGTAGTTTTCTCATATCGAGGGCTAACGAAAAAGTTCGCCTTATTGAAAATTTTCACAAAAGTGAGTTAATGACTTCGCCGCATTCTTCAGTATAAAATATGCAAGCAAGTGATTTTAGATTTATCCAATTCTGTAGGGGAGTGTCTCAATGACGCTGGGATGTATGAAAAAATTGCAAATCCAACCTTAAAATTACGAAAATGGCGGATTTTCCTCTTCGTTCTGCCAAATCGTCAGTTTGCAGCTAGGCGGTATTGTTCGTTAGCCATACATAAATAAAATACAGTATGACAGGAAGTCTGCAACGTCTTAAACCACGATACGCATGTCTGCAGTTTTACCATTGATATTAAACTTTTAAGGTAAACATATCTTACCGCTCTTCCAAATCCGCAAAAAAATGTATTGAAGTGAGATCAAGTATCCAATCGACGCACTAAACACCTCACACCAGAAAATAAAGACAAGGAACTAACAGTTGAAAAAATCTCGATGAATTTTCACGCGTCATGCGTGATTCTAAGACACAACTGAAGGGAGAGGCAGACGAAGCCCTGGGGCCAGGAAGAGCGTCATTTTGGCACGGAGCCCTCGGAGGACCCATCCCTGCCCCCTTGGAGGCCCGCCCTCCAATCAGGGGCCGTAGGCGTGGAGCCAGCATCCATCTTCGCCAACACGTTTTGTGACGGATACATTCTAATATATTAAATATATTCAACGCCGATTTGCTAGTTTTTATTTTTAACCTTTCTTCATTAGCGCGCCTTGTCTGGTGAATGAGGCTATGCTCGAAATTTCGGCAGGGGCCGAACTCCATTTTGCTTCTTGTGAATTTATCATCTCTTTATTTTTTATTGATTTTTTGGGGTCTCGTTGCTGGGCCCGTGTTTCCTTTTCATCTGAGGAACATTTGTCTTTATAAAATTTCCTTTGCCTCATATTATTTATTTCTCTCAGTAAGCATGTCAAACTTGCAAATTGTGCAAAGTGATGTGGGTATACAATATAAACTGAGCGTTACATAGCATAGCATCTTAAAGCATATCATCGAAAAAAGAGAAAGGAAGAAAAAAAAAATCAGTTAATAGTCAACTCTGGAGGAAAATTCTTGGCTTAAGCATGATGATTCTTATATTTGCCGCCAAAAATACTTTTCATCTTGATTCGAACTAAATTGTTTCCAAAAGAAAATCCTTGAATCGGTAAAAAAGGACCTTTAAGTATGAAACTTCAGTCCCGACTTGAGAGAAAATAATCCCTTTCATTTTTTCCTTTTTTGTATCGTCTGTGTCCATTTACAATAATTATTTTAAAGTGGCTTTCCCTAGAATACATTTGATGCTTCAAACAGAACAAATTTTTTTAATGACGTTTCCGGTTAAATCGAGGGTTTTCCCGGGAAGGTCCCGTCCCTCCCAAACACTATTGATGCCAGAAAAGGTGCTTTTCCAGCACTTTCCCAGTTCAAACCCATGTAAAAAATTCACATTCATTGCAAAATCTGGCAACCCTACCCGACTCGAATAAAAGGTGGGTGGTGAAGAGATTCGGGGAAGAGACACTTCCCCTCGAGTGAAATAGAAAAAGGTGGAATCCTTCGACTCATATATATATAGTAGCCGTTCTGGACGCGCTTAGCGCGTCCGTCACGGCCAGCCAAGGGGCTGCGCCCCCTGGATCCCCGATCACTCGCTACGCGAGTGACATTCGGCTCGCTCCGCGAGCCATTCTTCTCAGTGATTGGTCATTTGATCACTAAGATGAATACATTTTGGAGACTCTGAAGGCAAAAATGATTTCGTCACAGAACCTTGTTGCACGAGCGTGCCATCATTTGCACATGAATAGATGTGTGGAGATGAAGCGATGATGTGGGATCGATTATTTCTTCAAAAACGCATTTGACTGGGACGCCATCCCATTGGATGGCGGAAAAAGACACTCCATGGATCTCCTTCCGCGATTTGACTTGCTGAAGTAGCAAAAGTTCATCTTTACGTCTTAAGAAGATTATCGGTGACGTAGGGGTCTAAAATCTGCTCAACGATAGTATAGTTCGAGTTCCGAATCGCAATGAGCCCACTCGTGTTTTTTTTCTTATACTTTCATCGCATATAAATTTCTCTGATGATTATGTTTTATTCTCTCTTATCGCATATTAGTAGGTAATTATATCCTCATTTCATTTCCTTTCCCTTTTCTTTCTCTTTTTCTGTAGCATCTGTGTCCATTTACAATCATTATTTTGAAATAGCCTTTCCCTAGTATACAATTAATGCTTCAAACGGAATCAATTGTTTTAATGACATTTCCGGCTAAATCATGGGTTTTTCCCAGGAAGGCAGCCTCTTGTCCCTCCCGGACTCTATTGTGGACGGATAAGTTGCTTTTTTAGCACTTTTCCCAATGGGCCTGTTGCAAACTTTTGCTAGAGCAAAACTAAGAGTTGTTTCCTGCAGGTAATGCCTCAAAAATCACGATGAGCGCATCGGCAAAGTCTGAAATGCACTTATAACTTCACAATCTGCGTAAGAAATTTGCGGTTTTTTGAGCTTCCCGCTTCGAAAACGATACTACGGCACAGGTGAACATTTTGTTAGAGGGTTCGTTCCATTGGCGATAATTCTCATCATGGCCGACGCCAGTCCACCAAAACACGTGTGATGGGACGAGATAACACCTGAACAGGATTAAACCATATAACAATCGGCGTGTTTACGTTCATATTTTCCTCGCCCGCCTTAATTGACCTTGAACTCTCCTCGAATTACGCGAGGAACTGCGCAAGCGTCGGCCATGATGAATATTGCCGACGATGGAGCGACTCCTCTAACAAAATATTCACCTGTGCAGTAGTATCGTTTTTGAAGCGGGAAGCTCAAAATAACGCAAATTTCTTACGCAGATTGTGAATTTATGAGTGCATTTCAGACTTTGCCGATGCGCTCATCGTGATTTTTGAGGCATTATCCATGGGAAATAACTCTTCATTCTGCTCTAGCAAAAGTTTGCAACAGGCCCATTCAAATCCATATAAAATATTCACATTTATCGCACAATCTGGCAACCTCTCGAGTGGAATAGAAAAAGGTAGAATCGCTGAAAGTCTGAATCCTTCGAAGTTAATATTAATGAAAACAACTAACCGTTCTGGGCGCGCTTCGCGCGCCCGGCGCGCCTAGCCGGGGGACTGCGCCCCTGGACCCCCGGTTACTCGCTAAGTGACATTCGGCTTGCTTCCCGAGCCGATTTTGTAGTAGTTGCGAATTTTGTATCACTTTATTATGAAGATTTCATAGAACACATTAATACATTTTCACTCCACAATTAATTTGTAGAATATAATAATGACGGGACAAGAGATAGACTGTATCTTGAAATGGACGGTTGCCACTCATTAGAAACATCCAACACCACAAGAAGGTGATTAACCATCTTCAGCAACTTTTTTTTTACTTTTCTGAAAAAAAATTACTGACATTTTAATTGCGCTTCCTTAAATACTAAGTTTTAATATAAATTCCCCTTTTTTACAGTGTTGTTAAAATAATAAAAAGTTACCGAGAGGGAAATTTCATTTATATTCCCGGTGGGCCTGCTACTCAAAATTGGAATATATTTGCCGTTCTTCAATTGAGCCGGGCGTATGAAATCCCACAAACCCATTAAATTTACATTGACAGGTCGGAAGTTCGTCTTACGACGCAAAATGTCAAAAAACAAATTAAGTGTATCGCCAGACAACACGTCCTGCAATACGTCATCAATTGAGGCTGGATTCATGATTATTTTATCAAAAATTTCCTCAGAGAACAAAGGATAGGAAAATAAATATCAGAACAGAAAGGAAAAGAAAGACAGAATAATGTCTTGAATTTGTTATTTTAAACGTATTTCCATGCAACAACAGCACGTGCTGAGGCCTGTCGTACGTCACCCACTCAATTCCAAAGAAGTTCAACCATGTCGTTGCTTTATTCATTCATGAATTGAAATTGAGCAATTTACATCCCGAAAATCTACTGATTTGCCGTAAAAAATTGCAGAAACTTGATACCTATACCAGGTCGATGCACCCACTCGTTGAATTTACCAACCAATTTCGTGAGTGCAAATATGTAAGAATCAATATGCTATAGTCATTTTGGGTGCATTTCTTTTTTATGAAACAATAATAAGTAATTTCAATCCCGAAAAACCATCAATTTTCCGTATAAAATCGAAATAGCGAAATATGTCGACTCCCTGACGTGAAAACTAGATTCTACGTGTGAAAATACTTATGTCGACTGTGAAAGTCGGCAATCACATAACTCGTTTGCGGTGTCTGAAAATCTCCGCCTCTACGTCATTTTTTTAAAGGAGAACAAATTGATATTATTTCTTGAAGTTTTTGCAGAATTTTCTTCGCATTGAGAAGGAAAATCATGACAATTTTAAAGAATTGCCGTTGAGTAGTTTTCCATTTAAAAAATAAAGTATGACAGAAACAGTCAGAAGTCCGGGGAAACATCAATTCTACAGAAAAACTGTAAAAATTAGATCGGATTTTAGCCGCTTTGCCCGCCTCTCCTCGATACTTACAACAAACCGTTCTTATACTCATCTCAAAATTTTTCTCAGAGCTTTGGGTTATTATCAGCTTCCATTTAAACCCCAGCTCGATGTCCAAATCGGCTGCCAAAAAAGCAAGCCACTGTTGAAGAGTTCTATGAGAAATTCGTGATATTATCGGCTCTCAGGAAATCATCCCATGGCTAAAATTGGTGGTATAAATGTTTAAGTGCTTAAAATAATCATATTCAAGAAACAAAGGCATTAAACTATGGAGTCAATATCATTTTAATGATATAAGGGGATTTACTGCCGGTGATTTAGCTATTATAGCCCCAGAATACTTTTAAAGCGCCTTTACGTTCCAGAATCTCAACGGATTTTTTTTTTTTTTTTTTGATTAAACGATTCAAGAGACAGTGTAGTTAAAAATATAAAGATTTTTCGATTTGGACGTATAAAAAACTAGGGGGCCCTGCCCCCTGACCGCTACGTGGCCCAACCCCCGGGAGGGCGCCTCGCGCCCTCAGGACTGCTTTGCGGGCACTATACGCATATATATATATAGGCAAAAAATAATGTTCTTCCATTTTAATACACCATTTTGTGTTCGAGCTGCATCGATTTCAAAATTTTTGACGTAACACTCAGATTTGTAAATGATGAGGAAATAGCTTGATGTGCATAATTTCACAGTCCACTTACTGGAGAAATTTCCATTTATTATGTTATTATTAAAAACTGAATAAAGAAAAAAAAATCGGATTTCGACCGTTAAGAGTTAATAATATTTGATCCGTCCCGACGCGACGCAGCGCCTGCCTTCTTACTTTGTATCTGCTGTATATCTGCTGTACATATTAATAGAAATTCAGCAATCAAGTAAATTGACCAGTGCCACAAATCGAAGCCGGAAGAATGAGGAAAAATTAAGTAAAAACCTTATACCTTGGACCTTGAACCCCAAGCGATGCACCGTTCCTGAACTCTTCGAATGAGGAGCCCTTCACGAGCTTTTCCATTGTGTTATTGTTTATTCGAGTCATTCAGGTAGAATCCCACACCTTGACGTTTCTAGCGGAAACAACATACCTATCTCTCACGCTATTAACATTGGACTTGAGTGACATGAGCTTTAAAAGCTCTACAATATTAAAAGTTCGGGGTTTCATAATTTTTTGCACATCTACATCTACTACAGATGACACACATGTAAAGATCATCCTTATTGGTCCGGCAGTTCGTTAGAAATAGTGCTTCCAAGATTTTGCTTGTAGCTGTATAATAAACAGGGTGTATCAAAAGTCCGTTTCACCCCTGCTAACTTTTGAACGAATTGAGCTAGGGTAATGAAACTTTGGGAATGTTCCTATCTCAATGGGGACCATCTTTTGGGGGGGGGGGTCAAAATTTTGGTCCCCCCTCAGGGGGGGGGGCAAAGTTTTGGGGACCCCCAGCTTTTTTTTCAAATGGCAACCCCTATCTTGTGATACATCATTCGAAAGAACATAAAAAACTAAGAATTTTGGCGCAAAACGCAGATCAATATCTTAATTTTTGACCGAGTTATGATAGGTCAAAGGTTAAATTTGACCCATTTTCAAAAAATCATAACCCCGGTTCAAATTATCGTAAAGAAAAAAAAAAACGGGAAAATCTACCAAATTTTGTCCGCTTTTAAGTAAAAATTGCAGAAATCACTTCGCTGTAATTTTAAGGGGAGGCTCGAACCCCCAAATACGTCAATTCAAAGGTCATTCAATTTTCCCGCGAAAAAAGACAATTTCCCCTAGATTTGCCTCCACATTATCTCAGTGAGGTCAAAATTAGTTCAACATTACGTTGGCAAGTCCCCAAATTTCGGGAAACGTTAAAAAAAAAAGAAATTTAAACGGTCAAATTTAATCACCTTAAATTTCGTTTTTTTAACTTTTCCCGAAATTTGGGGACTTGCCAACGTAATTTTGAACTGATTTTGACCTTACTCAGATAATGTGGAGGCAAATCCAGAGGAAATTGGCTTATTTCGCGGGAAAATTGAATGACCTTCGAATTGACGAATTTGGGGGTCCGAGCCCCCCTTAAAATTAAATCAAAGTGATTCCTGCAATTTTTACGTAAAAGCGAACACAATTTGGTAAATTTTCCCGTTTTATTTTTTTCTTTACGATAATTTGAACCGGAGTTATGATTTTTTGAAAATAGGTCAAAGGACTATGTGCAAAACGGGCCATTTGGGGCTCGGGGCGGATACCCTTGAGACTTGTCCTATTCATTCACCTAACAATGCCCCATCTTTTCCCAAAGTTTCAAGCCCCCCAAAAATTTTGGGGAGACGCGGCGGGGGGTCAAAGTTAAAAGCCGGCAAAATTTTCGCGAATTTATTACTCAAAAACCAAGAAGTTTTGGAAAACGCGGTTTAAACGAGCGTATTCAGCGTGACGAGAGCTTTCAGAAAATGTATAACATCATAGGGTTTTGTAAACTTCAGCTCGAGTTATCGCCTCCGAAGCGCCGGAACGCTCAAAAAAGACCCCTTATTTTTCACGTTTGGGCCGATTTAAAAAAAAGCCATTTTTTTATTTTGATGAAAAACTGATATGTTGTTCCCGACTCTCTGTAGCCCCTCTGGCTCTTTACCGCATGCTAGAGAAATGTTTTGGTCGCGAGTTATAAGAGCGGAAAGGAGCGAAGGTCGGAAAAATCGGCTATTTTAAACTGCGCGCGCGGCGTTGATCGGAGGGAAAACGTCCCCTCCTACTAAAGGGGTTTTCTTTTTTTGATCGGTAGATCTGCCAAAATCCACCGGTGGAAATCCATCGGCCGCCATTTTGGTACGAAATTGCCCGCGATCAGTCGGGAGTTTAAGAACACACTTTCCACCAATGTAAACAAATGGATTTCTTCCTCTCATCAAACCTTTACCGCAATGATACTGCAATAGTGCAAAGATATACTCAATGTACCAGCATTAACTCCTTTTTTGCTACATATAAAGTACGGGGGAAAATATCACTAAATATATTACATAATTCAATACATAGGCGACAATGACGATCCAAGCAGAATCATCAGACTCAGCGACGGCGGGAGGCGCGAATTACTCACGATTTCTCGTTAGTTTGCTTGTTTTTGGCCTGAGATCTGGCTGAAGTAAGGTTAGGTTGTCCACCGGTGGAGCTGTGATCGGAGAAATGACCGATCACTCTGATCACTGATCGGTGGTACCAAATCCACCGGTCGTACTTCCACCGGTCGTGACGTCAGCGCCGACTGATCAATTAACGAACACAGTTTGGTGATCGGCGGTACCACCGATCAAAAAAAGAAAACCCCTTAAGTTCGGCGAATCACACTCCTCTGCCGACCTCGCATTGTTGCCACATGTCTCCTGATCCGTCGCCGCGCGCAGTTTAAAATAGCCGATTTTTCCGACCTTCGCTCCTTTCCGCTCTTATAACTCGCGACCAAAACATTTCCCCAGCATGCGGTAAAGAGCCAGAGGGGCTACAGAGAGTCAGGAACAACATATCAGTTTTTCATCAAAATAAAAAAATGGCTTTTTTTTAAATCGGCCCAAACGTGAAAAAATAAGGGGTCTTTTTTGAGCGTTCCGGCGCTTCGGAGGCGATAACTCGAGCTGAAGTTTACAAAACCCTATGATGTTATACATTTTCTGAAAGCTCTCGTCACGCTGAATACGCTCGTTTAAACCGCGTTTTCCAAAACTTCTTGGTTTTTGAGTAATAAATTCGCGAAAATTTTGCCGGCTTTTAACTTTGACCCCCCGCCGCGTCTCCCCAAAATTTTTGGGGGGCTTGAAACTTTGGCAAAAGATGGGGCATTGTTAGGTGAATGAATAGGACAAGTCTCAAAGGTATCCGCCCCGAGCCCCAAATGGCCCGTTTTGCACGTAGTCCTTTGACCTTTGACCTATCATTTCTCGGTCAAAAATTAAGATGTTGATCTGCGGTTTGCGCCAAAATTCTTAGTTTTTTATGTTCTTTCGAATGATGTATCATGAGATAGGGGTTGCCATTTGAAAAAAAAAAGTTGGGGGCCCCCCGCGCCCCCCCCTGAGGGGGGACCAAACTTTTGACCCCCCTAAAAGATGGTCCCTTTTGAGATAGGAACATTTCCAAAGTTTCATTACCCTAGCTCAATTCGTTCAAAAGTTAGCAGGGGTGGGACGGACTTTTGGTACACCCTGTAGATGTTTAACTCGTTCAGGCACACCGTGTATTGTATGGAGTACTGCTGTCATTCGACCCTTGTCTTTAGGTCAAAATTCTTACAAAGAAGCCCCTTGCAAGAGGCGAATTTTTTGTAATTTCTCCTTGTTTTTTTCTCCTTTAGGTATATAATTGAATTGCTTGTCAAATTCTGAGGTCAATTATATTTAATTGTAATTTATACATTTCTTTTTTTCCCCTTTATTTTATTTTCTGTATGGAGAAGTTTTGTTGATTTCTTCGGATTTCGAATGCTGTAACTTCTCTTCTATTCAGACGATTTTTATGTAAGAGGTCTCTTTTTATTTGTGTTTTAACGGAGAGTTAGGAATAAATTGCTAAACACACGCGAAACAATTTTTTTTGTAAATTGGATGAATCCTAGCGTGACGGTGAAATGGTTAATCAAGCGTAAGTAATTGGGCAAGGGGCTGAGGATCCCGGCCGACCTTGGCGACCCTCATTAGCAATTGTTCGTCGAGACGCCGACGCAGTGATCATGAGCGTGGGGAAGAGAGTGCTAAGGGGATTCCTGTATAATCCACGTTTAGCAAATGGTCTAATAAGTATCGAGGCTCATCACGGATTGCACTTACGGCTAGGGGCTATCAGATCAATGGTACCAAATGTTGAAAACCATAACAGTGGTGTGGAGATCTGGCAAAGCAACGTTATGAACAAAACGGAGTGAGTGAAATTCTCATTCAAGGAGTGCCGAACTGGTCAGCCATCCTCGAATCAGTTCGTTTGCTTCCGCATATATATGCATACTAGGGGGCTACGCCCCCTGGCCGCTACGTGGCCCAACGCCCTGAAGGCGCTCCGCGCCATCAATGGGCCGCTTCGCGGCCCTATATTTACCCTCCTATCAGTGTTAGTTTTACTTTTCCCCTAAAAAATTACGATATGAGGTATACTTTAATTTTAAACTTTACTTAAAATTACTTTAAAATTAAAAGGACGCGTTTTGGAATGACTGCTTGATGAAATATTGCAGTAAAACAATAAACAATGATAGTCAGGTTATAATACATATGTTACATGTCGGGGTTCGAACCCACGCCGAGGTTAAGGGTGGATGCATTCGACGTCTCAGACGACTCGGCCACCGCTCGTCACGAAGTCTCAGCGCGAATCTTGTGTAGATAAGTGTAGAGCTGATGCGCAGGCTGCACAGCTACTGCGCAACCTCCTCGACCACTGCGCATCCTCCCGCGCATAGCGGTAGCAGTGCCGGAGCATTCTGTAAACTCACTCACTTTTATAACGTGATATTAAAAAAACCTGGGTCCTTTTTCCAAAATCTGATTAAAGCGGGCTCATCTAGGGCCTATTACCTGTCGATTTACGCAAAAATCATGGAAATCGGCCCAGTAGAACGCTCAAACGAACTATGACAAAAAGTATAAATTTACATTGTTTAAATGGGAGAATTCGCAACTTTACCACGTAATATAAAAAAGCCTGGGCCATATTTTGAAATTCTGAAGAGAGTTGGCTTATTTGGAGACAATTGCCCGTCGATAGCCGCAAAAATCATGAAAATCGGCCCGGTAGAACGCTGGAACTAAGCGTTACTAGTTTCGCAAAATTAGGAGGTCTTGGAGCTTAAAGTATAGATTTTAAATCAGCGCTGAGTATTCTCAGGCCTTTTTTTTAAAAAACGAAGTAACGTAGACTCTTGGTATTCATTACACATAAAGGGAAGGGACAAAGGGAAACCAAGTTTCATACAATTTTATGGGGCTGAGTATGTAACCGCAACCAACCTGCAAAAAAAAAAAGAAAACTCGAGAATTTGACACTTAAGATGCTCTGAGGTCACCTCACGCAAACCCCCACCTCGCCAAGTGAGTCGGAGCGCCGCGCCGGTGAAACTGACAAGCGCAAGGTGGTGGCGCACACTGCGTCATGTCACCACATGTCACCACCCACTCAATTTGGCAGTCGCAGTTGACTGACGGGACGGGTAACGCAAGGCCGTTGCCTCTGGCGTGACCCGTGGATATTCGGGCTCACAATCAGCAAATCAGCCGCCCTACAGATTATTTTTCACCGTTTCGAAGATTTGACTCTTTTTCTTTCCCTCTTCTTACCCCTTGCTCAGCGTTGCGGCACGAGCGCGTCGTCTTGTCGCCGTCGCCCTCGCCCGTCCCTGCCGGCCTGCCTGATTGCCAGACGGCCGACGCACGACGCTGGCTCCCTGTCGCCGGCCGGCCGCGGCCGTCGCATGGCATGAGTTTCAATGAGGAAATTGATTACTGAAATTCCTGATAACACCAGCATGCCACGGCATCACGCGTTCCCCTATCTCTCTCTTTTCTTGGGCTCTTAGCTTCACTCGCTCCTCTTTCCTCATATGGGAGCAGTATACTGACAAGGCTCGTGTGAGTGAGTTCCTATCTCTGCGTTTAACCAAAGTTAAACAGCTATACTTTTTTCAGTTAGCTTTAGTTGAAGAATTGATATTAAAAACCTGCTAGGCACCATTCCGTTTCGGGAGGAAAACTGGACAACAGTCCGAATAAAATCTCCGCCTTATTGATACTTTTTGGGTCCGATTTTTTCAAGAGAATCAGAATATATGACGTCACAACTATGTTTCCCCAATCTTATGCCTTTTATCAACGTAAAAGGCTAACATATTCGTCCTAGGAAATTTTAACATGGTAAGCGTCATCAATCGAGTCGGCCAAAAACCTAAAATACATGAAAGAGGGAAGGTCAAAGTAAAACCTTTTCGATATTTTTAAAGTCGACACCAATACGGGGACCTCACTTGAGCTCCTAACCCCCTTCACTCAAAAAAAGCTCCGGCCGTGGAGGCCAGAAGCAGCAAACCTGGAGCACGGACTGCATGGGCTATATGGCACTACCGTTCGCCTACGCGCCTGACGGGCGGGTTGCTACGTGCGGGGACGACGCGGAGTGCTACGGACTTGAAAACCGTAAGTCGCGGCCTCGAGCGGCATAGGCAGCTTGCGCTCTCGGCGCTACTTACGGGCTGGACGGCCGGAGCTCTGCGCGCCGCCGCGCAGAGCTCCGTTTTTTTTTTGTTTAAAGTATTCTCCTATCTTTTATTTTCCAGACAGCTAAAGGCAGCAAGCGACGTGGCCCTAACCACGGACTTGTGGACATCATCAAATGGCAACCAGTTCATAGGTCTCACTGGTCCTTATATTGATGAAAATCTCTACCAACCAGTTACAAGACTCATACCCACCGTTACAGAGCAAATTCCTCTAATATCTTCGGTCTGGATCTTCGGTGCCATTTTTAAATTGTGACCTCGAGAAGTATATATCTTAGCAATGAAATTTCCAGACCATAATAAAGTTTGTAGACATACTATTTGTAATATTTACACTCACTGATGAAGAAATTTCCAATATCTACCGTTGGTATTAATTATTAAAATATATGTTTCAATTTTTGATCCAATAAAGTGCTCATTTTGCTAGCATCCTTGTTGATGATGTCTCCTTATAAACCTATTCTTTATATGAATAATACTCAAAATAATTACAATTTTAAACTAATCTCTTTGATCCTTAGTGGCGAATTTCCACTCATTCTTCTATTTGTCTTTTTGTTCGTTTTTCCTGCATTTAAAAGAAAAGTGGAAAAAAATCTTTGACAAATTGCCACGTCAAAACAAGAAAGCTAAAAAAGCTTCTTAAATATTTTAAATGTATAGCTGTTCGAGGCAGGGGATTCCTCCCTGCACCCCCGGACACCCGCGAAGCGAGTGACTTTAAAGTGGGTGACATAAAATGCCATATTCGAATCGATTAGTCACTGTATTAGTTTTTCTTAATTTTTTTTTCAATTGATTTATTTTTTTATGTTATTTTTATCTGCCTTTGATGAATGAAAAACATTTGTTTGCTGACTAACGAAGAAAAAACATGCCTCGACGAAGAAAAAGTATTCTATATAATATGTAGGCTCATTGTCAGTACGATAACAGTTCGTCATAAACAATGTTTTTTGTTTTTAAATCTGCGCCGCGTAGTCGTTCCGCCTAGTGAGCCAACGAATATTTTTCATTTCTCTAGCAGTCTAGCCCTACTCAAAGCGACATAGTTGACTATGTGTAAATAAATTATCCCGAAGGTCCACTCCAACGATATCCAGGGATTTCAGGGTCTGGTCTTGAGAATCATTAAAAGTTAACGCGCACGCTAGTTCCAATATATCGACGGTGAAACTACCAGACCACGTATCTCGTTTGCTGTGTTTAAAAATCTCCGCTCTCATTTTATTTTTTTTTAAGAAGAACGATTCAATATTATTACTTGAGATTTTCACAGAATTTTCTCCGCACTGAGAGGAAAAATTACAGAAGTTTTCAAGAATCAACATTGAAAAGTTTCCTCTTTAAAAAATAAAGTATGACAGGAAGTTTGCGACGCCGCAAACCGAGATACGTGGTTTGGTACTTAGGTAGTTTCACCGTCGATATATTTACGATACTTTTTCAAAAAATTATTCACGCTAGCACCGTTGATTTATTTTTTTTATGGTAGTGATGGTTCTCCTTGATAACTGGCAACGCCCCCTCAATGTGAATCCTTAAAAATCATGTCAAAGTTAAATAAAAAAAGCAAAACATAAAATTACTTTCTCAGTTTTGGCTCACTTAGACACTGCGCTCAAACACTGAATCGCGAAACGTGCGGGTGCGGGAACGAGCATCAAAATCGGGCGTCAATGTTGTTCATTTTTAAATTGCCGCTACTCTGGTTCTCTCAGCTTCTCAGAGAAGTATAATACATCGTTAGATCTTATATAAAATATAAAATAATTTTGACAGGTTTTATCCAATTCTCAACCAACTGCAAACACACCTTTAAACGGTAACACAATTTTTGATAACTATGAAAAATAAGAAAATGGCCGAAATGTAGCTACAATGGCCTAAGATTAAAATTTTCTCTCTGTGAATCGATATATCGTAATTTTTGGCGTCTCCTAGATTAAAACTGCTTCTTTGCAACAGTTATCGATTCCAAAGGTTACGACTTTAAAAAATGGAAACGTTGTTTCCCTACGATTTTCTCTCAGATCTAGCTAGTTTTTGGCCTAGGATAACCCATAATACAAGTTTATATAGTTATAATTTCGGTACAATCCCCAATGGGTCAATTTTTGGCCGTTTTGTACAACCGTCTTTCAGGCCGAAAATGAAAGAAAAGAATCGAAATCGAAATGCAAGTGAGTCATACGGAAGTAAAGGGCGGTCGATATATTATCATGAAGGAACTTGTCACTTCTGTTTTCCAAATTTTCCACCACAAAGTATAGATATTCCCTGCATCAGATCCCCTGTTTTCCCCCTTATATCAGATCTTTTCTTTTCCTTCTACCATTTGTCGAAAAATTTTTTCAAGCACACCGAAAAAAATAGTATGCTATGGTAGCACAGGCCTATGTTAATTTAACATTCTCAGTATGCTGAAAATGTGTCTGGTTGGGAGAGATGCTGGCATTACATCCTATCAGTATGCTGACAAAGCATTTGCCGCTTGCCAACATTGCACACGAGCCATGCTTTCAAAGCAATCCGCGATGGTCGGTTTACATCCTTCAGATTGCTGATAGTGCATTCGGCATGCTGTTTTAGCATTTTGGTATCTGTCAACATTGCAGGCACCACGTTGTCGTGATTACATGCACACGAGTTGCTCGGATGACAGTTTAATATTTTGCAACGGCGACAACTCCACTTTTTGCTCTGATAGCATGCTACACGGAAAAAAAACCTCGTGCGTGGGACCCGCAGTTGAGGTCTTATAGATCTCTGAAGTTTTCTGATCACGCACCCGAAAACTTGAGGTCGAGCTGCCGAAGTTCGAGTCAGACATCGAGGCACTTCGGTATGTACCGGAGTACTTCAGGTGTGTGACCTGAACCCTTCGGTATATATCGAAGTACTTCAGATGTCTGACCCAAACTTCGGCAGCTGGACCTCAAGTTTTTAGAAACGTGATCCGAAAACTTCAGAGATCCATATGACCTCAACTTCGGGTCCCACGCACGAAGTTTTTTCTCCGTGTAATGTGTTGCTGTAACGGTCGGTTGAAGCCCTGGCAAGTAGCAATGACATTTGAAAAAGTAATTTTTAAAGAAAACTCTGAAAAAAATTGTTAAAATTTTCATTTTAGGAGACCTTGTTTGCTCATTTTGTGAAGCAAAGTTTAACTCTATGAAGAAATTGACTTCCAAGTTTTTTAAAATTTTTAGCATTGAAAAACCATAATTTATATTTTAAGAAGTTATTTTTTAAACACTATTAAAGAGTTATATTTAATTTAACTTTACTTTGAATAATAAGCAGAAAAGGTCTCCTGAAATACAAATTTTGACAGAGTTTTTCAAAAAGTCTAGGCTCTTTTAAGATTTACAAGTTTTTTTAAAATGTTTTCAAAAAGTCATTGCCACGAGAGTGACTTTTCGGAAAAACAAGCACAGGTTGCTGCACAGAAAAAAATCAATTTTCTTGTAGCAAAAGTTCATCCATTTTTTTTAAGAAATCTTGTAAAATATATAAACAAAAATAGATATGTAAACATCAATGAGAAGGAGGTGTCCATTGATGAATTCCAGCGCATTTGACAACATAAATTTTAAATAATCCCGCTAAGAGATTATTTTTTTCAAGTTTCACTATGAGTACTCATGGTCAAAATGTTACGTGACATTTCCGTGGAATTTTTCAAAGGAAATCAGACCCACGGAATTTTGGGACCGAAAATTTTCTGTGACCATGATTTCTCTGAAGCTGGTTTCCATGCCCATGCTTTCCTTGAATCTAGTTTCCGTGCTCTGTCAAGAAACTAGCTTACATGGTTTACCTGCTTCATGGCACGGAAATCACATATTTACACATGCAAATAATTGGACAGCTTTATGCAATAAGGAACTAGGGTCAAATTTTCGATTTTTTTTTTATGATGAATTCCGTATCAGGAGGGGATTTACTTACTATTGAGAAAAAGAAAATCCTCAAAAACAATTTTTATCCCGCTTCAGCGACCCCGCAAAAATTTGCCGTCGCAGGATCACGCGAAGTTCATTTTGCAATTGGGACCTATACTATGGTTCCCTATTGCGTAATGCGAAACTCGGATTTCCCATTTTGCAATTCGGAACTATAGACAGGACGGCATAATGCTTTCTCGGCATTCTCGGCTCCTGTTCGACCGATCTTGCTGATTTTTGGTATTCGGGGGTATTTTTCGACGAGAAACTCGAATTTCTGGTCAAATTTTGAAAATTCAAAAATCCAAGATGGCGGATGTGGCCTAAAATGCTATCTCGGCTCCTGTTCGATGGATCTTGCTGATTTTTGGTATCTGAGGGTATTTTTCGACGGGAAACTCGAATTTCTGGTCAAATTTTGAAAATTCAAAAATCCAAGATGGCGGATGTGGCCTAAAATGCTATCCCGGCTCTTGTTTGATCGATCTTGCTGATTTTTGGTACCAGGAGGTACCGTAATAGCACACCTAGTCTTAGAGATGTTTTTAAAACGTGTCAATGACACCAAGCCTCATTTCTGAAATGTTTCACGTGATACTTTAAAAACCCGAATGAAGTGTCAAACACGAAGCCACTCTGTGTTCAACACATTCCCATGTCACCACATTTTATGTGTCTGTGAAACATTTGCAGATTGTGTCACCGAAATGTTTCGAATTCATTTTTTACATATTTCAATGACACAATGGGCAAAGGTCTCCGTTGGCAGTGCATTTTTGACACATTTCTGACACATTTGTAAAACAATGAGCCTTTAACTCAGATTTTCCTCTGATTTTCTAAATGTTTATGACACATTTTCGGTATAATCACTACAGTCCATGTAGTGTTAAACACGAGCCCACTCTGTGTTGAATACATCCGCATGTCACACTTCTTAACCGTAAAAAATTTTTCAGACATCTGTTTTAGCAAATGTCGTGGAGGCATTATAGCTATCAAATCAAGTACCTGGGCGGCCTGATTACAGACTATGCCTAAGGAGAGTATGGAACTATGGGTTCACGCCATCAGTATTAAACTATCAGAGGGATTAGGAAGTCCTCTCTTTAGAAAAGTATACGCAAAGCATGATGTACGGTTTCAATATTTTAGATAATCCATAACTTATAAGCTCTTACGGAGATAAATGCGATGCATACCAAGAATTTAAAACTATTTTTAACTCTGCATAATTAAATAGCCAAAAAGTAAACATTAAGACAAAAAAATAAACCAAAATTTGGTAAAATTGGAAATTGAAACGTCAACGATCTCTGGTAGGTTCAGTTTGATCTAGGAAAATTTTTAGAAAGGTCTGAGAAATGTTTTCAACTTGTGTTCACCAGGTTTAAATGAAAATCAAGGCATTGTTTTGTTTAACTGATATATTCCTGACACATTTCTGAAATAAATTTCCTTACCCTTATGCGTTTAAATTAATTTTATAAATGGTTATGACGTACGATCGCCGCGGATCAATTAAATGAGAGTGATACGAGTATTTCAACTAGAGTCGAGCAATGAGGGAAATTCTTACACGAAAATCTGAAGGCGTTTCAAATACCATTCCGTCACGTTTCATACATAGATTCAACATTTAGCTGTACCTTATCAGATTAAAAATACGAAATATCTGCCAGTTGTTTCTGAAACATGTTTTTGAAGGATCTTGGAAACGTTGCTAAATTGTGTCAGAAATATGTCAGGTTTATTTCTCACAAACTTCGAACTTCCAAGAATTTCTGCAGCAACGTTTTAAATATGTTTTAGAAATGTTTCCAAAATATTTAGTTGATCTCCTTTCCCAACATATCGTACACAAATCTAATATGAATCTGTGCCTGGGTCGTTAAAAAAAAATTGACAAAATTACAAATTTTTTCCGATGGATGTCAATAAAGGTTCATTGATTTTCACATAAATTGTGGCAGAAATGTTCCGTAAATATGTTTCAATCATAGGCTTAGCTGTGACAATGGTTTTGAAATGTTTTTGAAACCTTTCTGCTATAGTTTATTGAACGGACTGCAATATATTGACAACACATAGCTGACACGTTTCTCACACATTTTTTGGGTGGGTTATTTATGCCTTTTTGAAATAAGTTTGAAACGTTTCCAACTTATTTTTAAAAAAGTTTGAATGACCGCAATTAGAAACATTTTCGATTTGTTTTCAATACGTTTCAAAGACACGGCCAACTTGCCCATTTCATGTATTCGTTTTGAAAATTTGTTGGAAACATGTGTCAATGACTAATCCGAGATTGACATAATTTGAAACATTTTAAAAACATTCCATTGTGTAACTGTGCTATTAGGGATTTTGGACGGGAAACTTGAATTTCTGGTCAAATTTTGAAAATTTGAAAATCCGAGATGGCGGATGTGGCCTAAAATGCTATCTCGGGCTGCTCGACCTATCGTGGTGAATCTTGGTTGTATAGGGGGTATTTCTGGCCGGGAAACTCAAATTCCTAGCCGAGTTTCGAAAAATTGAAATTTTTCAAATTTTGACATTGAGCTCGTTCAGTGATTTTTGATTTTTGCGTTTTTTGAAGTATTTACTACGCATAAGCCACAAATAATTTCTCCGATATTTTTCGCATTTCAATCCACGAAAAACAAGTTTGAGGTTGCGTCTTCTGAGCTCCCCTTTAAATGTGTGTCCGAGGAATGAAATATCCCCCAGGGGATACTTACTCAAGTAAGGTCATTTTCGGCCACATCCACCATCTTGGATTTTCGAATTTTCAAAATTCGATCAGAAATTCGAGTTTCCCATCCAAAAATAATACCTGGTACCAAGATTTACCGCGATAGATGGAGCACTAGCCGGGATAGCATTTTAGGCCACATCCGCCATCTTGGATTTTTGAATTTTCAAAATTTGACCAGAAATTCGAGTTTCCCGTCCAAAAATACCCCCGGATAATAAAAATCAGCAAGATCGATCGAACAGGAGCCGAGATAGCATTTTAGGCCACATCCGCCATCTTTGATTTTCGAATTTTCAAAATTTGACCAGAAATTCGAGTTTCCCGTCCAAAAAAACCCATTACCCCGAAAATCAGCATGATCGATCGAACAGGAGCCGAGATAGCATTATAGGCCACATCCTTAATCTTGGATTTTCGAATTTTCAAAATTTCACGATTCACGGGTTTGTTGACCTATTCAAGGGTTTATCTATCGATTCACGGATTTTTCGAACGAATCACGGGGTTGTCAATCGATTCACGGATTTGCGGATCGATTCGCTGGTTTTTGATCGATTCACGGTCGTCAATCGAATCAGTGCCGATCAAATCACGTCAATCGGTTCATGTTCTAACTTTTCGATCGATTCATGTCGGTCATGTCGGAATCATGACACTGGTTTTTCAATAATTTGTCGATCGAGTCGGTGTTGATCGATTCATGCTTTCATTTTTTGATCGATTCCATGTCAATCAAATCTATAAACCCTCCCGTCCAAATTGCATGTTAATATTTGCCACCATTCTCGAAATATTAGCAAGTCTGAAGGTATCCATATTTTTGGCACATCCTGTTTTTGGTAGAATATCTTACCGCAAGGACAATGCACCTCCCCCCTTCCTCGCATGATGGGAGGAAGGCGTGTTTTCTCTGTCAGGGTTAACCCTCCAGTGTGTAATAGTGACACCAGGGTCGTCTCCCCTATGCAGTCAGTGCTAAAACAATCTATAGTTCCTTATTGCAAAATGAGCTTCCCCGGATTCTTCATTTTGCAATAAGGAACTATAGCCTTTTTTTTGTAATTATTGGCAACAGTGTGATGTTTTTGACAAATCTGTCAACACAGGGTGTTAAAGGAACTCCATAGCTATAAAATGAACTATCAAACCGCAACATTGATCGTTTTGATGAAAAACGCCAATGGTTTTTGCAAAAGTTGCTCTCCTGAAAACCTACCGTTCTGCCTATAGTTCCGAATTGCAAAATGCTATCCAATTGATCGTGCAGTTCTTGGGCAAAGAAAATATTATTCGCGTTCCTTAAGAAAGTTGTGTTTGAGAGATGCACACTACAGCATGAACTTTTACTAAGTACACTAATGTAACACTTTTATAATAAAAGTTTACATGATTTTCTACATTTAGCGAATGGTCTCCCAAATTGCAGTTAAATTTTTAGGATGAGCAATTTATGATCTTCTCTGCCAGGATCTCACAGTCTTGTTTTAAACATGAAAAGGAATTTCATGACTCATTAAAGGTCCATAAGCCCCCTAATTTATTCTCTACTTACTTAAAATGTGACAGTGAATTAAGGTCTTATTGAGGAAAAATCATTAGCCTTACTGTTTTGCGATGTGTGAGCTTTATTTTACGAGCATAGCCAAATCTCAAAATTGTGAGCTTTTAAATTTTATTTTTTTCCCTGATAAAGAAAAAAGAACTAAAACACTCCTAATTTTTACCATTAAAATATAGGGAGGTAATTAAGTACAGACTCACGACCAGTGTTAAGTAAAAGTGCAAAAGTTTTGACTGAAATTTTACCTAATCGTTATACAATACAGTTACTTCATTGTAATTAATTCATTAAATAATTTATATGAAATGATTACCAGGTGATTTACTATCTATTAAGTAACAGTGACATAATGCTGAGATGTCATGGACCAAAATCTAACAAATGTTTATTTATCAGTCCATCGACCATCAATTGAAGCTTACATCACTTCAGTGCCAAAAAGTTCCGGTTCCTCTTTCCTCACGTAGCTTTTTTAATATTACTGCAGCTTCCGTATAGGCATGAGGCTTGTTAGCTGCAGTACAATGGTGTGACATTTTACATCCAGACTTAAGGGGCCATCAAACCGAATGAAATAAATGCAGAATTGATTCAATGTTAAGGGCATTTTTTAATTTTATTTAATTTATTAGCGGTTTCCTGGGGCAAATTTCATGCAAAAGGAAAATATAATGGGCATGTATGACTCATCAAATTCAACTGATCCTTCATCAAAAATGTAAACTGAATAAAAACACCAATGATGCTATTTACGATACCTTGAACACAGCACTTTCACTTTTATTTATTTTCTCCTTTAGATTAGCGCAATGCACATTAAAGGTAACTACCTAAGTAATCGAACTTCACACCACTTCAAATTTCTTGAAAAATTTCAGAGCAGACAAAAATTTTAGGAAAACTATAGGTGATTTGTTAATTTTCTTTCAACACACTACAACAACTTTGATGATGTTGTTTTGAGGCATTCAAGGTGAATTTCTCAAAACCAGATGATTTTTAGTTGCTGCTAATTTCCTATCGGATGACTGCTCAGATGAGAAACTGACAGCCATGTCATAGAATAGTAGCCGCTTTCTTAATCCAGAATGTAGGAAATTCGGAGAGAAGGAGCAAGTTGGAGTGCTGGAGCCCCTTCAAAAAACTGAAAAACAGACAAATAAACAGTATTATTTAAGGCATTTGAATGGTCATTTGGTGTCAGTTCAATGAGGATGTGACTTTTCAGCTCTCAGATTTTATTCATACTTGATGTGCAAATTTTATCCGTTGAGAAAAAATTACCTAGATCTCAGGCTGTTTCATTTAAGTAAAATGAAATTTTAAAATATTCATGAAATTGCAATTTTTTCAAAACTCTAAATACTTCTCAATTGTTGATACCGGATACAGGGGTGCAGAAAGTTCTTAGCCTTCGGTGATTTATAATTTGCCTTCCCCAATAGCAACGCGCTTAAAAGTTTCCTTCCCTAAAAGCAGCGCGCTTAGAAGTATCTTTCCCCACAAGCTGGGCGCTTCAAAGACTTCCAGCAAATAAAACAACTTGCATGACCGTTTCTTTCCCTAAGAGCAGCACGGTTGAAAGGCATCCAGGAAAAATAACAATGCGATTCCTTGTTTTTTCCCCAAAACAAGGGGGAGAAAAATCTTCCTCAATTTTTACAGCCTTCCTCAATTCTCACCCGAGTGGTCATGCAATCATGATTGCGTGATCGAGAACATTCTACACCCCTGACTGGATATTTTAGCATAAAAATTAGATTTTTTTAAGAACTCTCTTGAATCTGAAAATTTAGTTTTTGCCCTGTCTAATGTAGAAAACAGGTACAGAGGAACACTTACCGTAACCAGGTCAAATTGGACTTTGATTAGGTATATTCTTTTTTTTCCCCCTCCGATACAACACAACGATTGAAATTGTTAAATCATTAACGCATATTTCTTTGAAATTTGACCTTACTTACAAATTCCCAAAATTTAGGTTTGTGCAATGTTACATGATTTTTCTCATTTATTGTGCTCTTGGAAAAAACAAACAAGCTGTTTACTACACTTTAGTTTGTTTTTGCAATTATGACCCAGCATTGAGCACAAGTAGAGCTCGCGCATCGTCTGTTGAGACAAACGTCAATCTCCGATTAGCTCTGAAGTTGCACCACTCAACAAGGTAATACATGGAGTCAGGTGGCACCACTGGTGAATGGTGGCATAAGCAATACTTTGACGTTTGTCTCAACATACGATGCGCGAGCTCTACCTAAGAACGGAACCTGAGAGGCTATAAACTGGCTCGCTCTGAACACTTGGATAATTTCATATCTTGGTCCCTATATGCAGTTCAATGAAATGCTCTTCCAAGGTGATAATTGAGATCATGATTAAGTTTTATGGCAATCTAAGATGCTTAGGTGCTAGTTAATAATCAAGGAACGAAGAGCCAGAGGCATGGCTCACAAGCACATTTCTTTAATCTCCACTGGAAATTCTAAAATGTAGAACCTCAGTTGAAGGAAATGTACAATGAGTCAGTTGCTAATATCACCGTAACAGATTGTAGGTCCTATGCGCTGATAAAGCTACGTTACCGAGTGAGGTATTGTTTTATGTTCACTGAGAGAATTAGAGGAGGTTATTTTTTTGATCAACCTAATGAAAAGGTATCAGGGCAGTGTAGGTACGAAAATAATGGAGGAGGGAACATATCATTGCTCCTACGACAACTAGGCGTAACTTTATTTGTACTGAGCTGCAATGTCCACATAACTTAGCGCGTTCAGGGCTCACGTGAAAATACCAAGAGCTGACTGGCCATGTCTTGCATGGATACGACCAAATAATAAAGAAGCCATGATATGTTTTAATAGCAAGTACTTAATACGTTCAAATTCAACACTGGATTTCAAAGCCACCAAGTTTTGGCATTGCCTGTATTCTTTCAGAGGTGCTACCGCTATATCGGAGCTCGGAACGCTTGTTCGTCCACAATGGCAGAGTTTTTTATACCAGCACAGTGACTGACTTTAGTTACACACTAAGGCAGGTGGTCAGAGAAAATCACATCATTCTCGATATTTAGAGAAGTGGCATGAGCTCAGCCAAACTTGCGGAGTGGGACATCGGTCAAATCTGGACGAAGTCTGAACTTGCCCACTGTTGTCTCATGAGAGAACTGGAAACTAACAAATTGTGGGACGAATGTATTTCATGGTTTCCAGTGAGCCCTAAATGATACCTGCCCTCTCCATGTTATCAAGAACAATTTCTCTTCTCATAATAATGACAGATCATCCTAGAGTAGAGTAGCTGGAGGGAGGAATTAGTACCTCAGTTGATTTGGATCATTAATTTTGGGAAAGGCCTGTCGATCTACATTTCCTGAAGGATATACTAACAAAAATTGATTACTTACCTTTATTTTCAAGGCTGCATTTGATGAGAGGCTCGATAATATAATCCAAATGGGAAGCAACAGCTAACGCAAATCTAACCTAGAAAGTTAACTTGAACTGAACGTTTCACCGAAGGTATTCACGTTCATCAGGCATCGCCGCACTTTTTCTTCAGAGAACTATGAATAATAATTTGTAAAAGGAACCTAATCAGAATTCTTCACCACCTTCACGGCGGAAATATGAGATATGAGAAAGTAACAGTTTGGTGAAAATCTGAGAAAGTGAAAATTCGCCGTTACCTCCTTTTGTCTAGAATGTTCTAAAATGGAGGGAAAGGCCCCTCAGTTTCGTGACGTAGTAGTCGCCGTGTTAACCAATCAGAGCCGCCGTTGATCGGCCGAAGTTGCATGAGCGGTGCGTTTGAATCTTGCTTTCATTACCTCAATTATCAGACGATGTATATTTGTCTCTGTAACTTATACTAGGTAGTTTTTTTACGTAAAATTTTATCTCCTTTCGAAATGGTTATTATGAATTTTTGCATCACATCAACCCCTGAAAAGATATTAGCACAATAGGAACATGTGTCATGTGTTCTCCCATGAGAAAAATAGGTAATACAAAAAATAATAATAATAATAAAAAAAGTATAAACGTATAAAAGTAATAGTTATAAAAGTTTAGTTAAACATCTTCGAGACCTTGGAATAGAGAGTTACCTGCTTCATTCAATGCAGAAGTCCGTCGTCATAAGAACGTCAAGTATTGTCAGATCGTTTCTTAATATAATTTAATTTTTTTAATTTTTAAAATTTAATTTTGTTTATTAATCTCTTTAATTTTACTTTAAAATAAAATTCACTTTTTATTCCAGCAAGATAGTGTGTATTACTGACTTTGGGCTGTGGCCCGTCAGTGATACTTTTACCGAAATCGTTCCTTCTTCCGAGTTAAAAAAAAAAAAAAAATAAAAAAAAATAAAAATAATAAAAAACAGAAAAGCTGGTAACAGATCTTCCTAGCATTAAAAAGTCGCATTTCTCCGCTGAAAGCCAGAGCCGGATTTACCTTTTTGCCGCTCATGGGCTGCCTGTGTCATACATTCTGCCGTCCGCTTCCTATTTTTATTTTCGGGAAATGAGAGATTTTGCCGCCTTTTCTTGTTTGTAATTTTTTGTTATTTTCTGAATCCAAAATTTTTTTTCAAAAAAAGAACATCAGAATTTGCCGCCATGCACTCCCCCCCCCCCCCCCCGCCGAACAACATACCTTGCAGAATGTCCCGACAGCAGCTGAGAGGATGCCAATTTAACATATTCTCAAAGAATGCAACCTTTCCAGCCAGGTAAGTTGTGAATGCATACCGCAAGATGTAAAAAGAGCATACACTGATTATGTTACCGAAGCATGTGGTTTAGATGTAACTTGAGCATTCAGGATGTTACAATAACATTTTATGCAGAATGTTAAATTGGCATACTAATCACTTGCGAAATTTACATTCAGAGGTTGCTATCTTAACAGGCACCTGTGTAATCTTAGCAAAAAATTCAAATGTCATCCCAACATAGCGTGATTTGTCATAGGAGCTTCCTCATTTTTTTCGGTGCAGTCTTGTAGCCCCCCCCCCCCCCGCATACCTGGCATCATTTGTAGACGATTTTTAAGATATAGAACAAAATCATGCACTGAATATTCCATTCTCACAATTTTGGCGCCCTTGAATGAATCGGTATGGCTTCTGATTCATTCCATAATCATTGAAAATTTCCTTCGCAGTCGGTTTCGGCGATAACCGTCGTTTTTCGATGATCATTCACTTCCATTTACTGTTACAATTGCGGATGGGCTACGATACTTCCGATGATCGACGATTTTTCGGTTATCGACGATATTTTCGATAATCGACGATTTTTCGGTTATCGACGATATTTTCGATAACCGACGGTATTTCCGATAATCGACGATATTTCGGTTATCGACGATATTTCGATAATCGTCGATACCCCATTATCCGATCGAAGTTCGATCGGTTATTTGTAGACGATTTTTAAGATTTAGCACAAAATCATACACTGAATCTTCAATTCTCACAATTTTGGCGCCCTTGAATGAATCGGTAATGGTTTCTGATTCCTTCCATAATCATTGAATTTTTCCTTAGCAGTCGGTTTCGGCGATAACCATCGTTTTTCAATGAATCGTCGATACCCCATTACCCGATCGAAGTTCGATCGGTTTCGGTTGGTTTTCGGTTTCGATCGTGCACAGGCCTACGGCCGCTATAGGTACAGAGACAAGAGACCCTCCACTGGCCTCCTAGCGACAGGTGGAAGCTTTTACTTTCGGGGTTTCAACAATTCCTTATGGACAATTATTAGGGAGCAACAGTCATCACGCTAGTTTCGGCTGTTGACTTACCTACACGGTTGATGATGAGCTTCAAATGACGTCATGAGCCAAACAACTTTCCCAAACGTCGGCCATATTCGGCTTGTTTGCAAAACGAAACTGCCAACACGTTGCTGAACATCAACCATGTAGGTAAGTCAACAGTAGAATGCTGAAGTCCCGAAAGTAAAAGCTTCCACCATGGCCAAGATACTAGTGGAGGGTCTCTTGTCTCTGGCTAGGTATCCCAGTACCTGGGTGGGCGAGCGACAATGCGGTGGCATGGTTCGAAAGACAGAGGAGTGGGGAACGGTCAGACGTAGGGGAAAGGTTCAGGCTGAACCGTTCAGCACAGCGCACTATGGCCTGGGAGCGCCAAATCGTGGCCAAAAATCCGATTTTTGAAAGTGCGGAAATCTGGCAACCTAACATGCAGCCCTTATCTAAATCCCTTGGCAAGTGTGAAATGACCGATCGAATTTTTTAAGTGTTTTTAAGATCGGATGTATGGTGGCCAACTTCACAGACTCAGAAGTAAATGAAGAAATGTGAGAATTCGAGGTGAACGTCATCATATACTAGCTGCTCCGGGCGCCCTACGGGCGCCCTCCACAGCTAGCAATGGTGGTGCAGTAGCTTATTTGGAATCGGAGCGATTAGTTGAATCTATTTAATAATAATGATGATTCTGCGGCAGAAGATCAAGGAATTTAACTGCCTCTCTGCGTTACAGGGTGGAGACTGCCATTCTACCGAAAAATGTTATAAAAATCTCGCATTATTAGTTTTTCTATTTTTTTGTGTTATTTTTTAATTTTTTTTTATTTTTATTTTTTGATAATTTTCTAATGACTATGAGGCTTTTGGGATTTATAAAAGATCGAAGTACCTCTTTGTGCACGATGTTTTTTGTACGGTTGCCTTTGGGAAGAATTTGGACTTCAAAATTTTTGTACGATGTAGCTCGTGAGAGTGCAACATATAGTTGACCATGGCCAAAGACTGTTTAGGGTAAATAAATGTCGACTCGCTTCAGTGTTTGACCCTTAGCTTTGATGATGGTCATGCAGAACGCAATGCGAATTGGAAATTGTCGCCGCTTAAAAGAGAAAGGGAGAGAGGAGTATGCAGGTGACAAATCAATTCTTGGCAGTGAAATTCTTTCACCGGCCTTCTCGCCGGAAATGACCTGCAAATCAAGACAATTTTCGTAACGTTTCCAGACGATCAATCGGGTACCATTCGATAAATCTTTAGAAACGTCGAGGTTTCTTAAAAGCATGACAAAAACCCCCTCCAAAAGTGTGAGTTTATGCGGTGGTAAGCCACTAAGATTAAGACTGTCCAAGAATTCGAGGGGAAAATTGAGAGCCTCTCCCTCTTCCTCTACAATGAGCCTGTTAACACTGAAGTACGTTTGAGAGACACCTGAAAGAACTTCAACAACCTTGTCGTTGATTTCATTGCAATGCTTATTTTTAGGGGCCAGAATTGCGCAGTTTGTGAAATCTACGTTCGAACATGAGGAAGCTATCTTTTCCATAAAATTCAGTAATAATATCAGTTTCAGTAATACTGCTTGTCGGTAAATCAATGAATTCCGGCATGGCCTTTTTTAGCAGAAAGGTAAACACCATCACCTATTTCGAGTTAAAATTTTGCAAACTCCGCTTCGTCTTGCAAAGTTCTCATATTTTGAGTAAGTTTTCTGATTTTGAAAAGAGGTCAAAGTGGTGAGAATTTGATTGCATTTTGCACCAATGTTTGGCGAGAAGCATGCGGAACAACGGGTAAAACCTGTCTAAAATCACCACCCTAGACGACAATTTTTCCTCGAAAAGGGATATCATTACCCATTCTCTAAGAAGTCGGTGTGATAACCATGGGAGCTTCACCCCAAAAAATGATCGTTGTTTTCCGAATAGTCTCAGCCTCTCTTGAGCTAACCGTCAGACTCGACACAGAATTTTCATTCAGAACCGAAGGAATTTTGAATTTGCTATGAACCGACCGACCGTTAGGCAGCAACGATGCGGCGATACCTCCAAGCAAAGGAAATGACGTCTAAGTTTTCCTTTGTACAATACGCAGTAAGACATTCTTAAACGAAAGTTTTTCCCGATCCTCCTGGACCATCAATGAAAATCGCATTACACGTGTAGGATGGATTTTGGATGAGACTAATTATTTCAGAAATAATTTGATGTTGCTCTGGGTTATCGGCAGAAATCATGGAATCATAGTTTTAGGGGGAGGAGAGTCAGGCTCCGACCCTTGAAGATTCAGGTTAATTGGAAGCAATTCCGGAAGATCAAATGATGATATTGAAAATCAATGAAGTCTTAATGTGCTTTCAATAGCAAAAAGCCGATCAACGTAGTCGACCGACCAACAAAATAAAGAGAGAGGAAGAAACGAAGTATCAAGCAAATTTGAGACAAAGTTGGAAAGAGAAAAGAACAAATAAGAATGAAATGTCCATAACAATACATGTTGTTAGCAATACGTGTGCGCACCGCTGCAGTTAATAAGTCAGGGTCAGTCAAACCGCCAGGATGCCTATCAAGAAGTGGTGAAGCGGAGTAGCCGAGAGATTGCGACGGAATGTGGGTGGTGAGTGACGAACGACAATGCGACCCAAACCTTCTTTGAGGTTGGTGGGAGGAAAGCTATACGAAAGAAAACGGAGATAGCCGAAAGAACGTGGTGGAAGGGGTGGCTGAGACCCTAGGGGGGGTATCTAGGGACGGGCAAGCAGGTAGCGGCCAGATGACCGCTCGAAACAGCTGAACTTTACTCGTCGAAAAAAGTAAGAAAATTTGAGAAAATCGAAAAAACAATTACAGCCTGCAAATCTACAGATCAGAAGCTTTCATTTAAAAAAAACCCCATGCAAATCGGTCCGGTGGTTCTCTCAAAGTTAATGTCCCAAAATGCGGACGTTAGTCTGAATAAATGGGAGAAAATTTGAGCCCAGCTAAACTTCACTCGTCGATAAAAGTAAGACAATTTGATAAAATCGAAAAAGCGATCACAGTCTGCAAATCTACAGATCACAGGCTTTCATTTAAAAAAAACCCCATGCAAATCGGTCCGGTGGTTCTCTCAAAGTTAACGTCCGAAGATTCGGACCTCCGTTTTAATGCATCGAAGAAAATTTGAGAAAATTATTGGAGAAAATTTGAGAAAATCGAAAAAAGGATCACAGCCTGCAAATCTACAGCTCAGGGGCTTTCATTTAAAAAAAAGATCACGCAAATCGGTCCGGTGGTTCTCTCAAAGTTAATGCCCCAAGATTCGGAACTTTGCATTTTAATATATAGGATTACCGTGTGCTTCTTTGTTAAAAGTCGGCATAGATCCTCGACCAAATATGGAACAGAAAGCTCAAAGGGAGCACTTTTTGATAGTTTAATCGTTTTTAGTATTAAGATTAATTTTATGATCACCACGAGACTTCAAAGTTTTGTCCTAATTTAGGCAAAAAATTACCTTCACCTTCACTTTTAGTTATCACTAACAAGAGCTAACATGTTGTTATCGGTGCCAGAATGTAGCTCATATATTCCTCTAACAGGGAATAATAGGTTTTTTTGCGTATTTTTGCGTCTGGGGCCTTTTTCGGTCATTTCAGTGCAGCGGTTTTGTGATTTTGTGAGTAATCCGATTCCGCTGTGCAACAAGATACCTAGGTAAGAGAGACGAGGCAAGGTCAGCGTTGGACAAAGGGTGGATCTTATGTAATTTTGGCTGCTGAATCCGAAAATTATGCCCATTTTCTTCCAGCAGTTGCCAGTTTTCTGGAAAATGAAGTTTTTCAGCGGGAAAACACATTTTTAAGCGAAATGATATTTTCTCCACAGAAGTGATGATAACTGGATAAAACGAAGGTCATTTTTTCATTCTTGAGATTTCATATGCATACACATTTACCAACTCGCCTTCCTGTGGTGTAATGGTTGTATATTGCTAGCCTTATGATCAGAAGATCCCGAGTTTGACTTCCGCCCAGGCAACTCGAGCTTGATGATTACAAGCCATATTACTGGGAGCTTATTGTTGGGAAAGGACTGATGGGGAAAGGAATTCAAGCACGGATATTAGACCTTAATAGAAATTTTAGTTCCATTTTCTTGTATTTATTTTTTGAAATGGTTCAAGTTTATCACTCCACCTAAAACATTTATAATAACATTTGTAACCATAAAAATCAGCGCAAAATGGTTGAACTGCTTCCAAGAAGTATAAGAATGTCAAGGCTATTAATTTTTACGTATTCTAAAATATGTCCCGAAACTTTTCGTAGCAGAGTCTGGCGATCAGAGAGTTAGGCAATTAAAAAAGAAAAACCGCCAGAAATGAACTTTTTTGGAAGAAAATTTTTGTTCAGGGAGGGGACACTCTATACCTAGGCTTCATACCCCCCCCCCCCCCACAATATATATCATGCTCTAGTCAGGACCAATAGACTAAAAAACATAATGCTAAATTTATTCAATTACGATAATGTCTTATCTTTTCCAGGGTAAAATACTCATTTTTAAGCCTTTTGCTCTAGTAAACGCGTCATTTTTGCAAAACTGAGTTCGCAAAGTGTAGTCTGGCAACCTTTAAAACACTAAACTGTCATTTAAAATGGCATCCGAATCACAGTTTGAATTTTTTTCTAAGTTTTTAGTTTTTAGGGTCCGCCGCCATCTTTCATCTGAGCTAGCCATCATATTTTTCAGCATTTGTTCCTACCGCACCAAAAAAATACGAAAAAATAAATAAATAAATAAACCTCAGTGAAAAATTGGAAAAATTCTAAAATTATAAAACCTGGCTCAAAAAAATTTTCAGCCAACAGGTTGTGTGCAATCGTTGCGTTTGTGCTGCTAATACTTTACCTACAATCATCCGCTGGTGACACGGACCCACCTCAACTTGAGGAATGTTGTCAAGTGCTTCACAGAGTATACAGCTGAATCTTGTCTGCGGTCATCAAAAATTGTGTGAGGACTGAAAAAAAAAAAAAAAATCAACGGAAGCAGCTGTTAGGAGGAAAGTACGCTCGACGCATAATTATTGACTCAATCAATTTCAAATCAAATCAGTATTCGATGAAAAGAGCTTGTCAGCTCGCTTCCCTCTAAAAATAAACAAATGGTATTTGGTAGCCACGTAATGGCGGCCAAGCCTCGCTGCTGACGCTGCCGTCACCATAGACGCCAGCGTAATCTCGTCGTTGCTGACAAACCATTCTCCAAAATCACTTATTTCAAAATTTTTCCAGATTGTTCATTTTTCATCATATTTTTAATAATCTTTTCATTACTTTATTCAATCTATTATATATTTCAATGTTGTTCCAATTGTCATACTTCACAATTATTTCAGAATCTTTCTGTTGATTCATTTTAAGCTAATGAACCTCAAGGGTAAGTAATATAAGCACCGTAACATATTTGGACAACATATTGCAAATAGGAAACTATACAATATCTGGCTCATCCATTTAAGCACTTAAACGCGAAGGAAAATTAATGGGATATATGTCGTTTCTTAACTGAGCCAGAGATTCTAGTTCCTAATTGCAAAATGTAGTCCACACAAGCCCTTATCAAAAATCCATGTAGAGGGTGGTGAACTTACCTTTATCAAACTAAAAGATTTTATTGAAGTATTTTCAGTCAATAATTACTTACGATACTTATGTCAATAATTACGAATAATTTACTGTAGAGGTATTATAATCAATTTAAAAGTTCTAATTTACATTAAAAACCGTTTTTAACGTATTATTATCGAAGGTAAATTGAATCGCTGCTTATGGCAAATTTTCATCTTAGCCATAAAGAAAATAAAAGGAAAAAAAGGAAGAAAAAAATCGAATCGCATTTGAAGAAGTGAACCAACGTGATAAGTGTTGTAAGTATCGTTCATCTTCATCTTCAGCCTTGAAATAAGGCCGAGGACAGCAACTGTTTTTTTTTCATACTCCCTCTCTCTTTCTCGCTCCCCCTCCCAGTCTCTCTCCCTCTCTCTCTCCCTGCCTCTCTATGAAGAAATATTAATTTGGAAGTGAAATACTTACAGAAATTTTATTGCTGTATTGGGATTGAGTATTTTGTAAAGCAAAGACGATTGTAAGATTTTGAAAACACTATACAAATCGCATTGGCTCGCTCTTCTGCTGAATACTATCCAATTGTAGGCAGTGATCCTTATTTCACATTAAATTTTCCTAATTATGATTTATACGAAAAAAATAATTGGCCAAATGTTCCATCCAAAAACTGACATTCCGATTTTTGCGAAAGGATTCCTCTAATGGTTGGTGTTGAAATATTTTAATCATGTAATATCCAGTTGAAAAATAAATTTCTTTGCCTACGAAAATTAGAAACATTGGGGGATTTTGAAACCATGAAAACGTACATCTCCCAATTTATCGTTCATCAGTAAAATTTAAATCTGAGCGGGGTTGGATATTGTTTTTCCTTGTTACATTTGGCACTCTTGTTACAGAACACGCCGTTGTTAATAGAATTACAATTACTTTCACACTCTCACTCAGCCTTCCGTGTTGTTTGAAATGTTGTCGTCGCGGTTTTCCTCGTATAATTAAATATTCATAAAAAATTAATTATTGAGCCCTCGCCGCGACTTAAAATGAGTATGGTGAGCTCGCCCGCATCCAGGAATGAATATCATAGCCTGATCGATCGCTGCTGGCGCGTTATCGACAGTTGAAATCACGCTATAACACATACTGAAACCTACCTTCCTCGAGGATCTACCGCCAAAATTTGTGCTTATCAAGAGCACATCGGTGGCTACCTACATTGCGGAACCACGTACATATCCGTTTGCAACACGACGTTGCAGACTCCGTGTAAAATTTCGTTTTTTCCCATTGGAAAACTACTCGACGTAATTTCTTTACATTGCCTGGATTTTCTTTGTCAGCAGAAAATTCTGTATACATTTCAATATTTAAGGGTGACTTATTCCTCTTCGGTAAAACAAAATAGGAGCGTAAAGGAGGGGTATCGATCAGAGCCTTTTTTGGCCCTCTGGATACGTGTTAACGAAATTGACTCATGTTCTTCCACCAGTATGATGCTATTGTTATTTTCCACAGACACTTTACATAATTTCCCGCACGTCATATCTATACAACTGCAAATCCGCATCAAAAGATTTTGGACTTTTGGACCCTTTTATCGATGGCCAGAGCATGAAGCCACCTCTCTCCGTTGTGATGTTTCAAAAGGAGGGGTATCGATGAGGGCCTTTTTTGCCCCCCCCCCCCCACCCCCCGTAGAATCTGGGTATTTATGCGGGTTCTCCAAGTTGACGCAATGTAGTTTACGAAAACAATCATGCTTTAGTCCATAGGCCACTTAATACGTGTTAAACGCTTGCCTAAACATAGGTCTGGGGGCGTATTTTAGCGAAACTTCGTGTTTTTCTATCACTCCGAGGCTTTTTTGAAACCGAGCGCAGCATCTATAACTAAAACGAGCTCTTGATATGTTATTAAGAGGGCTTTAGGACACATTTTAACCCTAGTTTGGTTTTAGTCAAACGATGCGCTCATATTTAAAAACTAGGGGGCTACGCCCCCTGGCCGCTACGCGGCCCAGCCCCTAAAGGCGCTTCGCGCCATCAATGGACCGCTTCGCGACCCTATTTTTACCCTCCTATCAGTGTTAGTTTTATTTTTCCCCTAAACAATTACGATATGAGGTATACTTTAATTTTAAACTTTACTTAAAATTACTTTAAAATTAAAAGGACGCGTTTTGGAATGACTGATTGATGAAATATTGCAGTAAAACAATGAACAATGATAGTCAGGTAATAATTAAAGTTTCATGAGTCGGGGATCGAACCTACACCGAATTCAAAGTGGACGCAATCGACGTCTTAGACGACTCGGTCACCGCTCGACGTGAGGGTTTAGATGCGAATCTTGTGTAGATAAGTGTAGAGCTGATGCGCAGGCTACACAGCTACTGCGCAACCTCCTCGACCACTGCGCATCCTCCCGCGTATAGTGGTAGCAGTACCGGAGCATTCTATAAACTCACTCACTTTTATAACGTGATTTTAAAAAAACCTGGGTCCTTTTTCCAAAATCTGATTACAGCGGGCTCATCTAGGGCCTATTACCTGTCGATTTACGCAAAAATCATGGAAATCGGCCCGGTAGAACGCTCAAACGAACTATGACAAAAAGTATAAATTTACATTGTTTAAATGGGAGAATTCGCAACTTTACCACGTAATATAAAAAAACCTGGGCCATATTTTGAAAATCTGAAAAGAGTTGGCTTATTTAGAGACAATTGCCCGTCGATAGCCGCAAAAATCATGAAAATCGGCCCGGTAGAACGCTGGAACTAAGCGTTACCAGTTTCGCAAAATTAGGGGGTCTTGGAGCTTATAGTATAGGAAGCTTTTTCAAAAGTCGACTTTTAAGGGACATCCGCATAAATCTCAGGGAAACACATCTCTCGAACTGTGTGCACGCTACATATATTATCGAGAGCAGTTATCAAGCCTTGTTAGACTTTGCAAGGAGATTTCCTTCAATTGTGTCCAAAAAATAATTGAATTTTCCGTACAAACAGCTGTGAAGTTAACGGATTTTGAAGTACTTAGTGGAAAAAAAAATCCGTTAAATCCGTTAAATCCATTAAATCCGTTACTTTCACAGCTGTTTGTATGGAATATTCAATTTTTTTTTTGCCAAAATTGGAGGAGATATTCTTGTTGAAGTCTAACAAGGCTTGATTGATTACTGCCCTCGATAATATATGTAGCGTGCAAGGACGGATTTACCTTTTTAGCGCTCCCAGGCAAATCTCACAGTCGCGCCCCGCGCAGAATGGACGACCGCGTGGGGGGTCGGGGGGCATCCCCCAGTCAAAAGAGTTGAAATATGGCAATGCCGTAAGAGCAAAAATTAATACGATTCTCATCAGCTGAGTTTTTTCATAACCTCCGATGCAATATTAGAAAAAGTCGATACACCGAACCGAGTGTTCTTATTTCGTTGATCCCTTATTTTTCCCTGCATATCTACGGGTTATGGGCCCAACACGCTTCCACTGCTTGGTGGCGGGGGCCGGGGATCCTTCCCCGGAAATTTTTTAAAATCGGGTATTTAATTAACGCAATATAAAGCTACTTTTTGGTTATTTCAGAGAAAAATTTGGTGGCTCAAAAGCCTCTTGTGCTATCATACTTATCAAAAGGTATAGGGAATTAAAACGTAGCAAAATTAAACAAAGGCGACAAAAATTTGAAAAAAGTAAAAAACGAAGGCGTGACATCGAGACGAGACACGCAATGCAGAGGGGGCGCGGACCTTATCAGTAGACAAGGATAGATTTACAGATATTCTTCTTTTCGCGCGCCCCTATCTTCGTCCTTAAATTTTTTTACCGATTTCAATTCTACAACCCTTAAAAAAGCATGCACGTGTCTCAAAATTTTGCGCCCCTCAAAACTTCGCGCCCCTAGGCAGCTGTCTAGGTCTGCCTTGTGGGAAATCCACCCCTGGTAGCGTGCACACAGTTCGAGAGATGTGTTTCCCTGCGATTTATGCGGATGTCCCTTAAAAGACGACCTTTGAAAAAGCTTTTTTTAAATATGAGCGCATCGTTTGACTAAAACCAAACTAGGGTTAAAATGTGTCCTAAAGCCCTCTTAATAACATATCAAAAGCTCGTTTTAGTTATAGATGATGCGCTCGGTTTCAAAAAAGCCTCGGAGTGATAGAAAAACACGAAGTTTCGCTAAAATACGCCCGCAGACCTATGTTTAGGCAAGCGTTTAACACGTATCCAGTGGCCTATGGACTAAAGCATGATTGTTTTCGTAAACTACATTGCGTCAACTTGGAGAACCCGCATAAATACCCAGATTCTACGGGGGGTGGGGGGGGGGGGGCAAAAAAGGCCCTCATCGATACCCCTCCTTTTGAAACATCACAACGGAGAGAGGTGGCTTCATGCTCTGGCTATCGATAAAAGGGTCCAAAAGTCCAAAATTTTTTGATGCGGATTTGCAGTTGTATAGATATGACGTGCGGGAAATGATGTAAAGTGTCTGTGGAAAATAACAATAGCATCATACTGGTGGAAGAACATGAGTCACTTCTCGTCATTGAACTCTTAGCCGATGAGGGACTCTTCATGCTTTCAACTTGCCTTTAGAATCCTAAAATAATAGTAGCATAGGAAGATCCAGATATTTCAAACAGAGGGGGCCGCAAAGGGGGCCCGGAGGGCAACCCCCCGAAATTTTTTTGAAATCTTGAGCATCTACTTTGCATTTTGAGTAAATTTCATCATGAAAAATCACCAACTGCAAGCGTCCATCTAATTTTTTTCTTCTATTTCCGTCCTCTGATGCCAAATTTTAAGAATCGACTCTGTCCTTACGCTTCTCTTGGATCCCCTAGTAGCATATATAAAATTTAATACATATAATATGGTTAGTTAGTTATTATATTTTTAAGACATTCAGAGCATTCTATAATATGTGTTTAATATATAAATTTTATACGTATAAAATATGTGCTATATATTTTGAGCTGAGGGTTGAAAAGGCCAATCTATATTATACAGGGTGATCCAAAAGTCCCTTCCACCCCCTCTAACTTTTTACCTAATTGAGGTAAAGATTTGAAACTTGGGGGATATTCCTAGGTCAAAGGGAGCTACTTTTTGGCCCCCCTAAAATTTTCAGGGGGGCCCCCCTTGGGGGGACAACGGCCCCCAACTTTTAATTTTCAAATGGGAAGACCCCCTTTGTGATAGCTTGTTCGAAAGAGCATAAAAAAAGAAAACTTTTCGCGCAAACCCGAAGTCAATATCTCAAACCGTTTCAAAATGGCGGCCGGTTAAAGTTCAAAATGGCCGAAAATTCACACCGGTTATTTGTCGATGAATTTGCGCAAAAATCGGTATATAGGGGTATTTTGACACGAGAAAAATGAATTTGACGTTAGATTTTCAAAAATACCGAAATTTCCAAAATGGCCGCCGGTTAAAGTTTAAAATGGCCGAAAATTGTCACCTCGGTTTTTTACTGATGGATTTGCCTAAAACTTGGAATTTGAGAGTATTTTGGCATAAGATAAACAAACTTGAACTTAGAATTTAAAAAAATCAATTTTTTGGTCATTTTGAACTTTAACCGGCCGCCATTTTCGAAATTTCGGTTTTTTTGAAAATCTAACGTCAAATTCGTTTTTCTCGTGTCAAAATACCCCTACATACCGATTTTTGCGCAAATCCATCGACAAATAACCGGTGTGAAATTTCGGCCATTTTGAACTTTAACCGGCCGCCATTTTGAAACGGTTTGAGATATTGACTTCGGGTTTGCGCGAAAAGTTTTCTTTTTTTATGCTCTTTCGAACGAGCTACCACAAAGGGGGTCTTCCCATTTGAATATTAAAAGTTGGGGGCCGTTGTCTTCCCAAGGGGGGCCCCCCTGAACATTTTAGGGGGGCCAAAAAGTAGCTCCCTTTAACCTAGGAATATCCACCAAGTTTCAAATCTTTACCTCAATTAGGTAAAAAGTTAGAGGGGGTGGAAGGGACTTTTGGATCACCCTGTATGTATAATTTATGTATATTATATGTACAATATATGTATAATATACATTTTAAAATACATATATATTATAGTTGTAAAAAACTAATTAAAAATATATACAGGGTGTACCAAAAGTCCGTCCCACCCCTGCTAACTTTTGAACGAATTGAGCTAGGGTAATGAAACTTTGGAAATGTTCCTACCTCAAAGGGGACCATCTTTTAGGGGGGTCAAAAGTTTGGTCCCCCCTCAGGGGGGGCGCGGGGGGCCCCCAACTTTTTTTTTCAAATGGCAACCCCTATCTTGTGATACATCATTCGAAAGAACATAAAAAACTAAGAATTTTGGGGCAAACCGCAGATCAATATCTTAATTTTTGACCGAGGTATGATAGGTCAAAGGTCAAATTTGACCCATTTTCAAAAAATCATATTTCCTGTTCAAATTATCGTAAAGAAAAAAAAATAAAACGGGAAAATTTACCAAATTGTGTCCGCTTTTAAGTAAAAATTGCAGAAATCACTTCGATGTAATTTTAAGGGGGGGGGGGGGGCTCGGACCCCCAAATGCGTCAATTCAAAGGTCATTCAATTTTCCCGCGAAAAAAGGCAATTTCCCCCAGATTTGCCTCCACATTATCTCAGTTAGGTCAAAATCAGTTCAACATTACGTTGGCAAGCCCCAAGTTAAAAAAAAACGAAATTTAAACGGTCAAATTTAATGACCTTAAATTTCGTTTTTTTTTAACTTTTCCCGAAATTTGGGGACTTCCAACGTAATGTTGAACTGATTTTGACTTTACTGAGATGATGTGTGCAAATCTAGGGGAAATTTGCTTCTTTCGCGGGAAAATTGAATGACCTTTGAATTGACGTATTTGGGGGTCCGAGCCCCCCCTTAAAATTAAATCGAAGTGATTTCTGCAATTTTTACTTAAAAGCGGACACACTTTGGTAAATTTTCCCGTTTTATTTTTTTCTTTACGATAATTTGAACAGGAAATATGATTTTTTGAAAATGGGTCAAATTTGACCTTTGACCTATCATACCTCGGTCAAAAATTAAGATATTGATCTGCGGTTTGCCCCAAAATTCTTAGTTTTTTATGTTCTTTCGAATGATGTATCACAAGATAGGGGTTGCCTTTTGAAAAAAAAGTTGGGGGCCCCCCGCCCCCCCCCTGAGGGAGGACCAAGCTTTTGACCCCCTTAAAAGATGGTCCCTTTTGAGATAGGAACATTCCCAAAGTTTCATTACCCTAGCTCAATTCGTTCAAAAGTTAGCAGGGGTGGGACGGACTTTTGGTACACCCTGTATTATATTTATAATCTATGTATAATATAATGTCAGGAAATTCCTTGGGTTCTAGAAGTAAAAGGGAGGGTAGTAGGTATTGATTTTTTATTGTTGGAGGGCAGGGGGGATCGGTACTACAAGCCTTTTTCTCATTTCCTCAGTGGTACCATGCGAGGGTTTTTCTAAGGAGCTACTCCTCAACTTTGAAATGGGGGGGGGATTTTTTTTGGCTTTTTGGGAAATATCCCCCCCCCCCCCAACCAGGAACATTTTCTTTTTCTTTAAGAGAATTCTCCTCCCCTCCACCACCCCAGGAAAAATTCCTCCCGCCACCCATAGAAAATATGTCTCCCTTTCGGACGAAAACTGTGCTCTCCACAACCCGAGAAATTGTCCTCCCATGCCCCCCCACAAAAAAAAACAAGGCATTGAACTCCAACACAATGTGTTGATAAGGCGCGTCATTAACTCGCACATATCAACCCCTTTAGTCTTCATTTACAGAGATTTTAAAATAAGCAAGCAGCACAACAAGAGAATTCACGATCCAACACTGCGAGGTCAACGACGCACCTTGACGAGACCGAGTATTGTGAATGTAGAAAGCCATTCGAACGAGTTTTATCAGCAAAATCTCATAAGATTCTTGAAGAAAAGTGCTACAAAATAATTTAAGCGAAGATAGGAAACATTCTGTCGAACTCCTAAAAGATAAAGTCCATTTAAAGGTATTTGGGGGCTAAAATACCCAAATAATCGGTATTATAAATCCCGTTATATTATTGAAAAGAAATTGACTCTATATAAATGCAAATGCATTGAATATGTCTTGATTTTGTTATTTTAAACGTATTTCCACGCAAAGAAGTCCATCCATGCCCATGCTTTATTCATTCATGAATTGAAATTGAGCAATCTACATCCCGAAAATCTACTGATTTGCCGTAAAAAATTGCAGAAACTTGATACCTATACCAGGTTGATGCACCCACTCGTTGAATTTACCAACCAATTTTGTGAGTGCAAATATGTAAAAATCAATATGCTATAGTCATTTTGGGTGCATTGATTTTTCATGAAACAATAATAATTTCAATTCCGAAAAACCATCCATTTAATTTCCGTATAAAATCGAAAAAATCGAAATGATTCGACTCCCTGACGTGAAAATTAGATTCTACGTGTAAAAATACGTACGTATCGATTTTAGCCGCTTTGCCTGCCTCTCCTCGTTACTTACAATAAACCGTTCTTATACTCATCTCAAAATTTTTCTCAGAGCTTTGGGTTATTATCAGCTTCCATTTAAACCCCAGCTCGATGTCCAAATCGGCTGCCAAAAAAGCAAGCCACTGTTGAAGAGTTCTATGAGAAATTGGTGATATTATCGGCTCTCAGGAAATCACCACACACCTAAAATTGGTGGTATAAATGTTTGAGTGCTTAAAATAATCATATTCAAGAAACTAAGGCATTAAACTATGGAGTCGATTTCGTTTTAATAATATAACGGGATTCACGACCAGTGATTTAGCTATTATAGCCTCAGAATACTTTTAAAGCGTCTTTACATTCCAGAATGTTGACAGAATTTTTTTTTTGGCTTAAACGACTCAAGAGACACTGTAGTTAAAAAATATAAAGAATTTTCGATTTTGACAAAAAAAATGTGCGTTCAGGCACACCATGTATTGTATGGAGTACTGCTGCTATTGAACCCTTGTCTTCAGGTCAAAATTCTTTCAGGGAATCGCCTTGCAAGAGGCGAATTTTTTGTAATTTTTCCCAATTTTTTCTCCGTTTTATAATTGAATTGCTTTTCAAATTCTGAGGTCAATTCTATTCAATTGTAATTCATACATTTCTTTTTTTCCCTTCATTTCATTTCTTCGGATTTCGAATGCTGTAACTTCTCTTCTATTCAGCCGATTTTTATGAATAAGACCTCTCCTTATTCGTCTTTTAACGGAGAGTAGGGAAAAAATTGCTAAGTACACGCGAAACAATTTGTTTTTTGAAAATCGGGCGAATCCTAGCGTGACGGTGAAATGGTTAATCAAGCGTAAAAGAGTCCGGGTCGGGTCGCTTGGAGGACAATAGAAACTGCCTCGGTCTCGACACAGAGGTCCGGTGTGCGGGGAGGAGAAGGGTTAGTGGATTTCTGTAAAACCAAATTGATTTCTGTATGTGTTATGGTTAGCACATGGTCTTATGAGTTTTGAGGCTCATCACAGATTGCACTTACGGTTGTCCTGACCGGCCCAGGCTTTCAGAGCAGTGGTACCAAATTTTGAAAAGCATAATAGGGGTGTACATATCTGTCTATGCAACGTTTTAAACAAAACGGAAGAGCGACATTCTCATTCGAAGAGTGCCGACTTGCTCAGCAATCCTCGAATCAGTTCGTTTGCTTCTGCTTATATATGCATATTTTAAATAAGCGCGGAGCATTCTTAGGTTAATTTAAGAAAACCAGGTAACGTGGGCTCTTGGTATACATTACACATAAACTAGAAAGCCCCAGAATGAGAAACAACTTTAAATCATTATTATTGACGGATTGGTAAACTTTTTACACGCTTTGGAAAATCTCAGAAGTTCGCGGTAGTCACTTTCCGGTAAGGAACTAAGGGACTCGGTCATTGTATCGAGTGAAGGGTCGAAACGATCGAAAAGGCGGTATACTACGTATAGGTGCGCGCAAAAAAAATAAATTTCTTCCGATTTCAATTGTCTCCCCCCTGTGACGGTACTTTTTCCGTCACTTTAAGTTTTGAATCATGAGTGGCGGTACCCAACACCGGGCAAGTAACCTATCCTCCAACAATTGGCAACACAGCACAGCCCGGTCGAGGCAACGACACCATAGTTACAAGAACTTGGCTTATTTGGGTTTTTAGTTGCGGTCCCGTAAACTTTTAAAAGCAACGGAGCGACGGATTTTAGAAATTTTGGTGTCTAGAGATGCGTCTTGATCCCGTCTAACGAACTGTTGAGTTTCAAGGAGGTTGATGATTTATTAAACGAGATAATTACGCATATATGCCTAAAATAGCGAAAAGTATCCACTTTGACCATTTTCACGTTCTATACAAGCTATAGAGAATACGAGACATCAGAGCCCTATATAATGTTATATCAAAAGAATTGTCTTCTTCCCGTGTAGTGTGCATTTTAGTTTCATTAATATCCAAGGCATCCTAAGAAAAAAATTGCGTCTAAACTGCTTTTCGGGTGCAATGGGCGACCCGACCCGCCGACGCTTATCATTGAATTTCTCGCTTACACTATTCTGGAATGAAGTTATGGTTATTTCCAGGAATCATCTTGAAGATATGAGGATTCCAAATATTTTACATAAGTTGGGGTTTACTTTTACCGTTTAGGCTGTATCTTGGACAGCAACTCGAAAATCATGAAACCCGACTTCACTAACACATACACACGGTAGAGTAACAGTGTTAGTGCTCTCTGCAGTCATCAACGTCATCAACTCACGAGCGGAACAACAAAACAAAACAAATCACGAATGTTAGGTTAGTTCCTATTTCATGGACATCAAGGACGATCGAGACAATATGAAACCATTTGGTTTCAATGATTTCAATCCACTTACGACTTCAACGATGTTTGTGACAATCATTATCATCGTATTTTACAACCTGGAGCAGAAGTCTATCGCCTCATTGTGAAGTGAATTCTGAATATCCAATCTTAGAACTCAAAACCTCACCATGCTATTCTCTCATTGTTCTCTCTTCATTTTTGGTTCAAATCAAGCGATTTAAAGTCGCTTCACTAAAATTATGTGATCTTGAATCCATTCAAGAGTGTGAAGCTCACATTTTTCTGGCATTGCAGCCTTTTTACTCCTCAAATTCTACGGATATGAGTCCATTTCGCTCAAGGTTTTTCTGAGCGATACTAAGTGTTTATACATTTAAGATAAGTGAGATTTGTCTTTTGGTTCTTCTCTTAGCAGTTTTAAAGTAAATTAGGTATTACAGTACCTTCGTCCAGTTTTGTTTCCTTGTTTAATGTTTATTAAGAGTCTTTCTACGTGAACACTCAAGGACATACATACTTACGCTCAGGTACCAATACCATTGTTTTTCTCTCACGTCAGGATGTACCTTTAAGCATGCTAATTTACCAAAGAAACTCCTCCAGTGATAAATAATTTTAAGCTTTATTACGAAGTGAAAACCTCTGTGTGGTGTCGCTAAATTTCTCAGATAAGTCTCAGTTTAGACACGTAGAACAGACGTTCACTTTTGTCCGTTACGATCCCTGCTCTTATAGCTTCACATCTTACTTTGATCTCTGATTCATCGATTAATGGCACTTTTAGTTCCATTCATCATCAATCAGTTCAAAGCTATCTCAACGATGAATCATCAAACGTTATATCAAGGAAGAAATTTTCTGCTGAAAGCTACGACGGAATTGACATTGCAACTCAACTTACGAAAGCATGAACCAGGACATAAGAATCTGTCTCAAAGTGAACATTTTTTTCAACTCATCAGGCAGTTTAGCAGGTAAAAAATCTACAGTTGATTTATTAAGGATTACCAGATTACATGCACACTGGTTTTCCAACATTTACGGTAGATAGGGATATTTTTATTGATAATGATTAATGAAGAAACGAATATATCAATACCATGGCCAAACTGGGAAACTACTTACCGCAATTCACAAAGTTCATCCTCAAAGACTTTCAGAGTCTTTTCATTTCTCTGCTGTTAAATAATTCAACATAATTTCTGAAAATTGTGTAATTAATGACTTCGATGCGCAGAATATTCTTTTCTGGGATTTTAAGCGTAGTGGTCACTAACTTTTCCCTGATTTTGGAATGTCCTCTTTTGACATTAGGTGTCTCAGATAAAAATTCTTTTCACAAAAATTTCAAGTTTTTACTTGACCTAATTTTAAGTGTTTAGTCTCTTTAAACTGAAAAGTCCAATTTTTTTACTGGGAGAAGGAATTTCAATGCTCCGCAGCAAAACTACCTGACATATTTTCACAGTGAGGAGGGCTTAATTTCCTAACTTTTACAGAACCTGTCACCCTGTCTGTCCCTCAGAAATTCAGTGAACCAGATGAGATTCAATGAGGGTCGTTGATAACTTTACCACTAAATTGATACCGCTTAACGGATTTTGGAGGGAGCAATTTTACCTACTAACATCGTTGTCAAACAGGGTTTATTCATCAGAGCCCTGAATTGAGGAACCAAGAGAAAATAATTTGTTTTCATTTACTCCTCAAAGATGATACTGACCATGATGCAGGTCAGTACCTATGAGAACTATATAGATCTCATAAAATTTCAGTAAACCTTGTCGCTGAGGGAAAGATCTAATACACACTGAAGATAATCATCGAATAATGTACTCTCCTAAATATAGACAAAAATTACAATGAAAATGTTCATTATTTGATGAAAAATAAAGTACAAAAATTCTCAGAGTCACAGAGGACACCAAGAATGCCAAGAAAATCTTAAAATAATTTCCTTTCACAAAAAAAAATAAAAATGACACTGAACATTTCTAGCAGGACTTCTTGATGATCAGAGAAGAAAAATTCTGAGGGCTTGACACTTTTGATCCTTGCAATTTTTAGATTGTTACACTAATGAGGTCTGGGAAGCTGTTGAATGCCCTGATTTCCAAACTTCTATTACTCAAGCAGCACACATTTCTTTGAATTTCAATTCCATGGTAAAATTATTTCTTTTGCATTGTAGTGTTGAGAATGTTGCCTATTTACTCATTGAAGGAACAATTTTTAGAGCAATTAATTTGAATAAGTAACTCCCGTAGTATCGATTTATCATTGGATTTCTTCGTTTTTCTTTTCTTTCTACTTAATCTTTTCTTGGGATTCTACAATCGTATTTCTTTTCCGGGATATCTACAGTTGAGTAGATTTTGATTTTTAAAACTTATCTCTTTTTAAAACTAAGAGAGCGTTGAAATAATTATCACTTACCATGTATAACTTTCTGCAAAATGGGCCTGTTGCAAACTTTTGCTAAAGCAAAAATAAGAGTTTTTTCTTATAGATAATGCCTCAAAAATCACGATGAGCGCATCGGCAAAGTCTGAAATGCACTCATAACTTCACAATCTGCGTAAGAAATTTGCGGTTTTTTGAGCTTCCCGCTTCAAAAACGATACTACGGCACAGGTGAACATTTTGTCAGAGGAGTCGTTCCATCGTCGGCAATACTCATCATGGCCGACGACAATCCGCCAAAACACCTGTGATGGGACGAGATAACACCTGAACAGGATTAGACTAGATAACAATCGGCGTGTTTACGTTCATATTTTCCTCACTCGCCTTGATTGACCTTGAACTCTCCTCAAAATACGCGCGGAACTGCGCAAGCGTCGGCCATTATGAATATTGCCGACGATGGAGCGACTCTTCTAACAAAATGTTCACCTGTGCCGTAGTATCGTTTTTGAAGCGGGAAGCTCAAAAAAACGCAAATTTCTTACGCAGATTCTGAAGTTATGAGTGCATTTCAGACTTTGCCGATGCGCACATCGTGATTTTTGAGGCATTATATATAGGAAACAACTTTCATTTTTGCTCTAGCAAAAGTTTGCAACAGGCCCATTTGCCCCAGTTGATGCTCTCACAAGTTCAGTTGTAAAGTCAATTCAGCCATAGCTTTCCGAAGAAAATTTCTTCTTCGATCTAACAATTAATGATTAATCGTCGAAATAGCTTTGAACTGATTCATTAAAAATGACACTCAAGGGTGTAAAAAAATAAGACGGATCCGAGAAACTTTGCTACACAGCAAGGAGATATCCACTTCATAGCTATAAGCGTTAAATGGATTACATTTTGCAATTAGGAACCACTATTTCTGGTCCATTTTAGAAACAGAATACATGCTATTGGTTTCCCTATGCAGATATGTGCTTTTGTGGGAGAGCCAGAGGTAATGGTTCCTTATTTTAAAATGTAATCCAATTCATTCACAAGTGGGGGACTTCATTTGGTAAAATAACAGTTTTCTTGCAAAAATGAGATGATATAACTTCCAAAAAACCCAAAAACTTGGGTAAAGAGACTCCGGACAAGTCACCATCCTCTTGCCAAAAACCTCCAAAAGCTCTTCTTTGTTCCCCTCTTCAGTGGTAAAAGAAAATATCACAATACGACAGTTTCCCTTTCTGTCATAGAGTACCCCGAGCGGACCAAAGAACGGAACTCTTAGTCGTTTACACATTTACCTATTTAACAAAATCTCCAGGAGGTCACAGACAGGCTGGCAGCCCCTCATCGGACCAAAACGCACACCGTACCATTTTTTCCTTGTAGGTATGTGCCTCCAAAGTACATGAAATGACTCCTTGAGGGGCGGGCAAGTTTGATTGAAATTCACGTTGTCTTCTGAAAATGAGCTATAATTTTTGCCTTGAAGAAGAAGAAAATCGAGTTATCATTTTCTTCCATACACGGTAGGTATGCCTATGAGAGGCACTAAGATTTTCCTAAGATTTTCCCTACGCAATAATCCCCTTCAAAAATGAATGATGCAACAAGCGCGTCCTGTTTGACCACGAAAGCTCCTCAGATGAGAAGTCTTTTGGTCTGGTCATAAACATATTCGAACTTTATTTTCCATCTTCTCTTCTCATTTCCCGCATTGACGGAGGCGAAATTTTTTGGAAAGCATGACGCGCCCGGCCCAATGCGTAAAAAAAAGTGCGAATAGAATGTGGCCTTCCATTATGAATGATCGTTCAAGAATACTTGTACAACAAAAACGGTACTGTTTATTTGGAAGTGTACAAAGCCTCCTCGTAGTCATAATTGACTTTTTCCATTCTGATCCCGTACTGTCAGTTCGGAAATTGGCCTCATTCTCAGTGAGCCCGAACATCTGTTTCCTAAATATTTTTAGCAGTCTATCTACAGGTTGATCCTCAGTGAGAGGGAGAATCTTAGTGCCTCTCATAGGCATACCTACCGTGTATGGAAGAAAATGATAACTCGATTTTCTTCTTCTTCAAGGTAAAAATTTTAGCTCATTTTCAGAAGACAACGTGAATTTCAATCAAACTTACCCGCCCCTCAAGGAGTCATTTAATGTACTTTGGAGGCACATATCTACAAGGAAAAAATGGTACGGTGTGCGTTTTGGTCCGATGAGGGGCTGCCAGCCTGTCTGTGACCTCCTGGAGATTTTGTTAAATAGGTAAATGTGTAAACGACTAAGAGTTCCGTTCTTTGGTCCGCTCGGGGTACTCTATGACAGAAATGGAAACCGTCGTATTGTGATATTTTCTTTTTCCACTGAAGAGGGGAACAAAGAAGAGCTTTTGGAGGTTTTTGGCAAGAGGATGGTGACTTGCCCGGAGTCTCTTTACCCAAGTTTTTGGGTTTTTTGGAGTTTTAATTAATCACCTAGAAAAGTTTGTTTAATTTTAACCCTTTCTTGCACCAATTTTTAATTTTCGATTTTTTTTCATTTTTTTTTGAGTTCTTTGTTCCTTTAGGCTCCCTGAAGACACATGAATTTTTTCATCTTGATCCGATCACCGGAAGTGCCTGAAAATGGTGGTACAACAAGTGTACCACTAAGCAACAAGGACCTCCTCATATGTAGTGGAGCAAAACTGCTAAAAATTGTTAAAAATTATGAAAATATGCAATTTAGATAAGTTTTGATGATAAATTATGAGTGTAACAGTTATATATACTCCTACCTTCTACATTTATAAGCAAATGTTGAATGTAATACCGAAATTTTCATTTTTCATGTGTTTTTTTACCCGAGAAACTGCGGAGCGTGAAGGTTTTTCTTCAAAGGGTATCCCGGGATAAGGATGTCAAAATGCCCTTGTGAATGGATTTTTATTTTAACCATTTTAAGTCATCAAGGGTGTCCTAAAACTTAGGTTTTGGGGGATTTTAGCCCCCCAACCCCCTCCGCCCCCCCTCAGACCCCCCAAAACCGCTATTTTGGGCTATTTTTGACTATGCTAACGTCATTTCCTCATAACTTTCGTAATTTTCGATAGAATTGAACCAAAATTTGTCAGAATCTACATCAATTAGCTTAGTTTTTGTAGAAAAAAATTCATTATCATCGGATAATATTTTAGCCTCCAAAAAAATTCGTAAAATTTTTGAAAAAATCATTTTTTTCCTTTTTTCGCGGCTAGGTGGCGTATGGAAACATGCACACAAACAAAAATTGTCTCTTTTCTTAATTTATACATCCAATAAGATACAGTAAAAATTTCGTGTTGATCGGAGTGGTGCGCCATACTTAAAAACGCAATTTTCTAACCTCAAAACGGCCTAAATGCCAACATTAGCCTCCTTTGATGACTAGGCGTGGAGAAATGTAGAGAGAAACATCCGGTTTTATCGTCTCACCTCTTAAGTGATCCACTTAAGTACCTTGAGTCAAAATTTCGAGTCGATCAGAGTGGTGCGCAACACCCAAGCACGCAATTTTCTAACCTCAAAACGCCGAAATTGCCCATTTCGGCACCCATTATCACTCCGTGTGAAACAGTAAGAAGAGGTACATCCGATATTATTGTTCTGCCTCATAAATTAGACACTTAAGTGCATTTAGTCAAAATTTCGTGTCGATCAGAGTGGTGCGCAACACCCAAGCACGCAATTTTCTAACCTCAAAACGCCCAAATTGCTCATTTCGGCACCCATTATCACTCTGTGTGAAAAAGTAAGAAGAGGTACATCCGATATTATAGTCCTACCTCATGAATTAGGCACTTAAGTGCATTTAGTCTAAATTTCGTGTCGATCAGAGTGGTGCGCAACACCCAAGCACGCAATTTTCTAACCTCAAAACGCCGAAATTGCTCATTTCGGCACCCATTATCACTCTGTGTGAAAAAGTAAGAAGAGGTACATCCGATATTATAGTCCTACCTCATGAATTAGGCACTTAAGTGCATTTAGTCAAAATTTCGTGTCGATCAGAGTGGTGCGCAACACCTAAGCACGCAATTTTCTAACCTCAAAACGGCCAAAATACCTATTTCAGCACCCATTACTCCGGGTAAAAAAAAGAGAGATGGGTACATTCGATTGTATAGTCCTACCTCATGGATTAGACACTTGAGTACCTCGAGTCAAAATTTCGTGTTATCAGAGTGATGCGCAACACCCGAACACGCCGCTTTCTAACCTGAAACCTCCCAAAATTCCCATTTTGGCATTCATTATCACTGTATGTCAGCCAAGATCCCGCTTGAAAATTGCATGATGCACATTTCAAAGTTTATTTTGGCACCCTGCCGCGTAGAAGACCCGGTCACTCAGGGAAACCTCTAAACTCCTAGGATATATATGACGGTAGGGAGGCTCGCTCATCCCCCACGAAGAAGCGTTCCCTCGTCCAAACTTCCATAATACGTACGGTCAGACTTCACGTAGTGTGTCTGGGGATTCATGAAGGGAATCCCTCTGGGCGAGCTGAAGGGTATACTGAGGCCAATGTTAGACCACGGTAAATACGACTATATTACGGGAAATACGTCTACTGTAATCCGTTAAATTCGGCTATTTAAGCTTTAAATTCGACTAACTGTCCTGAGTATTATGTGACAGATTGACTTGAATTTGCCAGCACTCATTGCTCCGCTACGTATTATGGAAGTTTGGACGAGGGAACGCTTCTTCGTGGGGGATAAGCGAGCCTCCCTACCGTCATGTATATCCTAAGAGTTTAGAGGTTTCCCTAAGTGACCGGGTCTGCTACGCGGAAGGGTGCCAAAATAAACTTTGAAATGTGCATCATGCAATCTTCAAGCGGGATCTTGGCTGACATACAGTGATAATGAATGCCAAGATGGGAATTTTGGGAGGTTTCAGGTTAGAAAGCGGCGTGTTCGGATGTTGCGCACCACTCTGATCGACACGAAATTTAGACTAAATGCACTTAAGTGCCTAATTCATGAGGTAGGACTATAATATCGGATGTACCTCTTCTTACTTTTTCACACAGAGTGATAATGGGTGCCGAAATGAGCAATTTGGGCGTTTTGAAGTTAGAAAATTGCGTGCTTGGGTGTTGCGCACCACTCTGATCGACACGAAATTTTGACTAAATGCACTTAAGTGCCTAATTCATGAGGTAGGACTATAATATCGGATGTACCTCTTCTTACTTTTTCACACGGAGTGATAATGGGTGCCGAAATGAGCAATTTGGGCGTTTTGAGGTTAGAAAATTGCGTGCTTGGGTGTTGCGCACCACTCTGATCGACACGAAACTTTGACTAAATGCACTTAAGTGCCTACTTCATGAGGTAGGACTATAATATCGGATGTACCTCTTCTTACTGTTTCACACGGAGTGATAATGGGTGCCGAAATGGGCAATTTCGGCGTTTTGAGGTTAGAAAATTGCGTGCTTGGGTGTTGCGCACCACTCTGATCGACTCGAAATTTTGACTCAAGGTACTTAAGTGGATCACTTAAGAGGTGAGACGATAAAACCGGATGTTTCTCTCTACATTTCTCCACGCCTAGTCATCAAAGGAGGCTAATGGTGGCATTTAGGCCGTTTTGAGGTTAGAAAATTGCGTTTTTAAGTATGGCGCACCACTCCGATCAACACGAAATTTTTACTGTATATTATTGGATGTATAAATTAAGAAAAGAGACAATTTTTGTTTGTGTGCATGTTTCCATACGCCACCTAGCCGCGAAAAAAGGAAAAAAAATGATTTTTTCAAAAATTTTACGAATTTTTTTGGAGGCTAAAATATTATCCGATGATAATGAATTTTTTTCTACAAAAACTAAGCTAATTGATGTAGATTCTGACAAATTTTGGTTCAATTCTATCGAAAATTACGAAAGTTATGAGGAAATGACGTTAGCATAGTCAAAAATAGCCCAAAATAGCGGTTTTGGGGGGTCTGAGGGGGGGCGGAGGGGGTTGGGGGGCTAAAATCCCCCAAAACCTAAGTTTTAGGACACCCTTGATGACTTAAAATGGTTAAAATAAAAATCCATTCACAAGGGCATTTTGACATCCTTATCCCGGGATACCCTTTTGACTCCAGAATACCTAAGTAAAAATATTTTGATAGTTTTTACTCATCTAGAACTTCATTTGATACTTTTACTTTCATATTTTACCAGAAATTTGTGAGAAAATTAATTTTTTTTTTACTTTAGCATCAATTATGCTGTTTGCTGACCCCGAAAAACTAGATTTTTTTATGAAATCTGGGTTCAAAGGCATGAAACTTTTTAATTTTGTTTTCAAAATTGGAGTAGTTTCATAGTAAAAGCATGCTGATATGTCCATACATCATGTTTTGTCAAATTCAATAAGTTTTTCCAAGTCAAAACCCACCTTTCTTACCCCTCAAAACTGCTAGAAATAGGTAATTTTTTGATAAATCGATAAAAATTAGATCTTGGTTAGAATAATTTCCAAATTATTGAACTCTTTCCTAATTCTGCTTGACGCTTGTACAGACCTTACTAAGATGTTGCTATTAGCCCCCCCTCCCCCCTCTTTCCTCCCCCTACCCCCAGAAAATGATAAAGTAACAAGTTGTGTTTGACGTCATGTTGCTTACATGAGCCCCTGCTGCTTAGTGGGCCATATGTACCACCAGAAATTCGCGGTTTTGAAAAAAAACAAAAAAATTTCAAATTTTTGTAACTGATAAAAATTGAAAGCCTGCATCATAAGGAACCAGAAAATGTAAAATTTACTCATCAAAAGTTATTTGAAAGGCGTGAAACAACCAAAACCCCGAGCTCTGACCAGCTGACCGTTTTAACCTCATTTTCATGTGGACAAACTAACAAAAATAGGACTAGCCATCCGATTTGAGTGAAACAAAAAATCACCGCTAGAGAGAAGCACTTACTGGACCTATACAAGTCGGCACCGCCTTGTTGCCACGTTTTGGATCCGCCAAAAAAATTATTTAATGGGTGGTACAACAATTGTACCACTATGCAAGAAAGGGACCGTGCCGAAATTTAATAATGTGTAATAATTTTGATGACTACAGCTGCAGCGTTGGGCGGAGCAAGTGATTGCGACAGTAGCGCATTCTATAGGAACGGCGAAGTACCGCAGTGCACCGGTCGGCCGCGCGCCACTCGAGAGCTCTCGCGGAGCGATCTGGGATCTCTTGTACCCGACTACCCGGCTGTTCTGCGTGTGCACGGTGCCTCAGTCGCTCAAACTCTTAAAGAAAAGTCGATTATTCATTATTTTACCTTGATTAATCAATTGTTTTTACCAGCTTTACTAAAGTACAAATATACGTACAATAAGTACGTAAAATATAGTACAATAAGTTACAAATTTACCGTACGTAAAATATAGTACAATAAGTTACAAATTTACCGTACGTAAAATATAGTACAATAAGTTACAAATTTAAACCTAGGAAAGTAGTTTAATGTAAGAGAAAAATTAATTAATTGTATATTTAATTTATTGGAGTCGAATGAAGTTGGTCAACGCTTACGAAAGCTAGATGAAATGGATTTGATGGGGTCCCGACCGGTACATCACCGCATCCATCCGAAGGATATAAGGTAGTTGCGATTCCGTTCTCTTTCTTCGGATCATTTCTGATGCTAAGCTATGCACGTGATGAGTAGCACGCTTGCAACAGAATGCACTCTTACTCATGATAATTTTTTACTTGTGTGACGCATCCGTTTACGGGTAGCTCCTATAGTACAGAATATAGAAGCGTATATATTCTGTGCCTATAGTAAATATTTGCATGAGCTTTCCAATTATTCACTTCGGGATTTAAATTTCATTATGTTGAGTTTAATTTTCGTACTTTCAAAATTAAATATCTCATAGCGTGTCAAATTGTAAGAGTGCACGTGGTGAGTAGCACCTGGAGTTTTGGGTCGCTATTTGAGTTTATTTTGGAAATATTTATTCTAAACCTTAAATCCGCCGTACAAGATTAAGTGCACGTAGTGAGTAGCACCGGTTGTCTGGAAAATGTTATGGTCAAATCAAGAGTGGCGGTAGCCACCCCCGGTCGAGGAAAATGACGTCCTACTAAAGTCCCGATAACAAACGGGTGGCCGACACTCTTAGTCACAGGCAACTCCCTTAACTTGAAAATTGATTCGGTTGGAACTCGACTGCAGCCCAAACGACGGCTCGGATTCCTACGATCTTGGTGTCTACGGACGCATCTCAATTAGGACTACAAAGTGGAAGAGTTTCAATAAGATCCATTGAGTTTTCAAAAAGTTATAAGCACTTAATGACCCAAAACAAGGAAAATTTTACTTTTTACTTTGCCGGGAAATTTGAATTTCAAGAATCCAGGGTCCTGAGAAAGTCACTCAAACTCCGCGATAACGGTAAACCTTAGACCCATAAAAGTGGGTACCTAAAGAATCGCCATGTTACCGTGTGTGCCGCTTTTGACTTTATTTTAACATTCCAAATGTTTTAGAAGAGAAATTACGTAAAAACGACTAAACTGACTGCCGACCTCCCCGTCAAGACCACCTTTCACAGCAGATTTCTCGCTTACACGTTGGCCGATTCCAGTGAAACCTACAAAGGATCAAGGTTGAGGATATGAGGATTTCATTTCTACCACATTTAATAGGGCTTCATCGCACGGATATTTCAGCATCGGCTAATATCTTTCACAATTTTAGCTGTAATCTTTTGAATTTAGAAAAAAACCGGTAGTGGTTCAATCAATGCTATTGGTTGATTCCGTTCAGGTCCGTCCGAGTTACGGGAACGAAACGTCGTCGATTATACCAACCTCCAGCTGCTGTATTTATTTGTGAATAATGAACAGATTTAATTTAAAAGTTCAATTCATTTTAGATCTTAACTAATATTACACACTTATATTATTACGCCCACTTCTATCCCGATAACTACTTCATTGGTTTCTTAAAAATCTCAAGTGATTTCTGGTCGGTCGTTACCATCCTCTTTGACTTGACTAGTTGTGAATAGATTTACCTAATTTGGATGAGAGTTTAATTCTTTGTAGATGCTAACTACTATTACTCATATTATTACGTCTCACGTGTTCTACTGGAGCCCGATATGCTATTACCTTAGTTTCTCTTAAAATGTTCAAGTGATATCTCTTTATTTTATTGAACGATATGTGACAAAATTTTAAGTGAGGTTATGTCCTCATGTTTATGTCAGTACCTGACCGAAGCGATAGATGTAATTCCGGTAAGTTATGTCAAAGAAATTACACCGAAATTGTGCCAAACTCTCCAAAGGAAGCAGCATTTACATCACAGAATGTATTCTCACTACTAAAGTCTAAAAATTACTGGAATATGAGCCTCGGTCTTCACATGCGACTGTCACTGAACTTCGACCAAAAATTATTCGCTCTATATCTTGCCATCAACATTGTTGGAATATGAGGAAAAAGGAGACAAATTACGATCTGCTTACGAACTGGTTTATTCGTCGCCCATCGCTGGGGCGGTTATCAACGCAACTGACAAAAACGATATTGAGGATTGAAGATTCACAAACAGGAAAAGTTACATAATCATTGAGGTCGATGCACGATATAGATTTAGATAAGTCAACATGCCTCCCTGATTTTTAGGAACTGAAAAATCAGATAATTATTTCATTACAAAATATATCAAATACATCCTACATTAATCAATAATATTTATATACTACTTATATCTACACTACCCTCCCTGGCGCCAGGTTTATACCTACACATATAATATTACAGATCTGCAACATAAATAATAATTGGGGAAGTGGATTCTGAACCATAAAAAAAAAATTGCTCAAATCACGAATAAGTAAATAGAAAAGAGAAAATATACTTTTATTTTGACTTGCAAATTTTCCAACAAATGAGTGAGACACTGGCCAGGTGCCTCCCTGATTTGAGGAATTTAACATAATGACAACTTTTCTCTCAATTTTTCAAATTGAAATTTGCCCAGTGGTTTAGTCAAAATGTCCGCCGGGTTTTCCTTACCACTTATTTTCTTGATTTCGATTTCCTTTTTATTTACATAGTCTGTGACAAAATGAAATCGGATATCGATATGTTTTGATCGTTTCGTAAACCGTCCATTTAATGCTATGTCTTTTGCGCCCTTGTTGTCTTCCATAATTTGGACTGGGATCGGAAAAGCAATGTTTAATTCTTTTAAAAGACCCATAAGGGGTAAAACCTCTGTAACTGTTTCAGACAGGGCATAAAATTCAGCATGCGTGCTGGCTAATGAGACTACTTTTTGTTTGGTTGACTTCCATAAAATAGGCGTTTCATTAATGCATAAGAGTGAACCGGTTGTTGATTTTCGATCAATGATATCTGACCCATGGTCGGAGTCCGAAAAGGCTGAAAATACAATTCCTTTCGGATTATATTTATATGTGAGGCTTAAATGACGAGTATCATACACGTAACGTAAGACACGTAACGCATATTTGAAATGAGTCTCTGAACAACAATTTTGAAAGCGGGACAAGTAATTTACACAAAATGAGATATCTGGACGTGAGCCATTTGCAATATATAAGAGAGTTCCGATGATATTTCTGTAGTTTAAAGAAAAATTTGGTAATTCAGAAGGAATCACTTTTAGATTTTCCTCCATAGGAGTCCTGACCGGCTTACTATCTATGACATTAAATTTAATGGCAGACTTTTCAATGAAATTTCTTTGATTAATTGCAAGAGTTTTATTCCGCTTGTTCCTGAAAATTTGTAATCCTAGATAGATTTCGGGCTCTCCTAAATCAGTCATATCAAAATTATCCATCAGTAATTTCTTAACATTTTGGACACTTGTTAAATTTTCACTTAAAATTAACACGTCATCAACAAAGAACAGTACAAGCACCTTGGATTTATTTACCTTTAAATAATAAAGACAGCAGTCGTAATTTGACCTTATGAAAGCATTATTAGTCATAAAAGTGTTAACATGGTCGTACCAGTCTCGTGGCGATTCTCTGAGCCCATATAATGCCTTTTCTAGTTTTAATATTACATTTTGGTTTATTTCTGAACCCTTAGGGGGTTTAATGTATACATTTGATTTTACTTGACTATTCAGAAATGCGGATTTGAAATCTAGCTGATGAAGGTGCCAGTTAAATTGATTTGCTAAAGATAATAGTAGCTTAACAGTGCTCAATCTTGCAACTGGGGAATAAAGCTGCTCGTTATCATTGGAGCTTTGTTGAAATCCTCTCGCAACTAATCTCGCTTTGTAAGTTCCATCTGTTTTGATTCTGAATAGCCATTTCGTCTCAATAATATCAGTAATTTGAGACTGATTTTTCGCAATAGACCAAGTGTTGTTTTTCTTTAAATTTGTCAACTCCTCGTTAATTGCTACTTGCCATTTAAGTTTTTCGGGACTCGCAAGAGCTTGTTCAAAATTTTCAGGGATTATAACACTACACGTGTTAGCAAAAATGGGATCCTCAATTAATCTACGAGGAGCTGTAAGAGTCTGTCTATTTCTGAGGTTGGGAGGTTCAGGTGGATTAATTATTTGTTCCGGCGTGTGAAATTGTTCTTGCTGTAACATTTCATCATTATTGTGAATACTATCACCAACATTTATGAGAGGGTTTTCGGTATTAAAGGTTGCGTACTGGTCATTGAGTGTTAAATTTTCACTAGAGTGCTCGGTCTCTTTAATACATTTTTCAGGTTCTTCTATGAAGATTACGTTTCTAGAAACGATCACTTTGTTTGATTTAGAGATCTTTATAAAATATCCCATATCAGCATATCCTATTAATTGACCTGATTCTGCTTTATTACATAGTTTGTTCTGACGTTTTTCATCTGGAATTCTTACAAAAACTTTGGTTCCAAAGGGCTTTAAATTAGAAAAATTTGGCCTTTTATTCATAAAAATTTCGTACGGTGTTTTACACAATTTCGTATTAGCTAGTGCCCTGTTATGTAAATACACTGCTGTTTTAACACAATATGGCCAAAAGTAATTTGTTAAATTGGCTTCTAACAAAAGACATCTTACTTTATCCATAATAGTCCTATTAAACCTCTCTGCCACACCGTTTAATTGATGACAATACGGTGGGCAAGGTTGTAAATAAATTCCCTTACTTTTTACAAAATTCGAGAAGTTTTTATTAATATATTCTGTTCCGTTATCACAGCGAAGAACTTTGATGAATTTACCGGTTATATTCTCTACAAAATTAGTATATTCTATGAAGGTATTTATTACTTGATCTTTGCTAGGGATACAAAATGAAACAGCAAATTTTGAGAAATCATCAATAAAGCTAACAATATACTTGCCATTACTTACACCTGCTGGTAATGGTCCTATTAAGTCAGAATGCACAATTTCCAGGATATCATTGGCTCTAGATCTTGAATCTCGGTACTTGAGATTATTCATTTTAGCTTTAATGCAAGTTTCACATCTCGTGAAGGTCTTCTTGAGTTTCGGGAGTCCATCGGCTAAATTTAAATTGCTCATTAAGTATAAATCATTAAAATTAATGTGACCTAAAATTTTATGCCATTTTTCGAAGCTTGATAGATTACTTATTGTTGATTTTTTTTTGCTATATTTGCATGTATTTCATTCGATAATACATATCCTTGTACTGTATATAACTCGTTTTCTTTGAATGCAATCATTAAAGTTTCATTACTTACTATTTTAGCGATATTTCCCTGAAAAATGATTTTATTGTTTCTGTTCGTAACCTGCGAGGCACTCAATAAATTAACTTGCATTTCTTTGACGTAGTATACGTTGCATAACTTATTTTTAATGATTTTGCCATTGACAGTTGTGTGAAACAAAATATTGCCGATTTTATTGGTTTCCAGTGGATGTCCATCTCCAACTCTTATTTTTGTAGGTGTTTCGAGATACGTGTATTCGGAGAATAGCGTATCATCGTTAATGATATGGTGTGAACAGCCACTGTCCAATAAGAATGACACATTAATCTTATCCGAAAATTGATTCGTTTGAAATCTGGCTGTGTGATTTTGAACTATAGGAGACATACACATGTAATAGTTTTGACTGCAATTTGGTTCTACATTATCAAAATTTTGAATTAGAGGATTTGAGTGCTTGTTCCTAAAATATTGATAATTACAATCCTGGTTAACATTTTGATTTTGCTAAAAAGGAAAATCTTCATTAGTGTACTCATACCTTTGTGCGTTTGTATTGTAGACATTTGGTCCTTGATTTTGATACCAGTCTCTTCTCCCTTGATTGCCGTTGCCTCTTGTGCGAAAATTTCCTCTCCATCTACTGCCTCTTCTGTTAGGCCTGCTTCCGTTTCGTCCTCTCCAGTTTGAATTTCCTCTCCAGTTTGAATTTCCTCTCCAGTTTGAATTTCCTCTCCAGTTTGAATTTTGCCAATTTGAATTTGCCTGGCCACTGTGTTGTTTGAAGGGTCCTGCTCTTCCCCTCTGATTGTTTCCTCGGATGTAGAAAGAGTTTAGTTGATGAGTCACTTCATCAACACTTGAACATTGCTCGTTCCTCAGAAATGCAGCTTGGATTTTCGTTTTAACGTATTCAGTGTTACGATTATCCTCGTCCACTGAATCAAGAAGATCATTGATATAGAAGAGAGATTTTGGCAAAGCCAATAGTAAATACTGTAGTTTATCCTCTTCATTTATGGTTTCACCGGTATCACTTAAGTTGTTAATTAATTTTTCAAATTTATTGAAAAATTCCTCCGGTTTATCAGTTTCTTTGAGTTTAAGTTCAATTAACTTTTGTTTTGTTAATAATCTTCTAGATTGGCCTTTTGCTACAAAAGTATGTTCTAATTTCTCTAACATATCTTTGGGCTCCGTTAAATTCATAATATGCTCCAACTGATGATTATCAATGGCTGATACAATGATATTCTTAGCTTTAATTTTCATGCTGGCCCAGTTTTGATCCGTTATTCCATCCGGTTTTTCATCACGTACAATACATTGGTTGCAGTTGTTCATTTCCAGTAAAAGTGTGATGCGAAATTTCCATTTTGAAAAATTCTTCCCACTAAATACGGGCACTTTTATTTTTGTGCCGTTATTGGCCATATTACGTTAGTTAAAAAAAAGAAGTTCAAAATAAGCACATATTTCACAGTTTGTACATTTTCGCGTCACGCACTTATTTCGCGCTGTATGCATTTCCACGCTACGCACATATTACGCAGTTTTTAGATCTCCACGTGAAGCACTTCAACTTATTCAACTTTTTAAACCACGCTCTGCTACCATGTTGGAATATGAGGAAAAAGGAGACAAATTACGATCTGCTTACGAACTGGTTTATTCGTCGCCCATCGCTGGGGCGGTTATCAACGCAACTGACAAAAACGATATTGAGGATTGAAGATTCACAAACAGGAAAAGTTACATAATCATTGAGGTCGATGCACGATATAGATTTAGATAAGTCAACAAACATATGTGCTCTGGAGTGATTATGCTTCTCTGAAGTGTATGTTATTTACATTAAGAACATGTTTCTTTCATGATTTATCTTGGAATCCTCCTATCTCTTCTTCCGTTCTTGTTACGCGTGGCTTGCGTACCTGAGTATGTGAGGCACAATTCCATCCCTTTTCGGAACAGTTCAATCATAGGTCAACTTAATGTCACATAATCAAAGGTCTTTGACTGTGAGCATTTGCTCAAATTGGTTTCTTCTGAGTCTCTTTGATTTTGCGTCAGGAGTTGTTAGAAACTTCATTTTGCCCAACAATGTATAACAAGGTCTTAAATGAAAGGTATGTACCCGTTTTTTTCTCATAATTTCATAAGGTGATGATAAAATTACAATGAAGGCTTCATTTTCTTGCATAAATTGCTGTGTGAAATGGGTAAGTCCATTCCTCCTCTATTTAAAAGAGTAACAGAATGTATCGCTCATCTGTTTAGAGGACTTCAGTATTAAGATACGTAGGTACGTGTTCCTGCCTAGTTCCATTAGAATAAGTGTGATCGTGTTAATCAAGGCTAAATGCAATTAGACCCCATGGTATCAATGTAATCATAAGTAAATGCCTCTCCACTCTTACCAACTAGGTGCAGCATATCCTCCGATCAATAGATGGAGATTGCCATCTCAGTAGGTACGAGGGTGAGCCTACGAACCCAGGTATGGTGACCGTAAGTACCGCTTTGGCCTCTCACATTCAGATGAGCCTGTTTCTCTAATGAACTCATGCCAATACTTAGATCTCTAGACTTATTCACTGCATTAAGAACACATAAGATAATAAATCAAATAGGTCAAGTCAGTTGTCAATCTTTATACCAAGTGCAGGTACCAATATAATTTTTTGTTATTGGGTGGACAAAAGACACTAGCTGCAACACAGCGATTCATAGATTCAATTGTTTCCAACCGATCCGTGATTTGGCGTCAATCCTTTGGATAAAAAGATTACGATAGTTCCATTATTATTAATTAAAAACATAATTTAATTTGACAACAGTTCTGTGTGCGTTTCCCACTGTCTGAAGTTCAGTAAAAATAAGGACTCAATTGTGGTGGCCACATTCTTCATGATGCAGTCAGTTACTTCTCAACCAATGAACACCAGATTCGTTTCATACTTAGAGTTTCGCCTTGTAGGATCAATTTTTGATTGGCTCTTGCATTTCGGTTAAAGCGAAAGACTGAGTATGAACCATGGAACGAAGGGTACAACAAGAAACAAACGGAATGAGAGAGGGAATGTAAGTAGGAAATGGTAGGAAAGCAACAAGAGCAAAATAAACAAAACCTCGAAAATAAGAAGGCAAATTTTTATCCAGACGAATTTCTACTTCAATCTTAAAATACATTCTCCTCAAAACCCTTGTTCTTTTAGTGCATTTTCACGATATTCTTAGTTTTTGCTGCCATGTGTGCCATCCTATAAAGCCCTATATGAAAGTATTAAAGTAAATAAATTCGGATCTGGGAAGTTGCAAGAATCAGAATCAGCATTGGTGCGCTCTCTCGCGGCTAACGCCGAAACCCTAGTTTACACTTTCACTTTTCTCCACCAGTAGGTAGCGCACTTTCGTTCCGGTTCTCCGATTCGCTCTGAATTACTAAGGACTCCAGATACCGCATTGGAATAAAAAACGGCCTCCTAGTCCCCTGCAGCTCCAGGGTAGGCAACCTGTTTAGCGGTATGCCATACTTCGAGCTAACGAATAGACTGTTTGCCGTGTGTTTGACCGGTTTCGCCGTGCTGTGCTAAGTTTGGTTAAAGATTCAATGTATTAAATTTTCTTATGTTTTAAATCGTTAAAAAATGCCGAAACCCCCCCCCCCCCCCAAAAAAAAAAATTAATGCAAACATCTCTGCTCAATTTTCTGAGTCCATTTACCATGACTAGTGACTAAAATGAACAATTTTCGCAATTTGCCGGTCATAATCTGCACATTTGAAGTGCAATTTCCCATGCACTTCCATTACAGATGGGCTAAAGTATGGCATACCGCTACACAGGTTGCCTACCCTGGCGCTGCAGGCGACTGGGGGGCCGCTTCTTTCCTACGGCAAGTATACGGCGTGCGGTACCTGGAGTCCTTTAGTAATCTTTGCTCTGAACTTCCCAAATCCTACATCCAACTCCGGGAGCCACCGAATGCTCCAGCTTTGCTAGCTCTTCGTATACCCAGACCTTTAGGTACTTATTCACCCAAAAACGACCTGATATAAACTACAAAAACCCTCAAAAACATTTTTCGGGCAAAAAATCCGGTCGAGGAAATTGACGTGTCACTTCCTTTTAATCAAGTATAAGATAGGCAAAAACCTTTGATGAATTCCCAAGGTCCACTAAGACTAATAATCATCAAAAAGTTCCAAAAACTTACTCGAAAGGAAAAAAATAAAATGAAAAATAAATCCCTTGCCAAAAATAAATAAAAAACCGATTTTGAGATAAATCCCTCGAATGAACTTGAAATCACAAAATCGGTCGAGGATGTCACTTGAAACTTTCCCCCCTTTAATTATGAGCTCCGCAACAAGCGTGACTCGCTTGTACCTTTTCATACACGAGCCGCACGAATTCATCTCTTCTTCTCTCCTCTCCTTCCGTCCATGGACAGAGGTCCAAAATTTTTCGGATTTACTGACGCGACCGGCTGCGGCTCGGTGCGTAAACATGGGTGGATTACTAAGATTACACATTAGTCAGAGAGAAACACGTACAACCCGTCGACTTAAGTGGGGCTCATTTCGTGAAGGGACTCAACTCCTCCACTATAACAATTCCACTAATAATTTTGCGATTCAGAAATCCCCTCACTTGTCCGGACCCAACGTGTCTGTCGAAATGTCATCCAATGGTACAGATGTATTTTATACTTAACTGATAGAGTATAAGAACAATTATTACTTACAACCTACCTACCGTCCAAAGCAAATGGTAAGCTCCCTTAAAAAAATCCATGTTTCAGATAAATCATGTTTCGAAAAAGTCTAACATGTGGTTATGGAAAAATGGGTCGACTGGTGAAACTGCAACCGACTTGAAGCCGACATCAGGGATGATAAGACGGCACCGATTCACTGAGAGCATCGAGCCGCAGCCGGTCGCGTCAGTAAATCCGAAAAATTTTGGACCTCTGTCCATGGACGGAAGGAGAGGAGAGAAGAAGAGATGAATTCGTGCGGCTCGTGTATGAAAAGGTACAAGCGAGTCACGCTTGTTGCGGAGCTCATAATTAAAGGGGGGAAAGTTTCAAGTGACATCCTCGACCGATTTTGTGATTTCAAGTTCATTCGAGGGATTTATCTCAAAATCGGTTTTTTATTTATTTTTGGCAAGGGATTTATTTTTCATTTTATTTTTTTCCTTTCGAGTAAGTTTTTGGAACTTTTTGATGATTATTAGTCTTAGTGAACCTTGGGAATTCATCAAAGGTTTTTGCCTATCTTATACTTGATTAAAAGGAAGTGATACGTCAATTTCCTCGACCGGATTTTTTGCCCGAAAAATGTTTTTGAGGGTTTTTGTAGTTTTAAATAATCAAAGAAAAAATTCATTCGAAAGTTCGAAAGCATTTTTTTCGTCCCTTTTACCGTTCCTTTGAAAGTATTTTAAAAGTCAATCCGATCAACTCATTCGTCTTCAACCATTCTATTCTGATCCCGCATTTATTTTTATTTTTTTCTTAGAATTTTAAGTTTGTAATTGTGCTTAAGAAATAGTTTTCTTTTCTCGTCAATAAAATTGACTCTAGTATGTTCAAATTTGCTCTCATTATTACTTCCTGCTAAACCTGTCCTCGCCTCAGGAAAATCACCTCATTATTTTTGTGAGTACGCACTTCAAGTGTGTTGGCGCCCAAACCAAGGCGTCCCAACGAGCATCTGGCACCCTGAATTTTTGGCTTGATCTGCTGAGGCTCGATCCTTTCCAGAAAGCTTGCTTTCTGACGATCAGGATCGTGCGAGTTCTCACTTTTCCTCGCCACCCCCCCCCCCCATTTTTTTCTCCGTCCCCCCAAAAAATAATGTGCTCTCCAGTGTAGCTTTTTGGAGGTGAAACTGAAAGTCCCCAAAATTCGCAGGGTTCAAGAGTTAGAATATGTATTACGGTCTTACTAGTTTCCACAGAAATTTAAAATTGAATTTTGCACGCACGTACTACGGGCACAGCTGTGACGGTTAGTGCCTATCTATGAATATACATGCATCACTAAAATGCGATTTATTGTCCCATTATAATTTCTACGTCGGAGCTAAAAATGAAGCCACCCTTCTGATTGGTCAGTAGGATCGCGGAAAAACCGAGACCTCTTTGAAATTTAAAAAGGGGCGGGAGAGGTTGTGAGGTTCCCTCTTATTTTGGCTCCAAAAACTCGTGACTATGACTTTTTATGTTTCAATATGTTTTTCTATCAATGTTTGACTGTAGCTGAAAATAATTTAAGTTAAAAATATATATTTCATATAATAACAACTTTTATCTCGACTCATCCTGTTTTGAAGGTATAACCATGTTAAATTACGTTCTGCGCGTCAAAAAAACAGAAATTGGAGAGTCATGGTAACTAATGTTCAATTATATGACTTCTAATGTTAGTTTGAATGGTGATGTGTAGGCCCTTATACAGGTTCCATCATGAAATGCATGACATGCACTTTTTTTTGAACAGCGCGCCAGTCCGTGTACTTTTCTACGTCACAGCAAATCTTCAAGATGGCTGCCATGCCACCATGGTTCAAGCCAGCAGTTCAACGGTTTTTCAATTTCCATTCCACTATCTCCAGCTCCACCAATCGTGCCGCAATCACACGCTGAATTTAGCAGCTGACTGTGGAAGTCAACAGTCAACGGTTATGCCAGAGGGCGGTTCCGATGTGTCAGCAAAAGGCTGACAACAAGTTCCCGACCTGCTCATCCAGTGTATACATAGTCAATCTCGGAATAAACCTTAAGTATCCTTATTTATTATTTCTCAAATTTAATTATATAACGAGGCATCATACTCTATTTGTCCTTAATATTTTCTGTGTATATATTTTTAAGATACTTTTCTAACTGGAGAAATGAACTGGACTAATGTAATAAAAAGAACTTGTTAAATAAATAAAAAAAAAAAAAAAAAAAAAAAAAAAAAAAACAGTCAACGGCTGAAATATAGCAAATTCGAGTTATTTTCATCCAGATGTGCATCAGCTCCACTATCCATTTTGGCCGTTGGCGTGTGAGTGTAAATACTCAAATACTGAAAGTGTTATTCATTCAAGTACCTGTGTAATGTAATTAGTAATTTCACAAATGTGTGGTTCGGTTCATAGATACTTACCAGTCTCATTAGGTACTATTTTGTGGATCTGTGGTTTTGTTTCGTGATGAATGGTTTGGAAATGCTCGAATGAGCTCTAAAGCTCAAACTCTGGCTCCTTCAGAGGCCGTGAAAATTCTTTGGTTCTGTATTGTGTGTCTTTTTCTCTCTTTAATGCTCAATTGTTTCATTTGAATACACCGGTCAAAGCAACTTTAGGTGCTCAGTGATTTAGAAGCCTCTGGCGCGTGAACATCTTCATCTGATCTTCCTAACCTAAACTGCGGTAGGTACATAACACAGTCATACTCGTTGAAATCTGATTAGGAAAATTTTCTGGTTCTGTAATTTCCATGTGCATCAGTTATTACCTTTTACCCAATCCCTTTAGGAGTAATGGCTGTATCTATGTTTCTCTATAGGCGCTAAATCCATTGTTTTCATGACTTTCAACAACTCCTCTCTGGTTATTATTGCATGGCGAAAATGCGGTTAGGTGTCGGATTCTGCAATTCATCCATGAGCAACACAGCTTGCGGCCTGACGCATTCTTTCAGCACTGCAGGCTAGGCTCTGTTCGCGTTAGTAAAAAAAAGCATTACTGAAATTATTCCTAAAATGATAATGGATCATTCATCAAAATTCAGCCCGCGCACCGAAATTAAGTCGCGCCTTCTCTTAAATTGTTTCATTAAAGTATATTCACAAGATACAGAAGCAGTGGGAGTAGAGCCCGCTCATTAGATCAGAGGCATCGTATGTCCAGAAAAATGTCAATCTCTGCTCAGTTCTGAATCAGCACTACTTAGCAGGTTAATTCATGCAGTCGGATGACACTATTACAGCGGCTACACAGGGTGGCCCAGACCTACCGTGCCAGGCCTTTTTTTCGGTTAATTTGGGTCGCACGAAGTCCAGGATCGCGGGGATGAATACGGAAACGACCCCAAGGAATCCGAATTTCATGGTCCCAGAGCCCCCCTGGCGCTCCTTGGGGGGTAAAAGGGGGGTCCGTACTTCAAAAGTCAGGGTTAATGTCAAAATTTTGAAATTATTTCATCGGAATCAGAACGTACGGAAATTTTTAACTTGAATCGACACCAAGAAATCCAAATCGGCCCATCCAGGTCCAAAATTGTGACCCCTAAAGGTGGGGGACAGAGCCCCCTTTCAAAAAAATCAAGTTCGTTAAATTGACGTGGAGGCTTGGAAAAAATGTGTATTCATGGGTAATCGACCCTAAGGAATCCAAATTTGAGGGTCCCATTGTCCCCAGACACTTTTCTAATGGGGCACAGGGGTAACCTCCACACCGGTTAAATTTAAAAGTTCAGAGACCCCCTGTGCTCCATCAGAAAAGTGTCTGAGGACAATGGGACCCTCAAATTTGGATTCCTTGGGGAGGATTACCCATGAATACACATTTTTTCCGGGTCTCCTTGTCAATTTAACGAACTTGATTTTTACTTTCTCGCTCCCCTAGGGTAGACAGGAAGTATTGTCATCCTCCAAGAAAAAAAAAAAAAAAAAAAAGTTGAAATTTCATCATTTATAGACGTTTTAAGGTCCCAGGAGTCAAAATAACCATACTTGAAAAAATGTGTGTCCGTCCGTCCGACGTCCCCCAAATCTGTCTACAGCGATATCTCAGAATCTATCTGTTCGATTTCATTCAAAATTCTCACAGAACACCATGTTTATGGTCTCCTTATGCACGTCAATCGATTTTGGGGTACGCTAAAATTTGGGGGGGGGGGCTAGGGTCAAATTGGGTTAAAGGTCCATTTTCAGCAAAATCACACGGAAAGCTCATTTTGAGGGACTGTAAATTTTGAAAAATGCCTTTAATTCTTTGAAAGTGGGCATCAAGCACATCACCTGGGTCATTAAGTTAAGTTCCTAAAAGATCTTTGGACTAAACTCAGAATTCAAGGGATTACGAGGCCCAAAAGCAGGGCACTTTGTTCCGCGACATCACACAAAAAACTCATTTTCAAAGACTGTAAATTTGAAAAAAAAATGCCTTCCATTTCTTCGAAAGTTGGCATAAGAGCACCACCTGGTTCAATTATGTAAGTTCCTATGAGGTCTTTGGACTAAACTAAAAATTGAAGGGTTACGCGTCATATAGCGAGGAGAGCACTTCGGTCACACGGAGAGCTCATGGACTGTAGGTTTTGAAAAAATTGCCTTTAATTCTTTGAAAGTTGACTCGAAAGCACCATCTGAGTCATTAATTTAAGTTCCTAAAGGATTCTTGGACTAATCTCATAATTGCAGAGGGGCCGATAGGAAACGCTCAATTCTCTGATAAATGAGTCGGAACGCTTCTAGATAATAGCAGCAAACGCTTTGAGTCAGGTGAAACCCAGGAATTCAAATGCATTATATAATGCATCATATACTATTTCCAAAATTACTCCGTAGGTATACACCAAGCAATATTGGACAACTAATTAGGTACTCACATTACATAGGTACTATGAATCATCAAGCTAACGCCAAGAACTGACACTAAGATCTTTATTAAAAACTAATATGTTTGTTGTTAATGAATTTAGAATCCCGGCAGATTCCATCTTTCGCGGTTCCTTTTTACGAGGTACTAAGCACAAATATAATATAATAATTCGGCACAAATATGACTGATTTAATGCTTGTTAATAAAGGAGGTTATAATTGTTATAACTTGAGGTTTGTTGACGTTTGTCGACAGCAGCAAGGAGATGGCGCTCTCTATTGTTCTCGCTTTGAATTACGGGGATACGCGATAAGGAGATGGCGCTCTTAGCGGGCATGTGGTGAACCTTCCAGCAGGTAGATTTGCCCGCTAAATTTAAAATTTGGGAGATGCTAAGCGAAAACCGTTTAGTTTTAAGACTATTTAAACATCGAATAGTCATTCTACCCATTGAAGTAGATATTTGATGGCTTTTGACCGTGCTTAAGGAGAGATTATAATATAAAATCGTATCTGAAGTATGATGTCAATGAATCTAATGGACCCTAATAAATCGTAGAAAAGCTAAGATTTTTACGGATCGCCGTCTTTGACAGGAGACTTTGTTAATCAATTACATGTTTAATTGAAGATGCCTCATATAATCAACAAGTCGAGTCCGAATATATGAATTCGTCACATATCGCGAAGACATTTACAAGAAAGTTCAGTGATTTGAATAAAAATTTCATAACTATTATCCTGCGATCAAAATTCCAATCAAACTTTATGATTTTGTAAAATTGGCAGTATTTTTCTAAACATTCCAGTAAAAGTGTCTATGCCGGCGCGGAGCGCCGGCAAAAGCGAGAAAGTGTTGTGCAATTCTCGCACCATGATGGGGGCGAAGCCCTCTCACATGCCGGCGCGAGGCGCCGGTACATGGCGCTTGCGCCGCGCATAAATTGGCCGGAGGCAAATTTTTTTTGAAAGGGGGCTCTGTCCTCCACCTTTAGGGGTCGCAATTTTGGACCTGGATGGGCCGATTTTGGATTTCTTGGTGTCGATTCAAGTTAAAAATTTCCGTACGTTCTGATTCCGATGAAATAATTTCAAAATTTTGACATTAACCCTAACTTTTGAAGTACGGACCCCCCTTTAATCTCTCAAGGGGCGCCAGGGGGGCTCTGGGACCATGAAATTCGGATTCCTTTGGGTCGTTTCTCTATTCGCCCCCGCGATCCTGGACTTCGTGCGACCCAAATTAACCGAAAAAAAGGCCTGGTACGATGGGTTTGGGCCACCCTGTATAAGAAAAATATTCTTAGCTTTTCCAATAAACTCGAATTTAATAAATGGAAATTTGGCAACGCCTGAAGGATCATATGACGTTCTTTCTCAGCACAGCAGAGACCTGTATACAACCGTGCTAGGTAAAGACGTATAAGCATATGAATGTTGCCAAATCTCTTCTTTGAATACAGGGTGTCCTAAAAGTCTGTACCACACCTCGTAACTTTTAAACCGTTATTGGGATAGAAAAACGAAACTTTGGGCATGTTTCTATCTTACAGGGGACCATCTTTTAGAGGGGTCAAAATGTTTGTCCTTCTCCAAGGGGGGGGGGGCGGGGGCGGGGGGGGCCCCAACTTTTTTTTTCAAATGGTAACCCCTATCTTGTGATACATCATTAGAAAGAACGTAAAAAACCAAGAATTTTGGCGCAAACCGCAGAACAATTTCTTAATTTTTGACCGAATTATGATAGGTCAAAGGTCAAATTTTACCTTTTTTCAACAAATCATAACTTCGGCTCAAGTTATCGTTAAGGAAAAAATAAAACGGGAAAATTCTCCAAATTGTAAGCTCTTTAAAGTAAAAATCACAAAAATTACTTCAAACTAATTTAAAGGGGGGTTCGGACCCCAAATACGTCAGTTTAAAGGTCATGAGATTTGAGCCAATTTCCCTTGACTTTGCCTCAACATTATCTTGGTAAGTTCAAACTTGCGTTTTCAAGTCCCCGAATTTCGGGCAAAATTCGAAAAACTTTTAAGGTGATTCATTTCAACCGTTTAAATTTTTTTTTTAAACTTTGCCAGAAATTTGGGGACTTGAAAACGCAATGTTGAACTAATTTTGAACCTACCAAGATAATTTTGAGGCAAAGTCCAGGGAAATTGGCTCAAATTGCGGGAAAATCGCATGACCTTTAAACTAACATATTTGTGGGTCCGAACCCCCTTTTAAATTAGTTTGAAGTAATTTTCGCGATTTTTACTGTAAAGAGCTTACAGTTTGGAGAATGTTCCATTAGGTTCTATTACGATAATTTGAGCCGGAGTTATGATTTTTTTAAAATTTGACCATAACATTTTTTTTTTTAAAAAAATGGAAAAAAAAATTCCGTGCAACAAAGGGTTAACCCTTTGTTGCACGGTGGTATACTTGTCATACCACTTCGGTTTTTAATTTTTACAGCGCTGCCAATGTGATGAGCGGGCTCAACTACTGAATCATTGGGTCCAATATACCTCTGGTTATCATTGCTAAATGGTATGACCATTCATTTTTACAAAATGACATGGCTACAGCGTATTGTATGTCATGAAAACCCGGTATTTTAGGTTATGTTGGATCCGCATTGTTTTTCTTCGAGTCGTGTGTGAAAATAAATAGGTGTTATTTTTAGATAAATGTGATTCTCTAATCTAACTAGCCGTAATTTACTAGGTGCATTGCAGTTTTTACTTGATTTTTCATTTTGGTCGATTTTCTGAGCTGAAATGAAGTGGTATGACAGTTATACCACCGCACACACAGCATTTTGTATAAAACTCAATTTTCTGTGCATTCTCGAGGAAATCTTTCTCCCCGTTTCAAGGTTTGATCCCAATGTCACTCGAGAACCGACATTTTCTTTGTCCTAAGCGTATTTTTCGGGTGAAGGGTGAAGCTACTACCTCTCAAAGTCAGTCGCCATCTTGGATTTGGGGGGGTCACCCTCTTTGACCGGGGTTTTTTTATGACTGCATACTTGAAATGTGCGACTAAAGTGATATAAGAATTGAAATCTAACTTGTCTGATCACATAAAATCCAAAAAATGCTTCCTCCTACCTTTCAAAATTGGCAGCCATCTTGGATTTAGGGTACCCCCTTTGAAAAGGAGGCCTTTATGACTTCATATATGAAATTCACAACAAATATTTTATCAGAATTGATATCTGATATTGATATCAGATGCCTGATCACGTAAGAATTTAAAAAATACACCCTCCTGCCTTTCAAATTTGACCGCCATCTTGGCTTTTGGGACACCCTCTTTGACCGGGGGGGGGGGGGGTTGGTGGGGGTGTTATGACTTTATATATGATGTGGGTGACCAAAGTGACATTGGAATTGATACCTAACTTGCCTAATCACTTATAATTTCAAAAAATGCACCCTCCTGCCTTTTAAATTTGGCCGCCATCTTGGATTTAGGATACCCCCTTTGACCAGAAGGCCTTTATGACTTTATATATAAAATTTACGAAAAAAGGTACATCAGAATTGATATTTCAGGTGTCTGATCAAGTAAAAATTTAAAAAATACACCTTGCTGTCTTTCAAATTCGGCCGCCATCTTGTATTTGGGGCACTGTTGTTGATTGGAGGGCTTTTATGACTTCACATATGAAATCGACGACCAAATTTACATCAGAATTGATACCTCACTTGCCCAATAACGTAAAATTTTAAAAAAATGCACCCTTCTGCCTTTCAAATTTAGTCGCCATCTTTGATTTGGGGCTTTTTCGTTGACCGGGGGGCTATTATGACTTCTTATATGAAATTTTGAATCCTTATATGAAATTTTGGACCAAAACATAAGAATTGATATCTCACTTGCCTAATCACGTAGGAATTTACAAAATGCACCCTCCTGCCTTTCAAAGTCAGACATATTGAATTCGGGGCAGTATCTTTGACTGTGGAGGGGGGGGGGGCTTTTTGACTTCATACATTAAATCTACTACCAAAATGACCCAGAAAATTATACCTCACATGCCACTCTTTATTGACCACAAATATTCTTTAGTTTTTTCCTGCCCTCCCCCCCCTCCCACAAAAAAAGAATGTTCCCCTGGAACTTCAAATATACACCCCTTTTTCTTTTTCTTCTTTTCCCCCATTCCTTCCACCCTAATTCTGTGTAGTCACAAAGTTTTTGGATGTTGACCTTTTTCATATTCATTTAAAAAAAATTTTGCTTATGTTTGAAATTTCAATTTTGACCTTTTTATTTATTTATTTATTTTCATCTTGACTGCCGTTCCCCACTCGCTGGAACCCCCCCCCCTCCTATACCTGACCCAAAAATGATATATGTGATAACCGATATCACTAAAATTAGAAAGTTGAAATTATACATACATACAAATGTACTCTATGTACTAAAATCCAATGTGGTCATCAAAGTGGTGTCACAATTATACCACCGCACAATGACGAACCTGGAAGGTGAGTGTGCGGTGGTATGGCAGTTCTACCACTTTCCCTACCCCTACAATATTTTAGAGAAGGGATGGAAAAACTTTTTGAGGCGTTTTTTGTGCTTATCTTTATCATTAAAATTTGACCATAACATTTTTTTTTAAAAAAAATGAAAAAAAAAATTCCGTGCAACAAAGGGTTAAACGGACGTATTTGGGGTCCGAACCCCCCTTTAAATTAGTTTGAAGTAATTTTTGTGATTTTTACTTAAAAGAGCTTACAATTTGGAGAATTTTCTCGTTTTATTTTTTCCTTAACGATAACTTGAGCCGAAGTTATGATTTGTTGAAAAAAGGTCAAATTTGACCTTTGACCTATTATAACTCGGTCAAAAATTTAGGTATTGATCTGCGGTTCCCTGGTAAAAATGATCACCCAAAAAATAGGTGATATCACCTGAAAAATAGGCGACATCACCTAGAAGCTTGGTGATATCACCTAGAAGGTAGGTGATATCCCCTGGAAGATAGGTGACATCACCTTGAAGGTAGGTGACATCACCTGGAAGCTAGGTGACATCACACAGGTCGCATTTGAGTTTCAGGATTAAGTAAGGAAAAATTGAATATTTTCTAGCTAATTATTGGATAATTTCATGGGTACATAATAGAACATTTACTTCGTTCTAAACATTTTTATAGCTACAGTGGAAAAAAACTATAAGAATAAATATATGTAAAAAAAGGATATTTAGAACAATAGGTAAAATAAAAACAAGAATGAAGTAAAAATAAAACAGATTAAAGACATGATATATTGTAAAAAATATACGTTAGATGTGGACGTTAGAAGATGAAAAAAGTTAAAAAAAAAACTAAATAAGGTGAAAAATAAAATGCAGATGAAAAATACTAAATAAAATAAAATAAAATAAAATAATATTACATAAAATAGAGAAAAAAAGTAAAATAACACAGTGTGAAAAAATAAAAAAGTAAAAAAATAAAGTAAATTAAAAAAAACAAATATAGTAAAACAGTAAAACAGTAAAATAGGGAAAAAAATAAAGTGGAGTGAAATAATAAAGTAGAGGAAAATATTTAAAAAAGACTATAAAATGAAATAAAGGTACATAAAAATAAAAAATTAGGTAAAAAAATAAAATGAAGGAAAGTAATAAACGGAAATGAATTAAAGTAAAAAACGAACAAATCAATAAAAACTGGTCGAGTTATCCTGGCTGTACTGTGCACGTTTAATTCGAAGCTAAATGCAGGTTTTTCGTCACTGTTTTCAGGCGGTCGTCATAGCTTAGTAGGTAAGGTTTTCGTTCAGTGTTCGAGAGGTCTCAGGTTCAATCCCCGGAGCAGGCAAAAAATTCCGAATCGAAATTCTAACGGAAGCGCCTAACAGTGTCACGTGGGTGCCATTCTTCACAGTTTTTGAAATAATTCTCGTGCATAACCCATTTTGGGGGGGGGGGGGGCTTTTTTTTACGGCCCCACAATGCTAGGTGACATCACCTATAATTTTAGGTGACATCACCTGTTCCAAAAATCACCTCACCTTAGTTAGGTGAGGTGATGTCACTTATATTTTTAAGTGATCATTTTTACCAGAGTTTGTGCCAAAATTTTTAGTTTTCAATGTTCTTTCCAATGATGTATCACAAGATAGGGGTTACTTTTTGAAAAAAAAGTTGGGGCCCACTGTCCCTCCTGAGGGAGGGACAAACATATTGACCCCCCTAAAAGATGGTCTCCTTCATGATAGAAGCATTCCCAAAGTTTCGTTTTTCTATCTCTAACCGTTCAAAAGTTACGAGGGGGGGGGGGGGGGGGTACGGACTTTTGGGGAACCCTGTATAATTATTTTTGAAGAAAGTTAATAGTATTTTTCCTTGAAATTTTCAGATTTTTTAGATCAAAGAGCAAAATCCTCTGAAAATTGATAGGACATACTCATAAATTTTTCAGAGAATTAGTGATTTGTCAAAGGAAATTAGGCAAGGTCTGATGGCCCATACGGCGTTCTATCTCGGCACAGCAAAGATCTGTGGCCAAGAAAAAGATGATGCAGCCGGGATTGAAAAGGGTTGCAGGAATGCCGAGTGGGGTGTAATTGGACGCGAAAATGAGACGCAAAGGATGGTGGAGCGGGGACAAGTACTTCCGGAGTCACCCTGTCGTGGCGCCAGGGGGAGCAGCCGTGAATCCATCTGTTCACTCGCTAATTAACCGATTATTATTTTAATTTTAGAACTGGAATTCGAGCTGCACAATCGGCAAAGTCACTATAAATCCAATGATAACTTCATCGAAGGAATACAACCTGAGATCGTGCTAATGAGCCGTGCATCGCACCAGCTTGCCGGGCGCTGTTGCCAACCATGACCATAAATCTTACATTCCTCGGCAAAAAAAGCAATAATACCGCTCTAGTTTTTGTCAGCTTTTTATTTAGAGAATAATATTTCGACCTTTTAAAGATCTTTATAGAGTAAAACTTCAGAGCAGTGACGAGGCGAGAATGATTGAAGATCGATATTTCCCTATTTGATGCTGTGGAAAAGAATCAATTATTGAGGTGTTTGTTGCGAACACCCTGAATCGGTCCCGTTCCATAAGTTTAAATGGCAGATCAATCGATATATTGCAAAGCATACCACGCTACTACTTCAAAACATAAAGTTTTCTTCCCACTTGTTAAAAATATTCTTTGAAAATCTCGCACAAGATGTGTAGTGTAATTTTCATTGAAAAAATTGGACGAAATTTTTGAATTACGAAATTGAGATACGTCTCCGGCGTGACGCACGAAAAAGGGGAGTCTCACCTCAAAATATTTTTACTTGCTTGAATCAATAAAGCTATATTGTATAAAACATTCTAAATTTAAAAAGTCTTATGATATGGACTAAAAATTGTCACAATTTTCAGGCTTTTGGGTTCAGATTCGAATTATCTTTATCAACCCCTTATTCCGAGGACGTCTTCCTCTATCTTTGTACGTGTCCTTCACTCAAAAAAGAAAGAAAAAAGAAAAAGAAATATCGGTAGTTGGGGAATGATGTTTCCGTTCCTGCTGAACTATAAAACATCCTTTCATTTTAGCTCTTACGGCCGGCTCTCCGATTAATGGCAACGATGTCTTGGGGACGGACTTTTGAAGTCGTTCCACTTCGAACGCACGATTAAAAAATGTCACAGTGTGACACCCTGTTGAAAGGATTTTCGTTAGCGGGTTCTAGCCAATGTTGCAATTTACGCGGAATCTTCCTTTTCAGTATACAGGGAGCCGCAGGATTAAGCATTGAAGGAGTATATTCTATGGGTCAAAAAAAGACGTTTTTGTGGTATAACTGTTTTTCCAAAAACGCTCTCCCCGAGGGCCTCATTATCCCCTTTTTATCCCCTATTATCCTCGATTAGTCTCTATTATCTCGGAAACAATGAGTCACAGCGAAAAAACGCAAAATACATTTTCAAGATATTTTTCAACGCTGAATCTAGTAATACCGTCAAAAATCAATTGTTTTTCGCTAAAAACATTAATTTTGACCACATTTAGGTTCGATGCCCCCCCCCCCTAAACCCTCCTTATCCTCCCTTCTAAAGGAATTCCCATTTTTAAGGAGGTCAAAAATGAAAAAAAAACGCTAAAAATTACTCCCGTATAGTTACCAATTTTCATTAATATTGGTTCTTAAACATTGTCACTGTGTTAAAAAGACTATTTTTTTTTCTCCAACTTTGGAGGGCCGTGGTCCCCATGGAAAACATTTTGGGAAAAAACATTATACCACAAAAACGTCTTTTTGCACCCGAAAAACTGACTCCTTCAATATTCGTACTTAATCCTGGGACACTCTGTATTCACTGGTAAAGCAATGGAACGAACCCTCACCGAATTGGCAACGCCAGTGGATACACTTGGCTCATTTAGCGTAAAAGTCAACACAGACCAATTATTTTTCACAGCTCGTTTCATAAATTACGCCATTTCCGCTCCTCTTGCCAGGATATTTCCACTTACCACATAGTTTTCGGGGTATTTACCCGTGGCAGGAATAATTTGTCATCTCCTCTTCTCCAGTGAAGCTATCCCCATCAAAGGTACGCGTCGCAAGTTTTCATCGTTGCACTAACGCCCTTACTCAACGGATTTGTAATCAGAGCTGGATTTACATTTTTAGCGCCCCTATAGGCTGAAATATTTTTTGGCTTAAATACATCCTACTGGGAGGAGAAAGGGGTGTCTAACTATAAGACACAACACTCCCCGCCCCTCAACCAAAGTGAAGATGTTGGATAATAGGAAAATAGTTTTATGATTCACCTTTAAAACACATGATTTTAAAAAAAACCTTGAGGTGCCCAGTTGCGAATAATAAGCATAGGCGGACCCAGACACTTCAAACGGGAATTCGGCGAAAGGGAGGTCTGGGGGCTCCCCCCAGAAATTTTTCAAAATTTTAAAGAATTCAACATGCAGTTAGAGTAGATTTTGTCATGAATAATTGCCAAGTACAAGCGTGCTTCCCTCCTCTTTCACCCTCTCCTTCCTTCTTTCTTTTTTCCCTTCCTCTTCCTGAAGGTGAACGAGTGAGGGGGGGGGGGGGGGGTACGCTCCCTCTCCTGGATCTGCCAATAATAGTTAGACGCCAGGAAAGAACAGATTTTATGAAGTGAGACGTGTAAAGAGACGAGTGGCGCTAAGAGACTTACGTTTTAGAATTCTTAAAAAGTTTGCATATCTTGAAATGTTTCGCTCTTGTGCTGTAGGCTACGTAGCATTGTAAATCCGGCTCTATTCGTAACACATACTTTTTCAAAACAAGAGAGTCCCTAATGAATGTAAGAGGATAATGATATTTTTTGAGGTCAAATGAAAAATTTTTGCCTCTGTGGAGCACAAGTAAAAGAAAAAGTCACTGCAGAGTGAAATATTTTTGAGGAAAATTTAACTCGTTAACTTGATTTCCAACCCCGCATGATTAATTAAAACCCATCAGGAGCCAAGAAACTCGGTAAATGCATCACTTTTCATCAATTTTTTAAAACCTCCTTGATTTTTCTTGTTTCTGCGAAAAATATTCTGTGAAAATTTCAAGGGATAATGTTGATTTGTTACTGATGATATTCCAGGCTGTATTCTCAGTAATCTTATACGGAATTGCAGCCTGGGGTGATTTTCCGGCTCCTAAACTAAAACATAACTTGAGAGAATTTACCGAAACATTATGCCCGGTCAAAAGAGCTCTACGCACGCGCACGGCCTATAGGACTGCGTCGGCCATAATGGACCACAAGACAAGGTATGAATTTAAGCATTCTGATACATGTTTCTTAACCAAAATTTCACGTAAAGCACGATTTTCGCAACGAAAAATAATGAAACAAAATCCAAACGAAGATATTAACATTTTTATTTCACATTGGTTCCGAGGAATTTGAACTGCCCGCTCACAAGAAACTCAAAGCTCTACGTGAGCCAAATCGCGCACTACAACGGTTTCAACAAACTTCTCAATCTGGTAATGTTCATTTCCCACCATGTGTTGTTCAAACTATAAAAAATTTGCTACAGCTGAGCCAAAGTGTCAAGATTAAGGTTGCCAGACTTTTATATCGCAGAGACTGTCATGATAATTTTTAGCGCACGATGTGAATCACGCAGAGCATTGAGTTTTCATGAGCGGGTGGTTTGAATTTACGCATCAAGAATCATTAAATATCTTCGTAAGGAGTTAATTTCGGTAATTTTCGTTGTGCGCGTCGTATTCTACGTAAAATTTTAATTAAGAAACATGTGTCAGAATGCTGAAATTCGCATCTTGTCTAGTGGCCCATTTTCTTGATGTCCTATCCGGGGTTCCTCCAACAGATCTACTATTAGAGGAGAAATACAGAAGATCCCAAAAAACAGAAAATGGACCACTAGACAAGGTACGAATTTAAGCAATCTGATACATGTTTCTTAACCAGAATTTCACGTAAAACACGATCAGTGCAACAAATATTACTGAAACTAACTCCTAACGAAGATATCAACGTCTTTACTTCACATTGGTTACGATGAATTTGAACTGCCCGCTCACAAGAAACTCAAAGCTCTACGTGAGTCAAATCGCGCACTACAACGGTTTCAGCAAGCTTCTCAATCGAGCAGTGTTCATTTCCCACCATGTGTTGTTCAAACTATACGCAATTTTCTATAGCTGAGCCAAAGCGTCAAAATTAAGGTTGCCAGATTTTTAAATCGCAGATACTGTCATGATACGTTTGGCGCGCGATGTGAATCACGTAGAGCATTGAGTTTTCATGAGCGGGTGGTTTGAATTTACGCATCAAGAATCATTAAATATCTTCGTAAGGAGTTAATTTCGGTAATTTTCGGTGTGCGCATCGTGTTTTACGTGAAATTTTGGCCAAGAAACATGTATCAGAATGCTGAAATTCGTACCTTGTCTAGTGGTCCATTATCAAGAAATCCACGACGACATAGTCGACGAGTGGTGTGAACGTTGGAGGAATAATCCGGGAGACTCCCAGTGCAAGCGGCTGAACTCGGACCCAGAATCTTGGCTTAAGAGGAAGTATGGATACCCAGATGTCTACCTGACGCAGCTCTTTACGGGCCATGGCATCTTTGGAACTTACCTTTACAAATTCAAAAAGACACCCACTGATTTTTGTAATACTGAACGAGACACGCCGGAACACTCCTTCTTTTCATGTTCCCGATTCATCAACAATAAACTAATACTAGGGGGCTACGCCCCCTGGCCGCTACGCGGCCCAACCCCCTGGAGGCGCTCCGCGCCATCAGTGGGCCGCTTCGCGGCCCTATTTTTACCCTCCTATCAGTGTTAGTTTTATTTTCCCCCTAAAAAATTACGATATGATGTATACTTTACTTCTAGAATGAAATAATTTTTGGTTTTGATGAATAAAGAAAAAAATTATTTTTTGAAGTCAAAAGAAGGCGTTTTGGAATGACTGCTTGATGAAGTATTGCAGTAAAACAACGAACAATGCTAATCAGGTAATAATTAAACAAATCACTCATCAACAAACTCACTCACTTTTATAACGTGATTTTAAAAAAACCTGGGTCCTTTTTCCAAAATCTGATTACAGCGGGCTCATCTAGGGCCTATTACTTGTCGATTTACGCAAAAATCATGGAAATCGGCCCGGTAGAACGCTCAAACGAACTATGACAAAAAGTATAAATATACATTGTTTAAATGGGAGAATTCGCAACTTTACCACGTAATATAAAAAAACCTGAGCCATATTTTGAAAATCTGAAAAGAGTTGGCTTATCTAGAGACAATTGCCCGTCGATAGCCGCAAAAATCACGAAAATCGGCCCGGTAGAACGCTGGAACTAAGCGTTACCAGTTTCGCAAAATTAGGAGGTCTTGGAGCTTATAGTATAGATTAGATATAGCACTAGACACCACCTTAACCCAGAAAAACTTTCAAAAATCTCTCCTAAGTAATAAATCAAATTGGACTCTCATACAAAAATAAATGAAAGAAATTCTCACTACTAAATCCCATCTATACCAGGACCAACCACCGACCAACCCCCCAACCCCCCTTCCAGCCGATGATGTACCAATAATGGTGATTCTGGCGTGTTTCGAGAAGTAAACTCTTGACTACCTTAGTTTACCTTAGTTTAATTATATCTATATATACATAACTTACATTAGAAACCCTCTGTAACTTACTGAATAAACTTTTCTTGACCAAAAAAAAAAAAAAATGTGAATTTGTTCTCTTCCAAAAAAAAAAAAAAAATAATAAAAAAAACATACACTGGTAAAAATATTCCACGCGAATTTGCATGGAAATCAATTGGTTTCCATGAAAGTCGCATGGAAGTTAAATCATTTCCATGCAAGTTGCATGAAAATGATCTGATTTCCATGCACCGCAGAACTCAAGTGATTTACACGCGGGGAGGAACCGTCATCATTTCCATGCAGTCTGGATGGAAATCTTATGATTTCAATGCAACATGCATGGACATTTTACTTTTGCCATGCAATGAGCATGAAATCGTTACCACCATTATTTGAGCAGCTTGTTAACGAAGTCATTGTAATTAATGCATTATGGAAAAAAAAGGAACACTTCACCACTTGATCACGATAGGTCAAACCAGGTATGCAAGATTTTATGAAACTTCATAAAATGAAATCTCGTTAACCTCAATAATTTTTGGAACCTTCTACACTGAGCTCATAGTATAACATTATACGGTAAAATCTTAATTTTGGTTTGAGGAAAAAGAAAAAGGAAAAGAAAAAAACAGGAGGAATAAAAGATGAGTCAAACGTAATGTTTTAAAGAATTCACGGACGATTGTTGCGGGTTGCATTAGCAGCCCCCAAAAAATCGTTGACATTTCCTTCTTTTGTGATCGATATGACAACTGGGCGTGCACGAATGCAGCAAAAAGCGACTAAAGAAAAATAATATTAAATTAATAAAAAATAAGTAAAACTTTAAAATAAATTATAAAAAATAAAATTAAAGAAAAAAAGAGTTCGTGAAGAAATAATCATACAGGGTGATCCTAAAGTCCCTTCCACCCCCTCAAACTTTTTACCTAATTGAGGTAAAGATTTGAAACTTGAGGGACATTCCTAGGTCATAGGGAGCTACTTTTTGGCCCCCCTATAATTTTCAGGGGGGCCCCCCTTGGGGGGCAACGACCCCCAACTTTTAATTTCCAAATGGGAATACCCCCTTTGTGATAGCTCGTTCAAAAGAGCATAAAAAAAGAAAACTTTTCGCGCAAACCCGAAGTCAATATCTCTAACCGTTTCAAAATGGCGGCCGGTTAAAGTTCAAAATGGCCGAAAATTCACACCGGTTATTTGTCGATGGATTTGCGCAAAAATCGGTATATGGGGGTATTTTGACACGAGAAAAACGAATTTGACGTTAGATTTTCAAAAAAACCGAAATTTCCAAAATGGCCGCCGGTTAAAGTTTAAAATGGCTGAAAATTGTCACCTCGGTTTTTTCCTAATGGATTTGCCAAAAACTTGGAATTTGAGAGTGTTTGGCATAAGGTAAACATATTTGAACTTAAATTTCTAAAAAAATCAATTTTTGGTCATTTTGAACTTTAACCGGCGGCCATTTTGAAAATTTTGATTTTTTTGAAAATCTAACGTCAAATTCGGTTTTCTCGTGTCCAAATACCCCCACATACCGATTTTCGCGCAAATCCATCGACAAATAACCGGTGTGAATTTTCGGCCATTTTGAACTTTAACCGGCCGCCATTTTGAAACGGTTTGAGATATTGAGTTCGGGTTTGCGCGAAAAGTTTTCTTTTTTTATGCTCTTTCGAACGAGCTATCACAAAGGGGGTCTTCCCATTTGAAAATCAAAAGTTGGGGACCGTTGCCCCCCCAAGGGGGGCCCCCCTGAAAATTTTAGGGGGGCCAAAAAGTAGCTTCCTTTGACTTAGGAATATCCCCCAAGTTTCAAATCTTTACCTCAATTAGGTAAAAAGTTAGAGGGGGTGGAAGGGACTTTTGGATCACCCTGTATAAAGAAAAACAAATTAATGTAAAAAATATGTAAAAAAAAAATTAAGTAGGTAAAGAAAAAGTAAATTCAAAGAAAATAAAGTTATAAAGTCAATTTAAAAAGAAAGAGTTAAAAAATAAAATGAAGTAAACAACTAAAGTAAAGCTAAAAACAAAATGAAGTAAAAATAAAATACATCTTTAAAAACGAACAAATGTACCTGTATTCTAAATATTCTAGTTTTCCGTTCTAATCGATGTTAAATCCCGGTTTTTTGGCTCGCATTCTCATCGCTCCGTATAGATCAATCGGTAGGGTCTTCGGCTGGTGTTAGGTAGGTCCTGGATTCAATTCCCCATGTAGGCAAAACAATTCTAACCTACGACAACGCTAACATGGACTCCCAATAGTTCAATTGATTTTATTTTTCACGATTTCGAAAATTATTTTCTTAAATAATCCTTTGGGGTGCCTCTTTTTCCCTAACCACCCTGCTTTACATTTTCCATGCGGCTGATATCCATGAAGTTGGTTTCCATGCCATTTGCGCTTGGAAACTTTTCCGTCCCAATTTTCCATGCGGCTTATTTCCATGCAAATTTCGGATGGAACATGTTTACCAGGGAAGGGAGCGAGGATTTTGAAACACCGTAAACGAAATACGACGTTTGGGTGTTTCGCCATCAATAAATCGTCGGGTGTCTGATTGATCGAAAAGGAAAGCGCAGGAAGTTGTAGTGGTCACGCACTTGTACTATTGAATGCGGACTCTTACCCTCTCTTTCGGTATCTCCATTAAGAGTCGAAATAAGTTAAACATCCATAAAGAGTGGTACTAAAGGGCTGGTCGCGGGAGGTGTGAGGGAAGGTGGGAGGGGTTCGATGAGCCTCCTGATTCGAAAAGAGAGGCTGAGAATCCTACGCTCGGCGCTCGTCAAGTCGTCACTTCTCTGACGTATAGGAGCGCATCTCCATTTCCTTGTGAGCCTCAAAAAGGACTGAGTTATACGGAGAACAGGATTCTCGTTGAAATCAATGTACGCCCGTTTGTGAGCCGAGTGACGAGTGGATCGCGACGCTGTTGCGTCCCTACGCAGTCTCCCCGTCCCCTCTCACGGTCCCTGCTGGGCTCTCGCCCCTGGTTCCCGGTGGCTATATAAAAGGAAAAATAATTTCCCGCTCTTCTCTTCTGCTCAGTGACGTGCGTTGACGGATCCTGTCCTCGGATCACGCATCTCATCCCGCGCCAGATCAGTACTTCAAGACATTTTTTCTCAGTTAGCTTTAATTTTCTTCCTCACTACCATCCCTAGCGATTCGACAGGGAACGAGGCAAAAGCTTGAATATTAGGTGTGATTTTTGTCGGCTCGGTGAGAATAGGTGACTTCCAATCATCAGTAAAGGTGAGTAACGTTCACCGAGAAAAAAAGTCGTGTGTTTGTGAGAAGCTTGGAGAACAAAGCATATAATTGTAGTTTTTAGGATTTCAAGAAATAAGTGTTTGAAGTTTCGAAATTATATGGATCCCTATGGCGGAAATATAATTTAAACTGGCTTTTTGACGCTATAAAATTCGAATTTGGGAGCGAATTTTTCACAGAATATTCATAGCGACCAGTTTTACTTGAAATCATTAATAACTCGATATTTTCAAAAACTGCATGCACTTATGCGCCTTGTCCTCCAAGCCCTTCTTGTGCGATTGATAAAGAAAGTGAATCTCGAACGAAAGTGTATCGAATCAGCTTCTGCTGGAAAAGCATTTGTACAAAATTAACAATTAAACTATTATTTCTATTTTTTTTTATTTATTTATTTATTATCATTTTCAGGCCTTAGAAGGGTACTCATTCACGGACTAAATTTTACAATAAGTATCTATCATTTCTTGCTTATCTCATAATTAACATATGCATCATGTAATTCTCCGTGCGGATAAGTTCTTTTGTCAGTGAGCCACAAAATGCTGTTCCTCATTGCAAAAGGTAGTCCACATTTCCTGAGATTTTTTTCACATAAAAGAGCTATGTCTTTAAATGGCCTTTATCTGGATATTACGCCCATACATGCCCTATTTGGTTATTAAAAATGAGTGTAACAACGCAGTCACAACGTACTTTAAACTTGCTATTTTACTTTAAATGTCTCAATTTTGCGTAATTTCATTTAAAAAAGGCTTAAATTCTAAATTCTAAAATACCCTAAAAGTGTATTAAACTTTTCTTGGGGAATACATTTTTAAAGACATTTTCACCAGGTGTGAACCCCTTTAATATCTCAGAAAGTTGTAAGTCATCAAGAGTGGCGGTAGCCACCCCCGGTCGAGGAAAATGACGTCCTACTAAAGTCCCGATAACAAACGGGTGGCCGACACTCTTAGTCACAGGCAACTCCCTTAACTTGAAAATTGATTCGGTTGGAACTCGACTGCAGCCCAAACGACGGCTCGGATTCCTACGATCTTGGTGTCTACGGACGCATCTCAATTAGGACTACAAAGTGGAAGAGTTTCAATAAGATCCATTGAGTTTTCAAAAAGTTATAAGCACTTAATGACCCAAAACAAGGAAAATTTTACTTTTTACTTTGCCGGGAAATTTGAATTTCAAGAATCCAGGGTCCTGAGAAAGTCACTCAAACTCCGCGATAACGGTAAACCTTAGACCCATAAAAGTGGGTACCTAAAGAATCGCCATGTTACCGTGTGTGCCGCTTTTGACTTTATTTTAACATTCCAAATGTTTTAGAAGAGAAATTACGTAAAAACGACTAAACTGACTGCCGACCTCCCCGTCAAGACCACCTTTCACAGCAGATTTCTCGCTTACACGTTGGCCGATTCCAGTGAAACCTACAAAGGATCAAGGTTGAGGATATGAGGATTTCATTTCTACCACATTTAATAGGGCTTCATCGCACGGATAATTCAGCATCGGCTAATATCTTTCACAATTTTAGCTGTAATCTATTGAATTTAGAGAAAAACCGGTAGTGGTTCACTAGTGGTTCAATGCTATTGGTTGATTCCGTTCAGTTCTGCCAGTTCAGCTCGAGTTTCGGGAACGAAATTCCCCTGGTCGGTCGTTCTCGTTACCAGCCTCGAACTAGTTGTGAATAGATTTATACCTAATTTGGATAGGAGTTTAATTCTTTGTAGATGCTAACTACTATATTTGCATATTCATATTATTACGTCTCACGTGTTCTACTGGAGCCCGATATACTATTACCTTAGTTTCTCTTAAAATTTTCAAGTGGTATCTTTATTTTATTGAACGAAAATGTGACAAATTTTTAAGTGAGGTTATGCCGTCATGTTTATGTCAGTACCTGACCTAAGCCTAAGCGATAGATGTACATAATTCAGATAAATTACGTTAACGAAATTACACCAAAATTGTGCCAAACTCTCCAAAGGAAGCAGCATTTACATCACATAATGTATTCTCACTACTAAAGTCTGAAAATTACTGGAATATGAGCCTCGGCCTTCACATGCGACTGTCACTGAACTTCGACCAAAATTTATTCGCTCCATATCTTGCCATCAACCTATGTGCTCTGGAGTGATTATGCTTCTCTGAAGTGTATGATATTTACATTAAGAACATGTTTCCTTCATGATTTATCTTGGAATCCTCCTATCTCTTCTACCGTTCTTGTTACGCGTGGCTTGCGAACCTGAGTATGTGAGGCACAATTCCATCCCTTTTCGGAACAGTTCAATCATAGGTCAACTTAATGTCACATAATCAAAGGTCTTTGACTGTGAGCATTTGCTCAGATTGGTTTCTTCTGAGTCTCTTTGATTTTGCGTCAGGAGTTGTTAGAAACTTCATTTTGCCCAACAATGTATAACAAGGTCTTTAATGAAAGGTATGTACCCGTTTTATTCTCATAATTTCATAAGTTGATGATAAAAATACAATGAAGGCTTCATTTTCTTGCATCGATTACTGTGTGAAATGGGTGCATCCATTCTTCCTCTGATCAAAAGCGTAACAGAATAAATTGCTTATCTGTTACGAGGACTACAGTAGTAAGATACGTAGGTACGTGTTCCTGCCTAGTTCCATTGGAATAAGTGTATTCGTGTTAGTCAAGGCTAAATACGATTAGACCCCATGGTATCAATGTAATCATAAATGCCTCTCCACTCTCACCAACTAGGTGCGGCATATCCTCCGATCAAGAGATGGAGATTGCCGTCTCAGTAGGTACGAGGGTGAGCCTACGAACCCAGGTATGGTGACCGTAAGTACCGCTTTGGCCTCTCACATTCAGATGCGCCTTTTTTTCTAATGAACTCATGCCAATACTTAGATCTCCAGACTTATTTACTGCATTAAGAACACATAAGATAATAAATTAAATAGGTCAAGTCAGTTGTCAATCTTTATACCAAGTGCAGGTACCAACATAATGTTTTGTCATTGGGTGGACAAAGGACACTAGCTGCAATGCAGCGATTCATAGATTCAATTGTTCCCAACCGATCCGTGATTTGGCGTCACTCCTTTGGAAAAAAGATCACGATATTTCCATTATTATTAATTAAAAACATCATTTAATTTGACAACAGTTCTGTGTGCGTTTCCCACTGTCTGAAGTTCAGTAAAAATAAGGACTCAATTGTGGTGGCCACATTCTCATGATGCAGTTACTTCTCAACCAATGAACACCTGCAGATTCGTTTCAGAATCAGCATTGGTGTGCTCTCTCGCGGCTAACGCCGAGACCCTAGTTTTCACTTTGGTTATTCCTAGTGGTCACTTTTGGTTCACTTGAGGTTATCAGTCCGTGTATCTGTCTGATCCAAGCATCAATAAATGAAATTCAGGTAAATTACGTCGATGAAAGGACCCCAAAGTTGTGCCAAACTATCAAAAGGAAGCAGGATTTACACTACACTTTGCATTTTTGTGACTAACAGCATCCAAATATTTCCCTACCATGCACACCAACGGATCGATGGATCGAAGGGAGAGCCCATTACTCTCAGTTTTTAATTACATTATTGTTTTCCTCAAGTCACGAGTGCTAGTTGCCATATCTTGAAGAGATGTAATTGTTTTCAGTGGACCCTATCAGTCACAAGAAAAGATCTAAAAATCACTGTAATATGAGCCTTCGCCCATCACACTACATGTGACACGGTCATACTATGCTCTGACCAAAATTTATTCGCTTTAAATTTTGCTTTCAACCTACGTGCTCTGGAGTGCTTGTGCTTTTCTAATCTTGGAAAGCTTTCGCTTCTTACCGTTGCTTGTTTACAACGAAGACATCATCGGGATATGGGGATGCGAGGTATAATTCAATCACTGAGTCAACTTTATGTCCCTAAATCAGAGATCTTTGACGATGAGTATTGGCTCAAATTTGGTTTTCTTCGAGTCTCTTTGATTTTGCGTCAGAAGTTGTTAGAAACACCATGTGCCCAGTCAATGTGTAACAAAGTCTTTCATGAAAGGTATGTACTCGTTCTATTTTCTCAGCTTGATGATTACTATAAAATCAAGAATTTATATTGCTGCATAAATCGCCGGGCCAATCGTACCAATCGTAAGTACGTAGTGCCCATTCCTTCTCTATTTTAACATATGAAAACTTGATGTAAACACATCAAATAGTGAGGTTATGTTATGGACTTACACTGGTGGTGCAGCTTCCAACTGTTAGATAATAAACCCTCAAATATCATCCGGCTAACTTAGCCGTGTCCAAAGACACCAAGATCGTTGGAATCCGTGCCGCCGTTTGCTCTGAATTCCACACGGAAAAGAAAGTGGTCCGCTACGTGAGTGGACCTGCTCGGTTAATTTGAGGTACGAGCTTGAGGAACGACTGTCTCATAAAGACCCAGGCGACTCCTGGTTGTCAACCCCGTACTCAGGTCGCCTGTGGAACCCGGCTGTTCGGGTCTGAGATAAATACCGTAACTTCAGTAATGACGAGCGGCTGGTCGGCGCCAACGAACGGGGAAAGTCCACCCCGTGGATACCGGACGCATCGACCCCCGTCGGCACAGAAGGATCAGGGCTCAACCCCGCGTTGGTCCGCATTTCCGCAAGTCTGTCCGGCCAACTAATTACCGTTGGCGTGGTCTTTGTCCACTTACCACCGCGCGCCATATTGGTGTTTGACTTCCAACCGTTCTGACCGTTTTAACTGCTTTCCAAGTTTCAGTTGAAATATTAATATCTGTGTGAACACTGTGTTATTTTCTGTTTTGTTTTTGTGTACAATGTTGATGTATTTGAAGAAATCTGAGACGATTCTACGAGAGCTGTAGGCAGTTAAGGATTAAGTGTATTGTCAAGGTGAGTGTGTTTATTAGGCCATTTTAGGCCCTCGAATATTCTAGATTTTCAGAATTCGTCACTCATACATTATTACTCACATTTTACTTCACAGAATCATTCAGTTTTTCGTATCTTGGATCTTTATTGTTTTTGCCCCATCTCACCTGCAAACAAGTGCACACCTACTTTATACATCTATCAAGTACAACGCGAGAATATTTACCCTTTGAGTTACGCATAGCTAGACAACAGTGAGGAATTTAATGTAACTAATATTCAATTTTTATTTGCATTCATTCATTTTTAATGGAATCGATGGTTTTATAATGCTTGTATATTTGTTATTTGGTCACTCATATAGAAATCAATCAATGATAAAATCCGCAATTTGAATTTTTGAGAATACTGGCATTTCATTACACATTCATGACATTAGTAACGCAACTATTAAGTCTCACTGATTTATTGAAAGGCTGAAATCCAAAGAGAGAAAATACTGACATCGACAAACGCGTGATGCACGTTAACTTCAAAGCAAATGTGTTACATGAAACAATTATTTCCCCCATTCTTTGCTTATTTATTTATTTAGTTAATAAGTAACTAAAGGGTGACGAATTTTGAAAATTGGTAGAAAATTCATGACGGTGTTCAATGACTGATAAACACACACATCTTTGAGCTTTTGAACAGCTTTGACGCCTGACAGCTCTTTTAAAACACTCTCATCTTTCGGAAAAACTATCAAAATCAAACAGAAACTGATACACGGGCACCAGATCTTGATTGCGGGAATTTTTTGGGTTTCTGACTTACATCATGAACTGCGCATGAACGGGAAGTACGAAATTGCTAAAACGGATGCGAACCTGAAGAACTAATAAACTCTTATTCCTATATAGGAACAAGAGCTTTCTCAACGAATAATAACTGGTCTAATGCACAGCGAAAACCTGAGGATCCCTGGAGCAGCAGGGCTGAGAAGGGGGGGGGGGAAGAAAAATAAATTCGGTACTGTGATTACATCAGTCCTGGCTCTGTTACAAAATCTGTCTTGGCCTGATCTAACCAACGAATAAACCCGTATGAACGACCGGGAGTTCCGGTATTCACAGCGGACCTCTCTGGAGTAGTGAATGAGTAGGACGGGCGGCGTAGCGTAGCGAGACATTCACAGTTGTCCACTCCGGCATAGTGACCATCAAATTCACAGGTACTATTACAGTCGTCAACCCCTGTAACCCCCTATAGCGCTATATTCACAGGAACTTTCCTGGACCAGTACGGACTAGTCCGCTCGGATGACAGGCCTTTTTTTTCCGTGTCTAAATCGAATCTATTTTCAGATGAAGGAAGATAGTTGTGACTAAGAGTGTCGGCCACCTTTTTGCTATCGGGATTTTAGTAGGTCGTCATTTTCCTCGACCGGGGGTGGCTACCGCCACTCTTGATGTGAAAATATTGTGGTGTTGTTGGTTGTTGTGTCACAGAAGTATTCCATCTTCACCTAGTGAGTTTATAGCATAATTACTCCAGTGAAACAGTGCACTCAGAAATTCATTGAGCGTTGGGTCTATGTATGGTTAGGTTAGGTTAGCGTAGCGGTGGCGTTTATGATCAAAAAGTTTGCGCCTAGGTACCAACTGCGGAATATGCTCTGATGAAGAGTTTGGGGGTGGTGTTTTTAGTCCGACGGTGGACAACAAAATTACTAGGGATTCTTGAACTATCTGGTAACTGAGAGGTAGCCTTTATTATCTTTTATGAATCAAATGACTCGATTAAAATTTAAATGCTTACTTCATGCCAGTTATACGATTCGACAAATTATAAAGTGAAGCGACTCTAAGCAAAATAAATCAAAATATTCTTCGCTAGTGTCAATATTAGTACGGTGGGTACGATCAAAATCGACGATTTTTTGATTGGAAATTGCCACTTCGGGAGGTCATACTAGATGAAAAAATAAAAGTTTTGGTCCGTAGAACCACTTTCAAATCCGTGCAGGATCCAAGATGGCGGCCAAGCGCTTTTTTGAAGTGCTATATCTCTGTTGCTAATTGTCCGATTTTGATTTTCTTTTTTTATAAAGGAGAGTTAAAAGGGCCTAGAATATGAATAAATTATAACAAAGTCAATTTGGCCAACAATTTGTCCCAAATGTTACAAAAAATTTTTTCCTTGAAAATTCCTAAAATTTCAAAGCAAAATAACTTTTAACAGAGCAGGAAAATTGATATTTTCTCCTCAGTAAAAGAGATGGGTCTTGATCTCGCGTTTAATTTGATACCATTACCATTTTTGTGCTACGAGTAGTTAGCCCGCGAGAGCCATTTAAGTATCGCGCGATCGGCCGCGGCGCGCGATCGGCCGCGGCGCGCGATTTCCACCCCGCGTTCATGGCCACGGGCGCGCTTCACACGTGTAAAAGGCGCTGTATCTCTCCAACCGTTCGTTCGATTTTCAAACTTTTGGTCTCGTTTGAAAGCTACTATAAAGACCTTTTCAAATAATGTGCATTTTTACATTTACCTTTAAATAATTTGCCATATTATGAAAAAATACGTGAATTTTTAAATTTCGATCATCTTAACAGCCATTGATTTTTTGTTTCTGGGCGCAATTAGAGCCCTTTATTTTCTTGAGGTGGATAGAAGATTTTCTGATCTTCAAAACGATACCAAAACCTTTTTTGTGTGACGAATAGAAAACGCGTGAGGACGGTTTTGGTCGCGCGCTCGGGTAGAGGTTCGCCACTTATGCGCCGTGCAACCTCGCGTCGGCCCACGTTCATACGCTACAGAACTGGAATATTCGCTGTTTTTTGATCATTCATCGCAAAATTTTCATGAAAATTGTTAATTTTGGAAAATCCTTTCATACCCTTTTGAGACGAAGTGAATACCTACAATTAAAAATAAATACTCTGGTTAACATGATAAATATGAAAAAATGTATAACGAACTGATTCCTTAAGTTTTTATGAGATGGAGATGGATGAAACCGCAACAAATTTGATTCATTACACTTTTAAACGACGATATATCGCCGATAATCAGCATTCTCATGGAATTTTAGGAACGATTTCTACAATTTTCTCGCTTAGAGGTGAACTCTACTATTTAATTAAAATTGATCGCAAAATGATCAGCGGGCTTAGAATCCTTCCCTACAACCAAGTGCATAGCGCACGTGGAAAACTTTTCCGATGCAACAGCGGCGTTTTTCCCTCTTTCGTCCTCAAAGGGACTTCCAGATGCCTGTTTTCAAACCCTGGAAAAATATACCTGCATGTCGCCTCTATTTTTGGCGGTAAATAGAGGTTTTCTTAGCAGGCGCAGGGGCGGATATCGGTTTTCTTAAATTACGCTGGTAGATATGATATGAATGATAAACCGCAACAAACTTGATTCATTATGTAATTTATCTCGATTTTAAATGGGGATAAAACGGCGATTATAGGCATTCTCGTGGAATGATAGCTATGGTTTAGGTATACAAATTTCTTGCTTAGATCAGTCGAGCTGGTCACAGAAACGTGTTCTGATGCTTGAATCTTGTAAAGCAGCTAAAAATAGTAGGGTCTGTTCCAACAGCAACTCTGAAAGTTCAATGTTAACCGAGATATCGTGCTTTGAAAAATTCGATTCATGCCGTTACCCGCCGAGGAAGTGAAACCCTCCAATTTGCTTTTATCCGAGTTTCACGCATGTTTCAATTTTGTTTCACGTTGAGTAACCAGTGAAATTGTTACTCAACGGTTGTAACCGTTGTACCAACAGCCCTCTATGTGCTTCAAAACAATATGAAAAACTTTCTCGCACAAAGTCCAATATTTTTTGATTCGGCTCCTACAAATGCTTTTAAAACAGCATGAAAAAAATACTCAATCGGCTGGCTAGAGTCCAGTATTTTTCTTGACAATAGTCTCTTCCTTCAATAAGTGATGCAACAATTGCGACATTTGGACGTATTCCTGCCAAAAGGAACTATGTGCTTTAGGATATGAGCCCTGATATGCATATGTTCTTATGGGTCTTAAGGTTCGTGTCTTAATGCACATATGTAGTTCCATTTGGTAGGAATATAAATATACAAGGCTCTTTTGAGCCATGATTTCAAATGTCAAGCGATGACACCGGGCATCCAGCCAAAACATGAAGTTTTATTGGGCTCAAACTGAATTACCCACTTTTACCTGAATATTAATTGATCAAATCAAGAAGTTGGCGAAAGCTCATTCAAAAAATTATTTTCGATTTCTCCATATTCATTTACTTACTTCTGATTTTTTCGCATCATTCCAAAAACGACCTGATATAAAAACTACAAAAAACCCAAAAAACTTTCAGATTCTAAGGGGTAAAGAATCCGGCCAAAGTCTTAAACTTGTTGAACCAAATTTTCTTATTACTCTTAAAAGAAAAGCAAAAATTATACTTTACTGAAAATCGAATGTGGGCCCCTTCATAAACGAGTGATACAACATTCACTGCATGTGCGTATGTGAACCTCTTGTAGTTTTGTAGGAGCCCAAGCGGTTCGCTCTTTGCAACAAAAGCTACATTCGTGAATGGAAAGTCCTTGAAGGAGCACATAACGTCCTCCTTCTTCATTGAACTTTTGCATTTTTTATTCAGAATCTTCGTAAAATCAAAAAGAAAAGTATGGACTGATCTGAGCCTTACATGTGCTCTGAAACAATATGAAATATTTTATCGCACAAAGTCAAATATTTTTTCTTTAAAATTTAGAGCTACGTAACTAATTAAATAATCATGACTCGTGCATTCGCAGAAAAGTTTTCTCAGAGACTTAGTAAATTCCCTTGCTAAGCTGCATGTATCTTCAAGTAGACATTATACTTCTAAAAGGAAATGAAAAATTATACTTCACTGTAGATCGAATGTAGCCCCTTCATTTATGAGTGATGCAACAGTCATGACGTGTAAGTATTTTCAGCCCTTGCAGGATATCTAAAGTAAAAAAAAATATTCGGTATGGATTGATCTGAGCCTTCTATGTGCTTCAAAACAATATGAAATATTTTATCGCACAAAGTCCAATACTTTTCGATTCAGGTCCTACAAATGCTTTTAAAAGAGCCTGAGAAAAAATACTCAATCGGCTGGCTAAAGTCCAGTATTTTTCTTGAGAATAGTCTCCTCCTTCAATGAGTGATGCAACAATTGCGACATTTTTGTATGAAAAGTCCATGCAGAAGCCTTTTTATTTGACTCAGCTAAATTTTGAAGAATCACTGACGTGTCCGCAAAAATGCGTAAAAAAGATGGGCCACTGAAATTAATGCTTCATAGAGATATCTGAGGATCCATGTCAAAACCCTCTTACCTATTCTACTCTGCGTAAAAAATAAAAACGCTCTCTTCAACCATGATTTTAGTTTTTTTAAATCTTCATTAATTTTCTCTTAAAACAATTTGCAATATCTGGGTAATCCGGAGTCGTTTTCATGACGATCAGTTCATTATGCAGTGGTATATGATACAATGTTATGATAGCTTCCATTTACATTCATAAGAAACTGCAGCATCATAGGTTGAGATTAAAAATATTATACAATAAATAAGTTTTGGGAGAAAGCAAAGGAAGAATGATACGCTCGAAAAAAACGCTGCAAGCAATCTTGCAGCATGCAGAGGGGACAAATACTAATGATTACAGTAAGAGCATTTTTGCGGACACGTCAGTGATTCTTCAAAATTTAGCTGAGTCAAATAAAAAGGCTTCTGCAAGGGCTTTTCATACCAAAATGTCGGAATTGTTGCATCACTCATTGAAGGAGGAGACTATTCTCAAGAAAAATACTGGACTTTAGCCAGCCGATTGAGTATTTTTTCTCACATGCTCTTTTAAAAGCATTTGTAGGACCTGAATCGAAAAGTATTGGACTTTGTGCGATAAAATATTTCATATTGTTTTGGAGCACATAGAAGGCTCAGATCAATCCATACCGACTATTTTTTTTTACTTTAGATATCCTGCAGCCCGACCACAGACATCTATGGCTCCCGGCGATAGAAGTGCGAGTTTGTTCCATAGCAGTTCTATCGCCAGAATTTTTGCGACCACGGACCGCGATGGAACGGCGATGGAAGGCGTGCGATGTTGAACGATTAACTGAAAAAGAGGAAATTGTTCTCAACCAATCACCGTCCTTGACGCATGCATCGAAGAAGAAGAAGCAGGTTGGAAAACATAAATGGCGGGAGATACACTAACCTCAAAATTTCGGTTTCAACCAATAACTTGAACTAAATCAACTTCAATGGCCGACGAGTGAGAAGCACGTACAAAAAAGAAGAATCCTAACCTCAATTTCGATGGAATTGAGCAGTTCTATAGACCCATGAGCAATGGAACAGAGTTCCAAACGCCGTTTCTATATGTAGATCTAGGTCTGTGGTCGCCCTCGAAGGGTATTCCATTGGAATGGAACCGAGTTCTATCAATATCGATGGAAGTCAGAAGTCTGTGGTCGGGCTGCAGCAAGGGCTAAACATACTTACACGTCATGACTGTTGCATCACTCATAAATGAAGGGGCTACATTCTATCTACATTGAAGTATAATTTTTCATTTCCTTTTAGAAGTATAATGCCTACTTGAAGATACATGCAGCTTAGCAAGGGAATTTACTGAGTCTCTGAGAAAACTTTTCTGCGAATGCACGAGTCATGATTATTTAATTAGTTACGTAGCTCTAAATTTTAAAGAAAAAATATTTGACTTTGTGCGATAAAATATTTCATATTGTTTCAGAGCACATGTAAGGCTCAGATCAGTCCATACTTTTCTTTTTGATTTTACGAAGATTCTGAATAAAAAATGCAAAAGTTCAATGAAGAAGGAGGACGTTATGTGCTCCTTCAAGGACTTTCCATTCACGAATGTAGCGTTTGTTGCAAAGAGCGAAGCGCTTGGGCTTCTACAAGAGGCTCACATACACACATGCAGTGAATGTTGTATCACTCGTTTATGAAGGGGCCCACATTCGATTTTCAGTAAAGTATTATTTTTGTTTTTCTTTTAGGAGTAATAAGAAAATTTGGTTCAACAAGTTTAAGACTTTGGCCGGATTCTTTACCCCTTAGAATCTGATAGTTTCTTGGGGTTTTTTGTATATCTAAACTGTTAAGTATTATTACGATATTGCTATTCATTTGTTTTTGTTACGCGCTGAAAAAATACGAGCGCTTTTGTGTCGATTTATTTGTTTTCAAAAGTGCCCCAATATTGATTTACCTTATCCATTGAGTATTCAGAAAATTTTTCCGGGAGTCATTTCTAAGCCCATTTTTTAAAAGACTCTTTAAAAATATAAAATATAGTACCTACGGTATTTTTTCAATTTGACCGTTGAGGGCAGTGAACAGACAATCTTGTCTCAGTACTTTGCGAGTGACATGACCATCGAGTCAGGTGGTTGATATGTCTAGCTTATGTAACAAGACTGGGTTTGTTGCATTCACAAACGGCTGTATCCGAATTACGTCCCTGGCCCTTCCGAATTGCGTCCCGAGCCGTATCCGAATTGCGCCCGGCGCATATATTGAGAAGGTGGCAACACCGCATATGAAAGGCGATGTCAATCGATGATGATCAAGGATGTTCAGTAAAAATTGCCGGTATTTTTTAAAAGTTAGTATCGAAGGTGAAATTATGGAATCTAATACGAAAACAAGCAGTGAACTTCAACACAATGTGTTGATAAGGCGCGTCATTAACTCGCACATATCAACCCCTTTAGTTTTCATTTACAGAGATTTTAAAATAGGCAAGCAGCACAACAAGAGAATTCACGATCTAACACTGCAAGGTCAACGACGAACCTTGACGAGACCGTGTGTGGTGAATCTAGAAAGCTTTTCGAACGAATTTAAGTTTTTTGATCTGCCTCAAGCAAAATCATACAGGGTTATTCAAAAGTTACGCACCACTGGTCATAACTTAAGTTCTAATTATGATATCGATTTGCGGTTTGTGGCGTCCTTCCTCATATCGAGGGGGAAACTTTTTGAGGTACTTCCCACTTCTTCACCCCCCCAGGGGGAGGGGGGGCGGGGGGCAACTCAAAAATTTCAAATGGCAACCCCCATCATGTGATACATCGTTAGAAAGAGCATGAAAAAAGAAAATTTTTGGCGCAAACCCGAAGTCGATCTGACCCCCCTATCAAAAGTTAGGGGGGTCCAAAGGTTATTTAGGGGGTCCGTACCTTCATTTTTTAGAGTAGCTTCGGCGGCTCTTAGACATACCGTTTCTCTTTTCAAAGAGTCCTTGAATACTCCAGGTCTGATACCGAAGTCTTCATATTGCCCCCGGGCCACCACAGCCCCCCCGTAGGGGGGGATGGGCCTGTTACAATGAAACATTGCATTAAAATGCGGAAAGTCACAGAAGAGCTTCAAACTTAGCATCAAATCCGAGTGGAACTTCTTGCCAATGTCAACGCAAACGCAGCCTGCGACTTTAAAGTGAGTTTTCAAAACTCTTAGCCCCCTGCCCCCCTCATTTTTGGTTGCAGAGCGGGTAAAAACCGGGAAATTCACCACAAATAAGCCCGAAACTAATGTCCAACTTGAGAAGGACCCTTGAAACGTTGCGATCAGTCGGAGCATTGAAATACAGGGACTGCCGCCCCCTTAAAGTACGGAAACATCCATAAAACCCCCGCTGCCCCCCTCATTTTTTGTTGCGGAGCGGGTAAAAACCGGGAAAATCGCCAGAAATGATGCCCGAAACTACTGTCCAACTTGACGCGGACCCTTGAAACGTTGCGCCCAGTCGGAGAGCTGCAACACAGGAACTGCCGCGCACTTTAAGGATGGAATCATTCATAAAACCCTTCGCTGCCCCCCTCATTTTTCATTGCGGGGCTGTTATAGGAACCGGGGCATCATTTTTGGCGAATTTCCCGGTTCTTACCAGCTCTGCAACGAAAAAAGAGGGGGGCAGCGGGGGTTTTATGGATGTTTCCGTCCCTAAAGTGGGCGGCAGTTCCTATATTGCAGTTCTCCGACTGGGCGCAACGTTTCAAGGGTCCGCGTCAAGTTGGACAGTAGTTTCGGGCATCATTTCTGGCGATTTTCCCGGTTTTTACCCGCTCCGCAACAAAAAATGAGGGGGGCAGCGGGGGTTTTATGGATGTTTCCGTACTTCCGTACTACAGTCGGAGAACTGCAATATAGGAACTGCCGCCCACTTTAGGGACGGAAACATCCATAAAACCCCCGCTGCCCCCCTCTTTTTTCGTTGCAGAGCTGGTAAGAACCGGGAAATTCGCCAAAAATGATGCCCCGGTTCCTATAACAGCCCCGCAATGAAAAATGAGGGGGGCAGCGAAGGGTTTTATGAATGATTCCATCCTTAAAGTGCGCGGCAGTTCCTGTGTTGCAGCTCTCCGACTGGGCGCAACGTTTCAAGGGTCCGCGTCAAGTTGGACAGTAGTTTCGGGCATCATTTCTGGCGATTTTCCCGGTTTTTACCCGCTCCGCAACAAAAAATGAGGGGGGCAGCGGGGGTTTTATGGATGTTTCCGTACTTTAAGGGGGCGGCAGTCCCTGTATTTCAATGCTCCGACTGATCGCAACGTTTCAAGGGTCCTTCTCAAGTTGGACATTAGTTTCGGGCTTATTTGTGGTGAATTTCCCGGTTTTTACCCGCTCTGCAACCAAAAATGAGGGGGGCAGGGGGCTAAGAGTTTTGAAAACTCACTTTAAAGTCGCAGGCTGCGTTTGCGTTGACATTGGCAAGAAGTTCCACTCGGATTTGATGCTAAGTTTGAAGCTCTTCTGTGACTTTCCGCATTTTAATGCAATGTTTCATTGTAACAGGCCCATCCCCCCCTACGGGGGGGCTGTGGTGGCCCGGGGGCAATATGAAGACTTCGGTATCAGACCTGGAGTATTCAAGGACTCTTTGAAAAGAGAAACGGTATGTCTAAGAGCCGCCGAAGCTACTCTAAAAAATGAAGGTACGGACCCCCTAAATAACCTTTGGACCCCCCTAACTTTTGATAGGGGGGTCAGATCGACTTCGGGTTTGCGCCAAAAATTTTCTTTTTTCATGCTCTTTCTAACGATGTATCACATGATGGGGGTTGCCATTTGAAATTTTTGAGTTGCCCCCCGCCCCCCCTCCCCCTGGGGGGGTGAAGAAGTGGGAAGTACCTCAAAAAGTTTCCCCCTCGATATGAGGAAGGACGCCACAAACCGCAAATCGATATCATAATTAGAACTTAAGTTATGACCAGTGGTGCGTAACTTTTGAATAACCCTGTATCAGATTCTTGAAGAAAAGTGCTACGGAAGAATTTAAGCGAAGAAAGGAAAAATTCTGTCGAACTCCTAGAAGATAAAGTCGATTTAAAGGTATTTTGGGGCTAATATACCCAAATCATCGGTAGTATAAATCACATTATATTATTGAAAAGAAATTGACTCGATATAAATGCAATTGCAATAAATACGTCTTGAGTTTGTTATTTTAAACGTCTTTCCATGCAAAGAGCGCCAACCAAGGGCAACAGTCCAACCATGCCCATTCCTTATTCATTCATGAATTGAAAGTAAGCAATCTACATCCCAAAAATCTACTGATTTGCCGTATATAATCGCAGAAACTTGATATAGCAGGTCGATGTACCTACTCGTTGAATTTACCAATCAATTTCGTGAGTGCAAATATGTAAAACTCAATATGCTATATAGTCATTTTGGGTGCATTTTTTTTTTTTTTTTTTTTTTTTTTTTTTTTTTTTTTTTTTTTTTTTTTTTTTTCATGAAACAATAATAAGTAATTTCAATCCCGAAAAACCATCCATTTTCCGTATAAAATCGAAAAAATCAAAATATGTCGACTCCCTGACGTGAAAATTAAATTCTACGTGTAAAAATACTTATCGACGGTGAAACTACCAAACCACGTATCTCGTTTGCGGTGTTTAAATATCTACGCTCGCATTTTATTTTTTTGAAGTCGACCAAATCAATATCATTCCTTGAAATTTTCACAGAATTTTCTCCGCACAAAGAGGAAAAATCATAGAAATTTTCAAGACTAGACGTTAAGTAGTTTTTCATTTAAAAAATAAAGTATCACAGGTAGTCTGCAACGTCGCAAACCGAGATACGTGGTTTGGTAGTTTCACCGTCGTTATGTATCCATATGCTGAACAGGAACCATGTGTGGACACTCTCAGGAAATCACCTCATGGCTAAAACTGGTGGTATAAAAGTTTGAGTGCTTAAAATAATCGTATTTAAGGTGATTCCAAGTGATCTAGGGAAGGCAACCGCCACCACGTAGCGCTGCTACGTGAGTGAGTCTTCAGGAAGGAATTGTCGTCGCCACTTTGATTTTTATGAAGGAAATCGATCCATAACGTGTAGCCGCATAAATTCTGAGCACAATGATACCAAATTTGTCAAGAATTATTGCAAAAATATACCCGAAAGTACGGGAACGGATTTTACATAGGGTATCGTAATGAGTAAGAGAGAGATAGCGATATGCCGATGTCAGCTGCATGCTGCATGGTTGCCGTTGCGGTTGCCCAATTCCTACTTTTGGGTTGCCCCGTGAATCCCCTGATTGTTTTGATTTCGTTTTCTGAGTTCTCAGTTCTCACTCTGCGAATAATTAGATTGCTGACTATCGTATTAGAAATGCACTAGTGAAAATATTCATCCGTGTAAGATGTGTCGTAAAATGTGTCAACTATCGTTTTCGCGACAAGTTTGAACCAGATTTGTGCAATACCATAAATTATGTAAATTCATTATTTGTTTCATGTTTGTTTCCATACAAGTTTAGAGGTTAGCAATGAACAGTTCCTTTGCTCCTTGATGTAGATACATAACAATATTTTTTTTTTTACATTGGATGTTTGATACTGCAAAAGCAGTGAACCATTACAAAATTGTGATGTCAGGTAATACAGCCTCCCACTACCTTGTTGTTTCGAATTCAGGTGTATCGATGATACTTTGCCAATGGTTTCGTTACAGCACTGAAAACCTAACAAAAAAGTTACGCAGTCTTTGATTCAACCCTCTTTCTCCTCCCCAATTCTATCTTTCGTAGATGCCTTTACAAGCCTCTGAATGTTTCATAGAGTGCCTGCTTCAAACTTCCATCCCGACTGTGATCTTCCTCATAATGGTCGTAGAACGTCCAAATAGATGGCCAACGTATAGAGTGCGGAAGAATTATTCCATCCATTAGACCTTGAAAGTAATTGTAAGAACGAGGATGGAAAATCCTCCTTCCCATGTTGAATGCCTGACAACTAACTTACTCAAGTAGCCCGATTGTTGAAACTTTAACTGGCTATGTCAGCAAGATAAGACAAGATATTGCCCCATCTGCGCTGCGTAATATATCGATTTCCGATTCTTGTCGTGCCGACATAAATGTAAAAAATCAGGCTGCTGATCTACCATTCTAACTGAAAGACCTTATAATTGCAGATTGAAATGACAGGAGTGGATTTTTTGTGTATGTGTGATGACACTTAGTGATCACAGGTGTCGCGAAAGGAAAAGTGGAGACAGCTCTGTGACAGAATTCATGTTTCTTGCCATAAGAGATAGGAGTGTAGTGTTGGGATGATCCACTGACCTAGCAATGTGAAATTAGTATTAGGTATGATAAAGCTCAGAAGAACACATTGGTCTGTCCTGTTCTGTCCTCAACATCATGTGATCAAGAGTGTTTTGGGGTCTTTCCAAAGGTCAGTTCGTGTCCTCTCAATGAGAAGAACTTGATTTTGGAAAGGCCTGCTGGCATTACTTTCACTCATCAAAACCATAACTTTTAAAAAGCATGCTAAGCAGCCACTGGAGGTAAGAAATCACAAGACATCAAAATTCAATCAGAATTGAAAATACCGAAGTAAGTATTTAATTTTACTTTTTTCAGTATTGACTTAACTTAAAATAATTCATGTCGCTAAGTGTACTTACTCCTCACTATCAATCGTAAATTCACTTCCACTAAATTTTGTCTCAATAACTATTTGAATCACGCAGGTCACTAGTTCAAGACAAGTTCTGTTATTGGTCCAATCTCAAATTAAATTTGATCGATCTCTCCCTGCCGGTTCCGTTTAAAGATTTCAAAATACCTTCGTTTCGTCAACTTAGTAATGGGCAATTTTCCCTACAGAACTGTTACGTTTAGGTTACCAAATTTCTGTTGAATGAGAGGAACAGCTGCACAAGCATAGTAACAACAAAAGCGCTATAAAGTTTTGAATTTCTATCCTTCAGATGTTGGCTTGCATAAATTCTATTTTTACAAAATCATAGGTCAATAAATCAATTCAAGAGACCTGAATAAAACCTGTCTGTGAAAATTTGAATTAAAATTATACCTTAGAAACTGCTTCAGATTAGATTCCTTTTAAATCTCATTAAATGTTTTATCCTCTTTTATGCTTCAAACTTTCTGTTCTTGAATTTCTTAAATTTTCTTTTGGAAGTTAAGTATAAGGGTTCTCAGACGTTCAATTAAAGTAACATACATACTTTTAACATTTCAGTTGACGGATTCTGAAGATAAGAAGCTTGAGATGAGGTCTGCCGTGCTAAGGAAAAATGCTGTATGGACCTTCAGGCGTTGCCAAATTTCCTTTGATAAAATACAAATTTCCTGGTAAACTTATGAATATCTTCCTTCCAATTTTTCAGATAATTTTGTTCACAATTTAACCTAAAGCCCCTGAAAATTTCAAGGGAGAATATTCATATCTTTCCTCCAAAATAAACATTTTGTAGGAGGAAATCTGGTAACTCTCGAATGTTCTTAGGACGTTTTTCCTTAGCACGGCAGAGATGTACTTCACATTCTAGAAGCAAAAGGGAGCATTTTCCTCACTTCCTTCTCTCACAGGGAAGATTGTGGATCAAAGCAAGAAATTTCCTATACCTATAAGTTCCAGGCTACTTGGTTTAACAATACAAGGAAACCCTCGAAGAAAAACATACCTACAATGCATATTAACGTTCCAACATACAGGGTGAGCGAAAAGTCCCCGACCCCCCCTCTAACTTTTGAACGAATTGAGCTAAGGAAATGAAACTTTGGGGATGTTCCTATCTCAAAGGGGACCATCTTTTGGGGGGGGTCAAAATTTTGGTCCCCCCTCAGGGGGGGCGCGGGGGGCCCCCTCAGGGGGGGCGCGGGGGGCCCCCTCAGGGGGGGCGCGGGGGGCCCCCAACTTTTTTTTTTCAAATGGCAACCCCTATCTTGTGATACCTCATTCGAAAGAGCATAAGAAACTAAGAATTTTGGCGCAAACCGCAGATCAATATCTTAATTTTTGACTGAGTTATGATAGGTCAAAGGTGAAATTTGACCTATTTTCAAAAAATCATAACTCCGGTTCAAATTATCGCAAAGAAAAAAATAAAACGGGAAAATTTACCAAATTGTGTCCGCTTTTAAGTAAAAATTGCAAAAATCACTTCGATTTAATTGTAAGGGGGGGCTCGGACCCCCAAATACGTCAATTCAAAGGTCATTCAATTTTCCCGCGAAATAAGCCAATTTCCCCTGGATTTGCCTCCACATTATCTCAGTAAGGTCAAAATCAGTTCAACATTACGTTGGCAAGTCCCCAAATTTCGGGAAAAGTTAAAAAAAAAACAAAATTTAAGGTAACTAAATTTGACCGTTTAAAAATCTAAAATTTTGACCCCCCCAAAAGATGGTCCCCTTTGAGATAGGAACATCCCCAAAGTTTCATTTCCCTAGCTTAATTCGTTCAAAAGTTAGAGGGGGGGTCGGGGACTTTTCGCTCACCCTGTATTCTAGACTTCCCCCTCCTTGCTCTGGACTTGACAGGAAAATTTTATGCATACATTTACATTTTTGAAATTGATAAAAAAAAAACCTTGAGAAAGTAATGACGTTTTAATTTCAAAATTAGTACTTTTAACTATTTTTAATCATTTACATTTTTTATTTTTAAATTCATATGATCCCTGCAAACAAAAGAAATGTCATTCCATCTAGGATTCATATTTTTCTTGCTTTTAATTTTTCTCATGAGGAAAAACGTTTGTCAAATCGTTTCCAATTATTCTAGAGAAAAGCTCAAGTTTAACTAGATGATCGCAGCAAACAGGTTACTGTAAGAATGGAACTCAGAAAATATATAACTTTTTTAAGTTGCGCAAAACTGGATGGTTTTATCCTGTTTATTCTCAGAGGTCCAGTGGCGAGGCATGAATGATCGGTTACCGATATCTCCAGATTTGAAGCTATGGTAATGAATCGCTTATTAAAGTATTCGTTGCTAACACCCTGTTTATTGATCCATTTCCATAGGTTTAAAGGGTCGATCAATGGATATATCGCAAAGCACGCCCTGCCACTGCAGAGGTCCATAGTTGTTTTCAATAAAGCTTACCAAAATCCTTAAAAGTGTGAATGAATGAAAACCAGCAAAACTTATCTAAGAAAGAAAATAAAAAATTTATTAAAATAATGAGAGAAAATTTACACACATTAAGAGAGACGCTGCCAGACCATTCTACCTATAACTTATTAATTCTAACTTCAAATACTATGATGATTTCTAACCCTTTAGGATACCTACATGTAACGTTTGAGTTTTAGCGATTAAATTTAAAGAGTAATTTCTAGAACTAAAAAAAGTAAGATAGGTAAGACTAAGGGGGAAAACGATGCTCCTTGTGGCGTCTGAAGAAAATTTGAAGCCAGTCAGTCTCTACTGAGATGTGGAAAATTTCACCGATAGCGACAAGATAGACCCTGCATTTACTCTAAGTCCAGTTCCAGTTCTGGAATATGGGAGCACAGGATTGTCTGATTCATATGACTGGGGTGGTCTCTCTGCAAAAGAACATAAGGCATTTCATCAAAATTAAAAACTAAACAGTTTAGAAAATGATTATTGTTAAGTAGCATTTGACGAGCACAAAGACATGGAAGGTAGCCAACAAGACAATCCGATTTGATTGCCACATCCGGAAGTTACAGGGGAAGAGGGGAATGAAAATCACAGGAACCTCCCAGGAGAAGGGAGGGGATTCCCAACAATAATTCACTGATTCTTCGCCTCTCATGAGAATTCTTGGTAGAAAAGGACAATAGAGAACAGAGTGCAATGGCTAAGGCCGAAAAATATCCTTCCATTGAACCGTTTCAAAAGCCTTCAATTATATTTTTTGTTCTTCTGAAAAATAAACTGACGAAAATATATAATTCAAATTGTTATGAAAATATTTACGATTGTGTTAGAAATTCTACAGAATATTTTAAGGAAAACTGTTGGTTCATGTATTCATTAAAAAATTAATAAAGCATGAGCGGAGGTTTAAGCACATTGCATTTGGAGGTGCACAAACAATTTCTACCGTACAGAACTCTTCTTGAACTTATTTTGAATGGACCCGTGTACTTAGCTAAATTTCTCAAAACAGTGTGTTACGACCCTCTAGATCTGAGCTACTCATATAGTCTCTGTGATTAATGAACGTGGATTCACTGATTAGCTAATTTTTTCTTTCCTTACCTCCTTGGAGAAAGTTCACCAATTTCAGAGTTGGCATGAGGCGAATTATGAATTTTCTTTCTGAGGGAGGTAGGGGGTCGCAGTGCACTTGCATCAAGGAGGGTCAGTGAGCAAGGGAAGGCACCCACCTGGGGTAGTGGGGGACACCTACAGCTTCAAGGAGAGATCTTTTACATTCTTTGATTTCACAGAAAAAATGTTGATAAAATTTTGCAGAATACAAAAATATCGCGTATATATTTTGCAAAATCCCTTACCTTTTCTGGAGAGCACCCTCTATCTCCGAAGGTCCAAAGGTCACTGGTGCCCACTCTGGCTGGATCAGATCACAAGAATTGGTGTTCATTGAGTTAAACGTCCGGTTCTGGCAATGTCCTTACAGAGAATCCCAGTAGAGAGTGACAGGATTCACTAAAATTAATGCTGCATCAGTATGATCCTTTGACTTGACACTTGGACACCTCCTGGAAAAGAAACATGCATTCCTGATGAAATGAATGGCAAAGGATGGTTTTTCAGAGCAGAACTTTGTATAGAAAATTTCTGTAAAATAAGCCAAGTACCTAAGTAGGCACTCTTAATAATCTACTCGATCGTCCCTCCCTCAACTGCAATGCTCATATTATCCAGAAATTGAAGGTACCTCTTACCTGTTCAAGCATTCATTTCCTTTCTAAAATTACTTACCGTTAAAGTAATTTCTATTATCGCGTCCATCCTCTCATTCAATGAACCAAATCAAAGTTCGGTCAGAGCATACTTCAATTGGCGTTAAACAGAAAGGAACCAAGCCACATCAGCTATTGCCAAAGTTAACCGGGCCATTTAGTTTTTTACGTGAGGACGTTTGTGTGGATTCCTTTGAAATTTTCAAGGAATTAGCTTCATACTCTGGAGAAAATCCACTGAAATTTGCACAAAAATCCGCACAACCGTTTTCATGTAAAAATTTAAATTGCCCGATTAAATTTGGCAATAGCTGATGTGGCTTGGTTTCTTTCTGTTTAACGCAGTCCAATTACAATTGACTTAATATTCCAGAGATACTGAAAGTTAGGTAAGCAACAGGAAAAATTCACTGAACACACATATATTTTTTAAAAATGCATAAAACTTCCCCTTTGAATTTTTGTGTCAGCCACCATCCCCTTACAACATAGTCAGTGTCGCGCTATTGCTTCGCTGGAATCCTTGTCAAAAGATTTCAGCCTTTTGAGGTGTGGGGTCGGAAATCTAGCTGTCTTTGCTCATTGGTTTTAATTCATGATTCAAGATAGAGGGTCTTTGGTTCGTCTCTGAGAGTGTATAAACATACTCGGAACATACAGCGCTTTCATTTACCAACTAATGAGAATTGTTGGCGCAAATATAGTGTTCACCCCAGTCTCCGTATATTTTGCTTGTTCCTCTAAAGTATTTGCGCCTACTGGAATAATAGGGGTTGCGTTTGAAGAAGTAAATAGAGTGTAAGAACTTACCTAAGTTACAGTGCGGTGAGCAGGTCCAGTGCACTCGAATCCGTCCCAAAATCTTGTTAAACACAAGTTCCACACGCGATTTTTCCACAATGATGGCATCAGAATAACAAGCAAGAAAAAACCGGGAAATTCTATTCCTTATACGTAAAGGCGGTTGAGTCTTTATCAGATAAACAATTTGAACATTGTATATTGTATATTGTGCAGATAAACAGAAGACATAACCTAAAGTTAGGTAAACAAAACAACAACAATCATGGCGGTCACTTTTCTCACGGCCGCTTTTCCTCACCTCAAAATCTGTTACCGTACTTTCACCTCGTAAACTGAACCAATCTCGATGAAAAATACATCAAAAAATAATACAAAAAATTAGCTATAAGTTATGGATCCGATTTTGGAAATCTTCGCAGGGAATTTGAAGTAATAGACGATTTACTGGTCGCTTCAGAAAAACGACTAGTGGTGCTCTCTGCGCGGATACGAGCTGTCCCTAGATCACTTGGAATCACCTTAAGGAACTAAGGCATTAAACTATGGATTAAAGTTCTTTTTAATAATATAACGGGATTTACTACAAGTGATTTAGCTATTATAGCCCTAGAATACTTTTAAAGCGCCTTTAAGTTCCAGAATCTCGACGAATTTTTTTTTTTTTTTTTTTTTGGGGGGGGGTGCTTAAACGACTTAAGACACCCTGTAGTTACAAATATAAAGAATTTTTAATTTGGACTTATAAAACACGTTTAACTCGTTGAGGCACACTGTGTATTGTATTGGGTACTGCTGCTACTCGACCCTTGTCTTCAGGTGAAATTTCTCACTAGGAAGCCCCTTGCAAGAGGCGATTTTTTGTAATTACTTCCAATTTTTTTCCGTCATATAATGGAATTGCTTGTCAAATTCTGAGGTCAATTATATTTAATTGTAATTTATACATTTCTTTTTTTCCCTTCATTTTATTTTTTATATGGAGAAGTTTCGTTGATTTCTTCGGATTTTGAATACTGTAACTTCTCTTTTATTCGGCCGATTTTTGTGAACGAGGCCTCTTTTTATTCGTGCTTATCGGAGAGTATGGAAAAAATTGCTAAATACGCGCGAAACAATTTTTCTTGAAAATTGGACAAATCCTAGCATGACGATGAAATGGTTAATCCAGCGTAAGTAATTAGGGTCCCGGCGGCTGCGTCGCCGAGAGCCGAGCTATTGTTTCCTTCGAGAACCCGACGCTGGGGTCTGGCGCGCGGGGAAGAGAGGGGTAGGTAGATTTCCATATGTGCGCAAGTAGCTTTCTGTATGAGCCACGTTTAGCAAATGGTCTAATGAGTCTTGAGGCTCATCCCAGATTGTACTAATGGCTGCCCTGTAAGTCACTCCAAAAAGAGAACAGATTCAACGGAGAGTAAGAAAAAAATTGCTAAATACACGCGAAACATTTTTTTTTTGAAAATTGGGTGAATCCTAACGTGACGGTGAATTGGTTAATCAAGCGTAAGTGCCGGAACCCAAGGCCATTGTTCCTCTGGAGACGCCGACGCAGTGATCAGGCGCGTGAGTAAGTGGATTCCTGTACGAGCCACGTTTAGCAAATGGTCTAATGAGCCTCGAGGCTCATCACAGATTGCACTTACGGCTGCCCTGGCTGGCCCTGGCTATTGGAGCAGTGGTACCACATTTTGAACAGCATAACAGGGGTGTGCAGATCTGTCAAAGCAACGTTTTGAACAAAACGGAGGAGTGAATATCTCATTCGAAGAGTGCCGAACTGCTCAGCCATCCTCGAATCAGTTCGTTTGCTTCTGCTTATATATGCATATTTTAAATTAGCGCGGAGCATTCTTAGGTTTTTTTTTTTAAGAAAACCGAGTAACGTAGACTATTGGTATTCATTGCACATAAACTAGAAAGCCCCAGAATGAGAAAAAAAACTTTAAATCATAATAATTGATGGATAAGTAAACTTTTTTCACGCTTTGGAAAATCTCAGAAGTTCGCGGTAGTCACTTTCCGGTAAGGAACTAAGGGACTCGGTTATTGTATCGAGTGGAGGGTCGAAACGATCGCAAAGGCGGTATACTACGTATACGCGCCAATTACGAATTTACTAAATGCAAGCTAGGATTTCAGGAGAACAAAATTAACAATCTGCCGTCAGAGGGAAAACTGTGGAAGGAAAATGCGAAAGATTTTTCACTAATAGATGAACATAATATGGGGAGGAAAAAATTAATATAATTTCCGTTTACTCTGGTTATTATTCTGGTACAAATTGTAGGAATTCTCTTTGTCTATTTACGTATTCGATTTTTTTTATGCTGTTATCACGAAGACATAGTATCATAGAGAATAAAAAGAGGAGAAGTTGTCTCTGATGATGGGTCATTAGAAGGTTTTAGCATAGTGTGCTGCAACCTAGTGGCCGGCGGACGAACTGGATATCTGGTGCCTCCGATTGGCAAAAAGTTATCTTCAGTGCTCAGTTGTAGTTGATTGATTGTGTTTATTGTCTCATCATTTACCTAATAATATTTATATTTCTCTCATTTATTTACCTATAATATTGTTTACTTGTCCAAGTAGGGCAGCATTAAAACAACTAATTTGGCTTCGTTAAGTGATACGTTCATCTTTGATACATTTTCTTTCTGCGTTCTAGAAAAGTAATTATTTTTCAGCCGTAATAGTTGATTCTGTTTTTATGAGAAATCAAGGATTTTTTATGTATTAATATTTTAATAATTAAAGAATGGATCACTACCCTGGTAAAACTGATCGCCAAAAAATAGGCGACATCGCCTCACCAACTTAGGTGAGGAGATTTTTGGAACAGGCGATGTCGCCTAAAATGTGTAGATGATGTCACCTAGCATTGTGGGGCCGTGAAAAAAGCCCCCCCCCCCCCCCAAATGGGTTATGTACGGGGATTATTTCAAAAACTGTGAAAAATGGCGTCCACGTGACACTGTTAGGCACTTTTGTTGGAATTTTGATCTGGAAATTTTTGCCTGCTCCGGGGATTGAACCTGGGACCTCCCGAACACTGAACGAAGACCTTACCTACTAAGCTATGCCGGCCGCCTGAAAACAGTGACAAAAAACCTACATTTAGCTTCGAATTAAACGTGCACTGCACAGCCAGGATGTCTCGACCAGTTTTTATTGATTTGTTCGTTTTTTACTTTAATTTATTTCAGTTCATTACTTTACTTCATTTTATTTTTTACCCATTTTTTCATTTTATATTCTTTTTTATTCATTTTACTCTACTTTATTATTTGACTCTATTTTATTAGGTATATTCCCTATATTATTTTTTTACTATATTTTATTTTTTTAATTTACTTTATTTTTTAATTTTTTATTTTTTCACGCTGTGCTATTTTACTTTTTTTCTCTATTTTATTTTATTTTATTTACTATGTTTCATTTTCAGACTGCATTTTATTTTTCACTTTAATTTGTTTTTTCACTTTTTTCATTTTCTAACGTCCGCTTCTAACATATATTTTTTTACGATATTACCTTAATCTATTTTATTTTTACTTCATTCTTGTTTTTATTTTACTTAATGTTCAAAATTTCCTTTTTTTATATATATTTATTCTTAAAGTTTTTTCCACTGTAGGTATAAAAATGTTTAGCACAAAGCAAATGTTCTATTATGCACCCATGAAATTATCCAATGATTAGCCAGTTAATATTTAATTTTTCCTTACTTAATCCTGAAACTCAAATGCGACGCGACCTGTGTGATGTCACCTAGCTTTCAGGTGATGTCACCTACCGTCTAGGCGATGCCACTTACCTTCTAGGCGACGTCACCTACCTTCTAGGCGACGTCACCTACCCTCTAGGCGATGTCGCCTACCTTCTAGGTGATGTCGCCTACCTTTTAGGCGATGTCGCCTATTTTTTTGGCGATGTTGCCTATTTTTTTAGCGATCAGTTTTACCGGGGTATTTTTTTCGGTGACTATCTAACGGCAACCCACGAGAGACCTGTAGTCCATCGTATCCCCCTTTTCAAAGGTCTCCAAACTTTTTAATACATGCAAAATAATGGGCAATCCATTTCTTACTGTACTAATAAATAAAATAAAGTTAAATTTTATACCAAGTATTCCAAGCTTCAAACGCACAAATATATAGCTCTTTGCAAAAACTGGTATACTTGTAGATGGAACCAGAAACTTTTTGATGGGGAAAAAAGATATGAGAGCATCTCATCATGGAGGCCTGGAGGCACTAAGGAAAAATCTTCAAAAGGGGGTTTGTGAAAGGTTATTAGATCCATAGGAGAGTTCGGGGGATTTCTTTAGGTCTAAAGGAGAGTCTAGTTGGAGGGCGGGAGGGGTCCATTCGGATGTTTTGAAAAATTAACGCTTCTGTAGAGCGATTAAAAGCTCTTGGTACCGAAAAATTGATCGCATTACATTTTCGAAGATGGAAGCTGTGTCGCGCACCTATTTAGCAAAATATCTTGTATTTTCAGGAGGGGCTGAGAATATTTCTGAATGTGGGGGGGGGGGGGGGCTAGCCCCTCTTCTGTCCGCCTTAATTTCAGTCATGGCTATCCTCATTTCGTCACAATTCCAGTTTGTTGTTAGCCCTTTTAAAGGCTTTCAGTCCAAACATGTTTATGAAAAGCTCCACTAGGCGATGTAACTAATAAGTCAGTTTGGATTATTCTGGCATGAAATGGACTACATTTTGCAATTTGGAGCTATAAATTTTAGCCCGGTTTAAAAACAACGTATGAACCATTAGAACCCCTGTGCACATAATTGTTTTTCCAGGAGAGATAGAATTTATAGGTCCAAATTGCAAAATGCAGTCCAAATGTCCTTCATCCATATGACCGGTCCCATGTATTAATTCACTCGATGAGATTTTGTCGTAGTTCTCTACACGGATTCGTTTACGTTGTTATTATATTTGGTTGATAATTAATTCACTTTCAGTATACTCTCCTTTACTCTAGTTCTGTGAGAGAGGCTTCCATTCGTTTTAGACTTCATCCTAAATATTAAAATGCAAAGTTCCGAATCTTGGGGCATTAACTTTGAAAGAACCACCGGACCAATTTGCGTGATCTTTTTTTAAATGAAAGCCCCTGAGCTGTAGATTTGCAGGCTGTGATCGTTTTTTCGATTTTCTCAAATTTTCTCCCATAATTTTCTCAAATTTTCTTCGATGCATTAAAACGGAGGTCCGAATCTTAGGACGTTAACTTTGAGAGAACCATCGGACTGATTTGCATGATTTTTGTTTTAAATGAAAGCCTGTGATCTGTAGATTTGCAGGCTGTAATTGTTTTTTCGATTTTCTCAAATTTTCTTACTTTTATCAACGAGTAAAGTTCAGCTGTTTCGAGCGGTCATCTAGCCGCTACCTGCTTGCCCGTCCCTAGATACCCCCCTAGGGTCCCAGCCACCCCTCTCACCACGTTCTTTCGGCTATCTCCGTTTTCTTTCGTATAGCTTTCCTCCCACCAACCTCAAAGAAGGTTTGGGTCGCATTGCCGTTCGTCACTCACCACCCACATTCCGTCGCAATCTCTCGGCGACTCCGCATCACCACTTCTTGATAGGCATCCTGGCGGTTTGACTGACCCTGACTCATTAACTGCAGCGGTGCGCACACGTATTGCTAACAACATGTATTGTTATGGACATTTCATTCTTATTTGTTCTTTTCTCTTTCCAACTTTGTTTCAAATTTGCTTGATACTTCGTTTCTTCCTCTCTCTTTATTTTGTTGGTCGGTCGACTACGTTGATCGGCTTTTTGCTATTAAAAGCACATTAAGACTTCATGGATTTTCAATATCATCATTTGATCTTCCGGAATTGCTTCCAATTAACCTGAATCTTCAAGGGTCGGAGCCTGACTCTCCTCCCCCTAAAATTATGATTCCATGATTTCTGCCGCTAACCCAGAGAAACATCAAATTATTTCTGATATAATTAGTCTCATCCAAAATCCATCTTACACGTGTAATGCGATTTTCATTGATGGTCCAGGAGGATCGGGAAAAACTTTCGCTTAAGAATGTCTTTCTGCGTATTGTACGAAGGAAAATTTAGACGTCATCCCCGTTGCTTGGACAAGTATCGCCGCATCGTTGCTACCTAACGGTTGAACGGTTCATAGCAAATTCAAAATTCCTTCGGTTCTGAATGAGAATTCTGTGTCGAGTCTGACAGTTAGCTCAAGAGAGGCTGAGACTATTTGGAAAACAACGATCATTTTTTGGGGTGAAGCTCCCATGGTTATCACGCATGCTCTGGCATGCATCGACCGACTTCTTAGAGAATGGGTAATGATATCCCTTTCCGAGGAAAAATTGTCGTCTATGGTGGTGATTTTAGACAGGTTCTACCCGTTGTTCCGCATGCTTCTCGCCAAACATTGGTGCAAAATGCAATCAAATTCTCACCACTTTGACCTCTTTTCAAAATCAGAAAACTTACTCAAAATATGAGAACTTTGCAAGACGAAGCGGAGTTTGCAAAATTTTAACTCGAAATAGGTGATGGTGTTTAGCTTTCTGCTAAAAAAGGCCATGCCGGAATTCATTGATTTACCGACAAGCACACGGAGAAAAATGATTGATGAGGATGACAATGTCAAACATGGTTGTACGGCTTATGATGCGTGTAAATAGAAAAGCTGTTATCGCAGTAAGGCTGCAATATGAGAGACACACAGCCAAAAGTCATAATTACAATGTCCAATTTGTTGACAAAAAGAACGTTGCATCAACAGGAGAAATGCCGATCGTCACAATGTGGCATTGTTATTCTCACGCACAGTTTGAATGTCCCGCGCTATCTTCATTTCAACAATGCCAGCTCTGTTGCCGCGCATGATGTTTTTGATCGAATTCACTTTTTAAGGAGTGTGATTGCAATGATGTAAGATATTCATACCGGAGCAAAGTGATGTTTGTTTCTCTGACATAACGACACTGAATTTCCCACATGCGATGCGATCATTTCTATACGTGAAATTTACGACCCAGAAAACCCTATGAAAGATATCCTACTTGGCAGTTTTACGCAACTTTCGGAGATTTGACCCTATCGTAGAAATTTTGGCGGCCATATTGGATTTTGGGCATCCCTTTGAGCCGGAGACAATTTTGGACCTCTAATTCGGACTCTACGACCAAAGGTACATGGTGATAGACCCCTTACATGACATCAAAAACTAATTCCAACATCTTCAACCCCTCAGCCCTCATTTTGGCCGCCATCTTGAATTGGAGGGGTTGGACGCAAAATTGAGCTTGACAACATCTAAATTATTTTTCTACACATTGAAAAAAAGAGATTAGGCCATTTTTCACACTTGCTCCAGTCACTATTCCACGGGAGGCTTCTTTTCAACATATGCCCCTGGATTAATTTATGCACGCCCGCGCTGTGCCGCCGTCGCGCGGATCGCAGTGGTGCGAAAACCTTAAATTATAGACCCATCATGTAATATATCATTGGAAAGCTTAAAACACGTTCTTTAACATGATGCATATTTTAGTGGTATTAATATTGCAATTTTTAAAGTTATACGGGTTAAAAGTTTTTTTTTCAATGCACAAAACCCGGTTTTTGTGGGAAAAACACCCTAAATATTGTCAAAATCAAAATTTTTGTGATTTTGTTATATTCTCCTGTAAATTACCTTTTTTTTAAAAAAAAGAAAAATTAAATTGATTCAGTGGATCTCGATCTATAGCGGCTCAAAGTACGCGCCCGGACGCCATTTTGAGTGGCCGCCATCTTGGATCTGCCACTAAATTTGATATGCCTCTTCGGGTCAAAACTCTTAATATGTCATCTACTTTGACCTCCCAAAGTGGCAAAACACGATTTGCAGCATTTTGCCCTTTGTTTGGCACTAAGCCAACGTACTAGAAGGAAAAAACACTGAATAGCACAGAAATAGACATTTTCTATATTGAATAAAAAAGGAGTCGGGGGCTCAGACCCTCCTTAGCTATCTTCGAATTTCTCCGTTGATACACCTTCCGAACAAAACAAAAAAATCTGAAATCAGTTCAGTAGAAGCGGAGCTAGAGCGATATGGCGTATACGCTACACTGCTATTTCGGAGGTCCATCGCGCGCCGCCGCCGCGCGGATTAAGATATTACGCAAACTGTTAATTACAGACCCATAATGTGATATACCGTTGGAACGCTAAAAACAAGCTATTTCAGAATAAACACATCTTACATGCTGGTAATTCCATGCCCATCCTTAAAAGTTATTTAAATGTAAACGATTTTTGTGTTTCTGAAAAACCGGTTTTTGTGAAAAAAACACCGTGTATATTGTCAAAATCAAAATTTTTGTGATTTTGTTATATTTCACTATAAATTACCTATTTAACAAAAAAAAGAAAAATTAAATCGGTTCAGTGGATCTCGATCTATAGCGGCTCAAAGTACGCGCCCGGACGCCATTTTGAATGGCCGCCATCTTGGATATGCCACTAAATTTGAAATGCCTCTTCGACTCAAAACTCTTAAAATGTCATCTACTTTGACCCCTGAAAACCGCTAAACTGTATCACGATTTGCCACTAAGTTGCAACTAGCCACCGCACTATTATGAAAATTGTCTTAATTTGTAGGTCATTTCCGGCGAGAAGGCCGGTGAAAGAATTTCACTGCCAAGAATTGATTTGTCACCTGCAGACTCCTCTCTCCCTTTCTCTTTTAAGAGGCGACAATTCCCAATTCGCATTGCGTTCTGCATGACCATCATCAAAGCTGAGGGTCAAACGTTGAAGCGAGTCGGCATTTATTTACCCCAAACAGTTTTGGCCATGGTCAACTGTATGTTGCACTCTCACGAGCTACATCGTACAAAAATTTTGAAGTCCAAATTCTTCCCAAAGGCAACCGTACAAAAAACATCGTGCACAAAGAGGTGCTTCGATCTTTTATAAATTCCAAAAGCCTCATAGTCATCAGTAAACTATGAAAAAATAAAAATAAAAAAAATTAAAAAATAACACAAAAAAAAGAAAAACTAATAATCCGAACTTTTTATAACATTTTTCGGTAGAATGACAGTCTCCACCCTGTAACGCAGAGAGGCAGTTAAATTCCTTGATCTTCTGCCGCAGAATCATCATCATTATTAAATAGATTCCACTAATCGCTCCGATTCCAAATAAGCTACTGCACCACCATTGCTAGCTGTGGAGGGCGCCCGTAGGGCGCCCGGAGCAGCTAGTTATAAATTAAAATCATATCGGTCACTCTTCTTAGAGGCGAAATTATTTTCGATCGTCTCTCGCTGATTATCACCATTTCCTGAGTGAGCGGAAGGAAAAGAAACAATTACAATAGTGTCTTTGAGTATCCAAATTTAGCATAGCAGTATCTTTATTTTATTCATAGTTTAATTAGCATTACCTAAATCTGCCAAATGGATATTCCAAACATATTGTGACTTTCAAATTGTGCTAAATATATTTGAACGGAATCAGTATCATAGAATGAGTGATATTGCCGGCCGTACGGAGAGTATGGTATCACCACGCACGGTCACCACCTCTGATTGGTTCAGCCATCTCAAGCTGATTGGAGCCTTCTAGGACCTAAAAATTACGGACGCTGTATTGATTGTAAAAATAAAATTGCTCAAAATGTAGTCTCATTTGCATATCGCAACGAGGATCGTACTCAAATACAAAATTACGACGTAATTATATAGTTTTACGGCTAATCGTGTGCTATTTTCGAGAAAATTATCTTGTACAGTAAGGTTGGCAGCAAGTGCGGTTGATGATAACTAGGCGATAACCGAAAAAAGTTGGCATTGTCCCCTCCCCCCTCCTTTCCTCAAAAACCAAAACATAGCGCCTCTATTTAGGTCATAAGCACTCCATGGGGCCCAGTATCTACAGTCTCCCCACAAAGGTGCTCTAGCCGGCCGTGGATAGCTCTCATGAGCTTCTCGTGCTTGAAATTAGCGATCTGCTCATGTTTAGCTAAAACGTCGTTTCAAAGAGGTGTCCAATGAGAGAAAAAAAGAAAAAAGTCCAAGTCAAGCTCATCAAATTAAACTCGGCTTAAAACCAGAAACTTTTACGAAGTTTTTATTAAATGCAGTACAAATATTGATTCAAACTTCTAATGAGGGAAATTCTAGTCCCTTTGAAATTACGACACCACCGAAAATTTTGAAGTTCCTGCGAAAAAAAGAGAGGAAAAATGAACAACCGTTGAACATGTCACAAAAACGAACCATATTCACTAGATGTAATCCGCTTAAAGCGGCCATTCATTCTCGATTCGAAGAAGCCCTTGTTTCATCCAGAAATAAACGTGATTTTTAATGATGACTCAGATCAACAGTCAAAGCTGTGTATGAACTGAAGGGCTTCATGTGTTAAATTTAAAAAAAAATGTCTCTCTTTCTTTTTCGTCCTTTTTTCGAAGCGTTTTTACTCGTGTCTGAACCATCACTCATGGCCTCATTCTCTTCAGAAAGATTTTGCTCCCATATCTTCAGGAAGGTAACATTTTGGAAAAATTACCGATAAACTGATTTTGGGCCTTGGTTGAAAAATTACGCAATAGCGCCCATGCAAATGCACGGCTCTTTTGCTAAAAATATCATGTAAGTCGTGCAAACTAATGCAAGGAATCAAATGTCGATACCAAAACTCAAAAGATCAAGTACCTTGATTGTGCTGCTTCAAAATTCCCACTTATTCTTTTTCAAGAGGATGTCACGGGGCATCTGAGTGCCAGAATTTTCGAAAATAATTTACAATAATAAAGAACAAAACTAAAGAAATAAATATTAACAAAAAGGTAATCGAAAATTAAGTCAAATTCCCTTTAAAACGATGTACCGAAAAAATGTTATTTTATACAAGCCTGTAGATTTAGTTAGTTTTTTTAAGTAAATATATACCTACTAGATTCTGTGTATTATCCAGCGCTGAGTTCAGAATAAATTATCAAGCAACACCACCATGCGTGGAACACAATGATATTATTCTTGGTCCTTGGGATTTCCTCATATCCCTGACGATTGCCAGTTTAATTGTAAAAATGTATTCATTTTCATAATAATAATAATAATAAAACTGCAGGGAGGACTGTCTATGGTCTGGGGTATTCACGCACCTCCAGTCCCGAGTCACTTTCTGAGCACTCCCTTTGTGCCAGGAAGTACTTCAATAAAAAAAACCCAACCCGGGGTGTAAGCAAACCGTGCCCATCGGGTCTCTTGGCATCGGGTGCTTCTGAAGGTGTCTACCCACGGTGCCCTGGGATACCGGGCGACCTCCCAGAGTACGTAGCCTTACCCGGCGAAGAGGCTGCCGGGCGGACCGTCCAAATCCTCCTCTACTCGTGGGAACAACATGGATTCCAGAAAAATTACTAAACAACGCAAGAACTCTCAAATCACCCTAACGAATAGGGATAGAGATGAAGAGATGAACAGACCAACAAACTCGAGAACAAACCGAGCGGACCCAAGAAATGTGCCTACAAACACGCCACAAACTCTCAGCCCGACTCAAGTACAACCTTTGAGTAGCCAGCCAGACTCTCAGCCCAACCATACAAGGGCGCGAACAAAATGGAGCGAGGCAGAATACAAAGAAGTCATGTGGTGCTACCTCTACATCAAAGAAAGCACAGGCAGCTGCAACATGAAGTCCATTTACAATCTCTGGAGAAAGAGAAACCCAGCTACCCGTCCTTATATTGAAGCAAATAAACTTGCAACCCAACGCAGGTACATAGAGAACCAAAAGAAACTGAATGAGATGCAACTCTCCGAAATCAAAGCAGACGTCCGTCTCCACCTTGGACAGACATCTCAGAGCCCAGAAAATGAGACAGAACGTTCGCAAAGCAGCTCAGCCAACCAAAAAGATCCAGAGGATGAGGGAATATCGTCTCAAGTAGCCCAATCCTCACAAAGAATTAAATGGACTCAAGAAGAGTACAAAGAAGTCATGTGGTGTCACTGGTATACTAAAGAAGGTACAGGCTTTTGCAACATAAAGGAGACGTACGATTTATGGAGAGCTAGGAACCCTGACACCCGATTACACATCAATGCGAATAAACTAGCCACGCAGAGAAGATACATAGAAAACAAAAGGAAACTTAGCGATGAGTTGCTTGAAGAAATTAAAGCAGATGCTATTGCCACACTAGAAGCATCAACTGAGGAACATGCCGGAGAAGCCCCCCAAGTGGCACCTGATGCACTGGATGATATCCTATCCCAAGACATCCTAGCCGAGCTAAACATCTCAAACCAAGCGTCACAAACTCCTCCTGGAAACCAGCAACCTACGAGCGATGAGCTGACAGAGACCAACCCTGAGCCGTTAGCCCCAACGCCAGAACCCAAGTCATCACAAAACGAAAAGCCAGAGTCACCAATTAGGAGACTCTACCAAGAAGTACTGGAGATGACCTTAGAGGAAAGAGAACCGATCAGAAAACTGAACGGCGCAAAAAAGGAGAAGGAAATCCTTGCACGAGCCAACAGTGAGGTGAAGACTATACTAGAAACCGAACAGGAATTGGACCTCTGGAAAATAAATTGCTTACTCTACGCGGCAGCTCTAACAGTCAGTGATGAAGCAAACAACCCAAGACCAGTAAAAAAGAACAACGCGAAAGAAACGAAACCCCTGTGGCAAAAAAGGATCGATAACAGAATAAAAGAGCTGAGATGCAACCTTTCAGTGTTAACTAATTTCAAGGAGACTAGCAAGTCTAACGAGAAGCCAATGACACAGCGAGTTAAATCAATACTAGAAAAATACACTGACGAAGGAGAAGAATACAATATTGACAATGTAGCCGAGCAACTTAAACAACGCATATCAGTGTTCAGCCAAAGGATCAGGAGATACAAAAAACGATCTAACCAATATAGGGAAAATAGGATGTTTGTAACTAACTGTAAGAGCTTCTACAGAAAAATCAAAGGGGACGGAGCAGAAACTGGTGCAACCCCTAAGAAACAAGAAATAGAGGAGTTCTGGAAAGGAATTTACGAAACTCCCACAGAGCATAACACCGAAGCGGACTGGATTAAGGATCTAAACGTCGAACATCAGATGGAATGGACTCCCCTAAATGAGGCAGAAGTAGCGAATGTCTTAAAGAATCTTGCGAATTGGAAAGCACCCGGCCCAGACAAGATACAGAGCTTCTGGTACAAAAAAATGCACCCCATCCACAAGTATCTAACAACAGAATACATAAAACTACTGGGGGGAGAAGAGTTCCAACCTTCGTTAGCTAAAGGGTGCACGTACTTGATACCGAAAAACAAAGAAACAGCGAACCCAAAGAACTTCCGCCCGATCACTTGTCTTAACATTATGTACAAGATATACACCGCTTTAATGGCTGGCAAAACTTACAAGTATTTAGAAAGTGCTGAACTCCTCCCAATAGAGCAGAAAGGGTGCCGAAAAGGAGCAAATGGATGCTTAGATCAACTCCTTATATCCAAGACTGCCATTGAAGACTGCAAAAGGAGGAAGAAAAATCTATCCGTAGCATGGCTAGACTACCAAAAAGCCTTCGACAGCATGCCACATAGCTGGATCATACGAGCACTGGAGATAATGGGAGTCCACCCAAATCTAGTCAACGCGTGTAAGAACATGATGAAACACTGGGCAACTGTCATCCAACTGAACGGAAACGCGGGCCAAATCGTAACTTCGGAAATCAAAATCAGGCGTGGAATCTATCAAGGAGACGCATTCTCGCCCCTTCTGTTTTGCATAGGACTAATACCCCTATCGAAGAAGCTGAACGAACAACAGAACGGATACGACCTTGAGGATGGTTACACACAACTGACACACCTTCTTTACATGGACGACTTGAAACTCTTCAGTAGCAATGAAACAAAGCTTCAACAACAGCTTAAAACAGTAAAAGAATTTAGTGACGATATCGGAATGAAATTCGGCCTGGATAAGTGCGCCAAAGTGACTTTCAAGAAAGGAAAGTTTTTTAAAGGTGAAAATGTAACCATCGACAATGAAACCAGCATCAGACAACTAGACCCTGGTGAAACTTACAAGTACCTGGGCATGGAAGAGAATTCAGGAGTGCAAAATACAACAGTCAAAGAGAAGGTCAAGAAAGAATACATCCGAAGAGTTATAGGGCAGTATTAAAGACAGAGCTGTCAGCAAAAAATAAGATTTCGGCCATCGGAGCACTTGCAGTTCCCGTGCTTCAGTACGGATTTGCAATCCTAGACTGGAAGATGACAGAAATCCGAGCTCTGGACGTCAAAACAAGAAAATACCTGACAATGTACAAAATGCACCACCCATCCGCGGATGTTCACCGACTCTACGTCAGCAGAAAACTGGGAGGAAGAGGGTTGAGACAGATAGAAGCAGCGTACAAGTCCACCATTATCAGTACGAAATACTACCTGAGAAAGAAGAGAAATGAAGATCTGTTTCTTAAATCGGTACACGAGGCGGACACCCAGCTGAACACGCTACACTCGATTACCAAAAAAGCTGACAAGTTTGAAACTGAGTTAGAACAAAACTTTGAACAAACACCAGTTAAAAGCAGGAACCAAACAATCAAGAAGAAAATAGCCGAAACCTTAAGATCAAAATGGACCGAAAAGAACATGCACGGTCAGTACCCTCGCTTACTGGAAGAAGACAGAGTCGAAAGCACTCTTTCAACCATGTTGCTGAGCAAAGGAGCATTAAAAGGAGAAACCGAAAGCCTAATTGCAGCAGCCCAAGACCAGGCTCTTAACACTAGGTACCGAGATCGGAAAATACACGGCAGAGCCCGAGACAGTAAGTGCAGAATTTGCCATCAGCACGAGGAAACTATAGATCACATAATATCGGCGTGCCCGATCCTTGCCAAAAAGGACTACATAGAACGGCATGACAGAGTGTGCACCCATCTCCATCATAACCTGTGCAAAGAGTACAATATAGCAGTCGAAACAAACTGGTACGAGCACAAGCCAAAAGCTATCACAGCAACGGATGATGGACAAACAACTATCATATGGAATGTTCCTGTCAGAACTGATAGGACGGTTCCGAACAACAGGCCTGACATCATACTGCGAAAAAGGGGGCAAACTTGCTTGCTTATCGACGTGTCAATCCCAGCGGATAAGAACATATCATTGAAGGAAGCCGAAAAAAGACTCAAGTATAAAGACTTAGAAATCGAGATAAGTAGAATGTGGAAAACGGACACGAAAGTCATACCCTTCGTAATCGGCGCGACGGGAGCAGTCTCGAAAGAATGGAAGAAATTTAAGGAAGAAATCCCTGGGAAGCACTCTCTTGTCACAGCTCAGAAAGCAGCAATCCTCGGAACTGCTAGGATACTGAGGAAAGTCTTAAGTTGAAAACCTTAACCAAAGAATCCATACTTATTTTTTCCCACACACCAAAAACACCCCTACCCCCTACCACCTCAGGAAAGAAACCTTTAGGCAGGCGTCCTCCAGACACCTACCCTGCCTCGGTTCCTAAAACAGGTATCCTTGTCCGGGACGAGCCATCCCCCAATAAGGGGGAGTAAAATAATTACCACCCGGCCACCCAAACCACAAACAGCCCTCATACCTAGGAGCATTGTTTGCCCCTGTGTGAGGGCTTAAAGCAACCCAGCAAAGCTGGTGACAGTAGTGAACATAAATATAATAATAATAATAATAAAAAATAATAAAAAAAAACGCCTTCACGAATTTGTCGCGGCAAATCATTTTCCTACTTTTCCCATAATTTTTACATCGTTCTTTCTGTGAAATTTTCTGTTTCTTTTTACTCTCCAAATTTATGTGCCCTTTACCTTCTTTGACGTCTCAAATTTTGTCAGGTTCCACCTCATTTCAAGTGCCTTAAAGCCTGCTATCATCGCTTTGAAACCAAAAGAATTTAAGTACCACTTATACCGCATTTATACAAATATTTGTTTCTTAAGTTCGTAACAAAGACTTTTGAAGCGAATCTCATCAGTTTTCGTATATTTTTTAAATGACAAATTTGTCAAAAACTGTTTGCTGGCTAATGTCTGATAAAGACCAGTTAGAGGCTCGGAAAATATATTTGAAAATGAGATAGAAAGAAATACTTAAGGTTCCTTATCCAAGATATTTTTCCTATTTCGTCGCCATCCTTAAATAAAGACCTGAGTACATCTCGAGATGAACCCTGCCTTACAAAAAACTCAATGCTTTCTCGGGTCCAGCAATAAGTGTGGTTACGCCCTTTTATCAGGCAGCGTACTAATTACCCTGGTAAAAGTGGAGCTGGAGCATAATTACCTCGTCATTGAGACATCACGATGGTTCATGAAACAAATCTCTATAATTTCACTCTGATATTAATCTCATATTAATCTGACATCACTCTGACTTCATTTTAACAATTCAGACATCACTATGATGACAATGTGAAGACAGAGTGTTCAGCGGATATCACTGTGACGTCACACTACTTTATGAAACACATAGGTAATGTCATTATGACATCAGAGTGATGTCACAAAGTCCCAGTTTTCCTAGAGTACCTATTGAAATTGATAGATGAAGGTGTAGACAAAGAGGATAAATGGGATATGGATGGATCCAATCGGCGGAAACGGGTGGTTGCAGTGGACGAAGGAGGCAAGGAGACTATAACCAATGGCAACCGACAAGAAACCCTACAATTTGTCCACAATTTTCCCCCTTAGTCTATAAGAATCAGCCGTTTCAACCAATATGATCGCTCCATACTCCCTACGTCTTTCTTGACCATTGCTTTGTCTACCAATTTCAATAATCAACCCGTAGGCGACGATTTGTGGCCTGCATTCAGATGAAATATTTTTTCTAGAGACGACCACGTGAAACGTCGAAAGGGCACATGTAGGCTTGTTTTTGTAGAATATGTGCTCTTAAAGACAATGTCACGAATGTTAAGATGGATCGGCCCCAATTTTAATGCAAGAGAACAAACAGTCGTGGCGTCAATTAAGGAGCAGAAATGTTCCCCCTCTCAATATAGGAATTTCATCTCCTCATAAATGAAGAAGTTCGCATCACATCGCGTAAACTTAATCAATTCAAAGAGCCACCACAATGTACTCTAAAATTTTTGCAATCTCCAAAAACTTCCGTGATACCTACAATAGACACATTAGATTCCAAATATTCAAGCATCGAACTTTTGAATGGGTCAGATAGGTCAAAAATGATATGATCCGTCCGAACAGCAATGGGTCAGTTGTGCTGGTCAAAGAATCGTGTTTTGATGCCTACTTAATGTGGATTAGCTAAAAATAATATATGTAATATCTGTCCAAACAATTGACGTCCGATTTCAACCGAGATATCACGATTTGAAATTCGGTATATGACGTCATCCACCGCGGTAGTGACACCTTCGGTTTATTTCACTTTACCTACTTTCATTCGAGTTTCGCGTTGCGTAACCAGTGAAAATGTGTGTCTCTCGGACAAATGGAGTAAGGCGGAAGAAACAAAGAGTGTCACTACCGCGGGGGATGATGTCATTGACCAAATTTTTCAAATTGCATTTTCTTGGTTAATATTAAACGTAGAAAGTTGCTGTTTGGACGCAATCTTATTAATTTTAGCTAATCCACAAGAATCAAGCACCAAAACATGATTCTGTGACCGGCGCAATCGATCCATTCTCTACGTTCAGTGTTAACGGACATATCGCGCTCAAATAATTTGGTGCAAGGCGTCATCCACCGCGATAGTACATGACCTTCTCGGTTTCTTCCACTTTGGTTTTGTTGAAGCTTATTAAGCTTCAACCCTAAGTCTCCAAGACTTATAGATAAACGCATTGTCAATCGGTAAACCTTTGTGAATAAAGTCGTATCTATTATGAAGGTAATTGTTATTATGAAGTTAAAGAGTATTTTCGTATACGTGGTATACCGCCTTTGCGATCGTTTCGACCCCCCACTCGATACAATAACCGAGTCCCTTAGTTCCTTACCGGAAAGTGACTACCGCGAACTTCTGAGATTTTCCAAAGCGTGTAAAAAGTTTACTAATCCGTCAATAATTATGATTTAAAGTTTTTCCTCATTCTGGGGATTTCTAGGTTATGTGTAATGAATACCAAGAGTCTACGTTACTTGGTTTTTTAAAAAAGCCTAGGAATGCGCAGCGCTGATTTAAAATATGCATATACAAGCAGAAGCAAGCGAACTGATTCGAGGATTGCTGAGCAGGCCAGCACTCTTCGAATGAGAATGTCACTCCTTCGTTTCGTTCATAACGTTGCTTTGACAGATATGTACACCCCTGTTACGCTTTTCAAAATTTGGTACCACTGCTCTGATAGCCAGGGCCAGGCAGGACAGCCGTAAGTGCAATCTGTGATGAGCCTCGAGACTCATTAGATTCATAAGCTAACCGTGGCCCATACAGAAATTCATTCCCCTATCAGGCCAAAACAGAGCACAGGCAGGCACAAACCCTGGCAGTGTCCCGATCGTGGCTCGGTTCGCCGCGTCGCTTCACAGCTGAAGAACAAAAGGCGACCCTCGCCGAAGTCAGACCTAATTACTTTCACTCGATTACCCATTTCACCGTCACGCTGGGATCATGGGAAATTTTCAAAAAAATTGTTTCGCGTGTATTTAGCAATCTTTTCCTTACTCTCTGTTAAAACACGAATAAAACGAGGCCTCATTCATAAAAATCGGCCGAATAGAAGAGAAGTTACATAATTCGATATCCGAAGAAATCATTGAAACCTCGATTTCTCTAAAGAAAAAATAAAAAGAAGGAAAAAAAAGAAATGTATAAATTACAATTAAATATAATTGACCTCAGAATTCGACAAGAAATTCATTTATAAAACGGAGAAACAACTGAGAGAAATTACAAAAAATTCGCCTCTTGCAAGGGGCTTCCTCGTAAGAATTTTGACCTGAAAACAAGCGTTGAATAACAGCAGTACTCCATACAATACACGGTGTACCTGAACGAACCTTTTTTTTTTTTTTTTTTTTTTTTTTTTTTGTCAAAATCGAAAATTCTTTATATTTTTTATTTACATTGTCCCTTGAGTCGTTTAATCCAAAAAAAAATTCTGTCAAGATTCTGGAAAGTAAAGGTGCTTTAAAAGTATTCTGGGGCTATTATAGCTAAATCACGGGTAGTAAATCCCGTTATATTATTAAAAAGAAATTGACTCCATAGTTTAATGCCTTAGTTTCTTGAATATGAATATTTTAAGCACTCAAACATTTATACCACCAATTTTAGCCATGTGGTGATTTCCTGAGAGCCGATAATATCACGAATTTCTCATAGCACCTTTAAAAAATGGCTTGCTTTTTGGGCAGTCGATTCGGTCATCGAACCGGGATTTAAATGGAAGCTGATAATAACACAAAGCTCTGAGAGAAATTTTGAGATGAATATAAACGGTTTGTAAATAACGAGGAGAGGCAGGCGAAGCGGCTAAAATCGATACGTGCGTATTTTTACACGTAGAATCTAATTTTCACGTCAGGGAGTCGACTCATTTCGATTTTTTCGATTTTATACGGAAATTAAATGGATGGTTTTTCGGGATTGAAATTATTATTGTTTCATGAAAAATAATTGCACCCAAAATGACTATAGCATATTGATTTTTACATATTTGCACTCACGAAATTGGTTGGTAAATTCAACGAGAGGGTGCATCGACCTGGTATAGGTATCAAGTTTCTGCAATTTTTTACGGCAAATCAGTAGATTTTCGGGATGTAGATAGCTCAATTTCAATTCATGAATGAATAAAGCATGGGCATGGATGGACTTCTTTGCATGGAAATACGTTTAAAATAACAAAATCAAGACATATTCAATGCATTTGCATTTGAAGAGAGTCAATTTCTTTTCAATAATATAACGGGATTTATAATACCGATTATTTGGGTATTTTAGCCCCCAAATACCTTTAAATGGACTTTATCTTTTAGGAGTTCGACAGAATGTTTCCTATCTTCGCTTAAATTATTTTGTAGCATTTTTCTTCAAGAATCTTATGAGATTTTGCTTGAGGCAGATCAAAAAACTTAAACTCGTTCGAATGGCTTTCTACATTCACAATACACGGTCTCGTCAAGGTGCGTCGTTGACCTCGCAGTGTTGGATCGTGAATTCTCTTGTTGTGCTGCTTGCCTATTTTAAAATCTCTGTAAATGAAGACTAAAGGGGTTGATATGTGCGAGTTAATGACGCGCCTCATCAACAAATTGTGTTGGAGTTCACTGCTTGTTTTTTTTTTTTTTTCTTTATCTTTAATGAGTTATTCAATAGTTCTGATTGTTGCCAAATATAAGCAACAGGTTTCATCATCAGCAGGACACACATATGGTCACTCAACCTGAAGCTCGGATGAAAGCAAGGTGCAAGACACCAATGGTATCACACTGAAAAAAAAGTGTGATCGTTGCTGCTAATAGATTGGCAAGTTTTACCAAACCGAATACCTCCATATGAGCTGACTAATCTTATAGCCCTAGCGACTATTGTGGTATGGTAAATCTGACTAACGACCGTTTCGTCCACACGGATATGCTGGTGTGGTAAAATAGACCATGCCAGCACATCTCCACGGAGCATTATTCTAGTTAATGATGCCATTCTAGCAGTTCCATCTATAAAACCTCGTAGGTTGCCTTGGCCAACAGTACTGTTAGAAATTCAGGCGCAAAATACCCGCTTCGGCAGTAGAATTTGTGCCTCTCGCAAATTTTATTAATAAACGATAACAGCACATGCAAAATTACTAAACAATTTACCTACCTTCAGTTATTTAGAATAATTTGACACCAATTAAACCTGTGAAACGCAATTTTAATTTTCGGGACCTACCTTGGGATCGAACCCGGGACCTACCGTATCCTAATCTAACATCCTAACCGTTACACCACTGAAGCCAACGGAAGAGGGACATTCAAATAAGGACCTTACTTGTAAGTGTCCCAGTCAAGATTTAATTATCCATGATTTATTTTTTTAAATATGTATTACGTTTTTATTTAAATCGACTTCTTAAAATTATTATTATGAAAGAGATGGTTTCTAATAAAAATACTTCGGCAGAAAGAAGAAAAAGAAATGTTTATTCCACATAAAATTGTAAATTGATGAATCGAACAATTACACTACAGCTCATCTAATTAAAAATTATCATAAAAGGGGGAAATCTTAGAAAATACTATTTGGAAAAACTAATAATAATAAAATACACCATGAAGAAGTTCAGTTGGTAAAACATGATCTCATTTTGCCCCTCAGAAAATGGAATCTATCTTTAGCACATTTGGGTAGTTCCAGGTCCGATGAATACTTTCCAGTCAGATTACTCAAGTAGTTATTTTTTCTAGGGCAATTGAACTTCAGAACAAAAATTCGAAAATAAATACAGCAAAATGAATTACAATGATAGCTTGACTGGAAATTATACTTGGAACTACATGCATAACAAGACTGTGAATAAAACGAACATAGGTTGATGGGTACGAATGAAAGGGTATTCTCATTGCCAACTGCTGCAACGTAACTCTGACAATGAGTAAATCTAAGTTAAAAGTGTTACATTAAAAATTGCATGTGTATTATTTTCTTACGAGGAAATTTTGCATGTAAAATTTTTCGATGGTGACTTGCATCGAAATTTGAATAAATTTTCCGTGTAAATGAATCGACATGTAAAACTTTTACTTGCTGATTCTACATGAGACTTGAATTATAGCAGACTTTGACGTGTAAATCATTGAGGTTTATGCGTGAAATTCAGCATGTGAACAAGGTGGAGAAATAGTGCTGGGTTCACATCATTTCGCGGGGAAAACAAAGCCAAGAAGTTCCAAAAATTATAATTAGAGGCAAAAATAATTTTTTAACTCTAATGAGTGCCAGTACAAAACTATGAGGGCGGAGAGTGTTCCGCTCAGGCAGTTTGCATTGGAATATTAAAAGTTGGAGTCACGGCGAGAGATGTATACTGGTTTGGGTCTTTGTTTTCTCCGCGAAATGGTGTGGACCTAGCACCATTTCTCCACCTTGTTACATACAGTTCGAGCCACTTCTTAGTGCTTTTTTCTCTCTCTCATTTAGCACGTAAAATATTCACAGATTTGCTATAGCACCAAAGCAAATTACTTGAATAAGGTGAACCAACACTAACAAGTCGTTTTGACCATTGGTGTGGTAAATGTGGCCTCTGTAGGTTAGCATCATTGACCAATATCTGTGTGGTAATTTGGAACTAACACGTCAAGGGGAGCAAACCACACTGACGAGTCGATTTGACCATTGGTGTAGTAAATATGGCTAATGTCAATTTTTTTTTTGCTACTTTGATTTGGCGAGTGCAACTTTTGATTTAGTGTCACATGTCAAGAAGATTATCTGCATTTCTTGTAATTGTAGTCACTCTTGCTAAATCCTGACTTACCAGACCGACATAGTTAAAATCACCAATGCATTTTTTTCCGTGCACTAACGCGGTGGACGATGCCATATAACAAAGTTTTTAACACGCGATTTCACGGTTAATATTTTACGTAGAAAACTGCTGTTGGGATAAATCCTATAATATCGGCCAATATACGAGGGTCAAGATTCAAAACACGGATCCATAGGTAACCAGCACAGCTGATACATTGAAAATTTATCGTGGTTTTGGCTTCTTCAATGATAACCCCTACAAAATATCGCCGAGAAATTTGATGAGTTACTCATCATGTAGGTGTCCTCCTAACACAACTTGTTCACAAAAAACCTTGTAAGGTAACTGCACCAGTAATTGTCACGTTAAGGATTTTTTCAACTTTGAAGGTCTATTTCTCTGAAAATTTGAGACTTATCGTTGATATGTTGAATTTTAACAAATGTGCATACGCTCCTCTGTTTAAAAATGGCCCAAAGTAACATTTTTCATGCTTTCGCTGAACTTATTATTGATATTTATGGAAAATGAGAAATGTATCGGTAATTGGCACCCAAAAATTAGGATTTGCCAGTAATTGGCAGGTCGTGCACCAGTGGCTAATTGGCAAGCACTTATTTTATGCATTCATTAATATCTATGTGTTTTTAATTTTTGTTTTCATCGTGTTTTTGTTTAATATGTTTTATTTTTTTTTCTCTGTCAACCTTATCTCCTTAACCTCAAAACACCCAGTGTCATTCATTGGAAGATCAAAATTTGAGTAGGTACACCAGAAATTGGCAACCACTGCCAAACACTTGTGAAGCCCATGCTTGCATTATACCAATGCTATGCGTTGCAATTGTCGCCTTAATAATTAGGATTTTTACCTTAACTTTGGATAAAATAAGCCAGCATAGAGTGTAGAATCGATCAATACTTCAACTTTCACGATTCATTCGAAATCAAAACTGCAAACCTTTAACGAAAGAGCCCTGGTTAATATGTTTCGTGCGAATTGGCTTGTAAATCACCTGATGTCCATGCAAGACGCGCATGGAAATCAATTGGTTTCCATAAAAGCCGCATGGAAGTCAAATCATTTCCATGCAACTTGCATGAAATTGCTTGCTTGCATGAATTGCAACTTGCTTGTGATCTCCAAGCACAGCAGAACTCAAGTGATTTCCACGCGAGAGGAAAACGTCATCATTTCCATGCAGTCTGGATGGAAACACGGTGCAACAAAAAAAAAATGACGAAACTGTCTCCCGGACAAGATAAGGTGATCCCTATGTATTTTCACAGTTTTATTATTTAATTTAATATTATTTTCCTTTGTTCACTTTTTTTATTATTTAATTTAATATTATTTCCCTTTATTTACTTTTTGCTTCATTTATGCACGCCCACAAAAGACCACAAAAGACAACAAAAGAAGGAAATGTCAACGATTTTTTGGGGACTACTAATGCAACCCGCAACAATCGTCCGTGAATTCTTCAAAAAAACTACGTTTGACTCATCTTTTTCTTTCTCCTGTTTTTTTTTTTTTTTCAACTAAAATTAAGATTCTTCTGTATAATGTTATACTGTGCTCAGTGTAGAAATTTCCAATAATTATTGAGGTTAACGAAATTTCATAAAATCTTGCATATCTGGTTTGACCCATCGTGATTAGTACCAAGTCTTTTTGTTTTTTCCACAATGCCTTAATAACAAGGACTTCGTTTGCAGGCTGCTCAAATAATGGTGGTAACGATTCCATACTCATTGCATGGCAAAAGTAAAATGTCCAGGCACGTTGCATTGAAATCATAAGATTTTACTGTGCAGCTAAAAAAATTACAAAAATTTCTCTCGGACAAGATAGGTCGATCCTTATGTATTTTGAGGCGCTGAATCCGAATATGACCTCCATTTTTTCCCATTACCCTCCAGCCTTCCGGCAAAGTCGATTTTACCCGGAAAAATGGCAATTTTCGGGCATTTTTGGTGTTTTTGCGACTGTTACCCCCTGCAGAATGTGGGTAAAATTTTTCTCAGGTACGAGAAACGGCTACTTCAATGTATTTTGAGCCGTTGAGTCCGAACATGACCTTCATTTTTTCCTACCACTTCTCAGTTTTCTGGAAAAACGACTTTTCCCCGGGAAAATGAGCAAATTTGACGTATATTTGTCATGCGCACAATTTATTTGTATACATTTTCCTGGACCCGTGGTACAATGATTCGTATGTATAAGCCGCTGAATCCGAATATGATCTCGGATTTTTTCCATCACCCTGCAATTTTCCGGTGAAGTCGATTTTTCCGAGCCTAAATTTGTGCATAAGCTTTCCCGGACTCAAAGGGGATTAAAAATATATTTTTAACATGTTCGCGACGTGCGATACATCGATTCTTATGTATTTCAACGCGCTGAACCCGAAAATGACCTTGGATTTTTCCGATCACCCATGATTCTCCCGGAAAATCGATTTTCCTCGGAAAACTGCATTTTCAGGTGTTTTTTGGACGATTTTCCTGTTGTGAGGAGTTTAAAAAATTTTCCGAGACCCTCTTGAGGTCCGTGCTGCTATTTTAAGGTCAGCTGAGTCCAAATTTGACCTCTATTCGTCTCTGACAACCCCCCCCCCCTTTACTAGCAAGTCCGATTTATCCGGGGAAAAAGCTTTTCCGAACCGTCCCCACCTCCAAGGACATTTTAAAAATTTTCTGCATTTGTGATACATCGATTCTCGTGTAATTTGAGCTGGAAAACCCGAATATGGCTTCAAAAATTCGTTATAATTCGAGTGTTCCGTAGAAATGGTGGGTGATAACGAATTTCTGAGGCCACATTCGGGTTTCCCAGCTCAAATTACATGAGAATCGATGTATCACATATGCAGAAAATTTTTAAAATGTCCTTGGAGGCGGGGACGGTTCGGAAAAGCTTTTTCCCCGGAAAAATCGGACTTGCTAGTAAAGGGGGGGGGGGTTGTCAGAGACGAATAGAGGTCAAATTCGGATTCAGCTGACCTCAAAACAGCAGCAGAGACCTCAAGAGGATCTCAGAAAAAAATTTTACCCACATTCTGCAGGGGGTAACAGTCGCAAAAACACCAAAAATGCCCGAAAATTGCCATTTTTCCGGGTAAAATCGACTTTGCCGGAAGGCTGGAGGGTAATGGGAAAAAATGGAGGTCATATTCGGATTCAGCGCCTCAAAATACATAAGGATCGACCTATCTTGTCCGAGAGAAATTTTTGTAATTTTTTTAGCTGCACAGTAAAATCTTATGATTTCAATGCAACGTGCCTGGACATTTTACTTTTGCCATGCAATGAGTATGGAATCGTTACCACCATTATTTGAGCAGCCTGCAAACGAAGTCCTTGTTATTAAGGCATTGTGGAAAAAACAAAAAGACTTGGTACTAATCACGATGGGTCAAACCAGATATGCAAGATTTTATGAAATTTCGTTAACCTCAATAATTATTGGAAATTTCTACACTGAGCACAGTATAACATTATACAGAAGAATCTTAATTTTAGTTGAAAAAAAAAAAAAACAGGAGAAAGAAAAAGATGAGTCAAACGTAGTTTTTTTGAAGAATTCACGGACGATTGTTGCGGGTTGCATTAGTAGTCCCCAAAAAATCGTTGACATTTCCTTCTTTTGTTGTCTTTTGTGGTCTTTTGTGGTCTTTTGTGGGCGTGCATAAATGAAGCAAAAAGTAAATAAAGGGAAATAATATTAAATTAAATAATAAAAAAAGGGAAAAAAGGAATATAATATTAAATTAAATAATAAAAAAGTGAACAAAGGAAAATAATATTAAATTAAATAATAAAAAAGGGAACAGAGGAATATAATATTAAATTTAATAATAAAAAAAGTGAACAAAGGAAAATAATATTAAATTAAATAATAAAAAAAGGGAACAAAGAAAAATAATATTAAATTAAATCATAAAAAAAGGGAACAAAGAAAAATAATATTAAATTAAAAAATAAACAAGTGAACAAAGGAAAATGATATCAAATTAAATAAAAAAAATACGTAAAAGCTTAAAATACATTTTAAAAAATAAAATTACAGAAAAATAGTGTAAGTGAGGAATGATCATATAAAGAAAAAAATAAATTAAAGTGAAAAAAGTTTAAAATAAAATAGAGTTAAAAAATAAAGTCAAAGAAAATAAAGGTATAAAGTAAAGTAAAAAAAAGGGTTAAAAAATAAAATAAAGTAAACAACTAAAGTAAAGTTAAAATCAAATTAGGTAAAAATACATCTCATTTTTAAAAACGCACAAATGTACCTGTATTCTAAATATTCTAGTAATCCGATCTAATCGAAGTTAAATCCCCGTTTTTCGATTCCCGTTTTCATCACTCGGTATAGATCAATCGGTAGGGTCTTCGGCTAGGGTTGGGTAGGTCTCAGGTGCAATCCCCGATGCAGGCAAAAAAATTCTAACCTACGGTAACGCTAACATGGACTTTCAATAGTTCAATTAATTTTATTTTTCAAGATTTCGATAATTATTTCCTTACATTATTGTTAGGGGTGCCTCTTTTTCCCCAACCACCCTGCTTAACATTTTCCATGCGGCTGATTTTCATGAAGTTGATTTCCATGCCATTTGCGCATGGAAACTTTTCCGTCCCAATTTTCCATGCGGCTGATTTCCATGCAAATTTCGAATGGGACATTTTTGCCAGGTAGATGCTTACCCTTCAGAATTTCATGAGAAATGCCGGTTCTTTGATGAGGCATGGAGGTGATTGTGTTTACTAATACATTTCTTCTTCTCCCATTTCTTCAAAATTAGCATGGTAATGTCAACAGCTCCCGTTATTTGTATGATTTGAAACTAAATAATTACTAGTTCATAATATCACCAACGGAGCTTATTATCTTGGTCACCTAATATTTGAGAGTGCGAATTACTGATACAGTTACCTTCTTAAGCGTAGAGAAAACAAACGAGTTTGAAATGAATACGGCGAAGAATAAATGAGTTAAAATACACGTAAAAAGTCATGACCTTGACTAAAGTAAATTTAACCAAAGTTACATTACAGCCCTAGTAGCCAAAATATGGTTTATAATACCGTTCAAGATACGTAAAAAATACCTATTCAAATACCTATCAAATACTTAGGGTATTAAATAGCTGAAAATAGGTATAAAATACCGCATATTAAAATATCCTATAAAGTGTCCTTTTTTAAAAGTATAACATACCATATAAAATAGGTATGAAATAGGGAAGTATTAAATACCATATTACATGGGTATAAAATGGGGTATATGCCCCAAACGATGGGGTACCATTTTTAATGTGTAAAAAGTAGGTTCCTAGATGGCCTGTACAAAAGATAGCATGTGTAACACTCATAAAACCGTTTATTTTTTTACACATGGATACAAAGAACAAATGAATAAAACACCAAAGGCTTAGAATACATCCTAGTAAAGAGATGAAGAAAGCCAACGAATAAACAGGAGTATAAAAATAATAATACAGATCAACATCCTGACATAGAAGATTCCAGAATCAAGACATAAGAAAAAAGGAACATGATGATTACTCAAGAGAATCAATTCGATCGACGAGTCTTTAATTATTCTTTGGATCAATGTAGAAAAAACTGTTTTTAGGTAGTTTATTAAGTCAAGACAACGAAAAAACAAGCAGTGAACTCCAACACAATGTGTTGATAAGGCGCGTCATTCACTCACACATATCAACCCCTTTAGTTTTCATTTATAGAGATTTCAAAATAGGCAAGTAGCACAACAAGAGAATTCATACGATCCAACTCTTCAACGACGCACTTTGACGAGACCTTGTATTGTGAATGTAGAAAGCCATTCGAACGAGTTTAAGTTTTTTGATCTGCCTTCAGCAATATCTTATCAGATTCTTAAAGAAAAGTGCTACGGAATAATTTAAGCGAAGAAAGGAAAAATTCTGTCGAACTCCTGAAAGATACAGTCGATTTAAAGGTCTTTTTGGGGCTAAAATATCCAAATCACCGGTACCTACCTATTATAGATCCCGATATATTATTGAAAAGAAATTGACTCGATATAAATGCAATGGGCCTGTTGCATGCAAGAGATACAGCCATGCGAATAGACTTATTAGAGGTTAAATGACACGAAAATTACGATGGTCACATTAAAAAAGTCTGAAATACACTCCTAACTGTGCAATTTGCGTTGTTAAGAACGCGCCTTTTCAAATTTCCCGCGTCTGGGGGCAGTTTTCTTACGAAACAATTAACGGCAACTCGCGGCTATTTCCGGTCAACTAAAACTGACAACATAACCTAAAAATCGGAGCTCGTGATATCGTGAAAGAAAATGTAGAAGGATTGCGTTGGATATTTAAAAGTTGATCGATTTGGTTACCGCATAAAGCGTATATGGACCACTATAAGAGATCACGTTGGGTTTGTAAACAAACTGAAGGAAAAAATAACAACAACAACAACGACTCGGCATCTTCCGGAAATCTTCGAGCCCGCCGTTTGCTAGTTTCCGGTGATTAGAAAACTGCCCCCAGACGCGGGAAATTTGAAAAAGCGCGTTCCTAACAACGCAAATTGCGCAGTAAGGAGTGTATTTCAGACTTTTTTAATGTGACCATCGTAATTTTCGTATCATTTAACCTCTAAAAAGTCTATTCGCGCGGCTGTATCTCTTGCATGCAACAGGCCCATTGCATTAAATATGTCTTGATTTTGTTATTTTAAACGTACTTCCATGCAAAGAAGTTCAACCATGTCCATGCTTAATTCATTCATGAATTGAAAGTAAGCAATCTACATCCCGAAAATCTACCGATTTGCCGTAAAAAATTGCAGAAACTTGATATACCAGGTCGATGCCTTCACTCGTTGAATTTACCAACCAATTTCGTGGGTGCAAATATATAAAAATCAATATGCGATAGTCATTTTGGGTGCATTTATTTTTCATGAAACAATAATAATTTCAATCCCAAAAACCCATCAATTTTCCGTATAAAATCGAAAAAATCGAGATGTGTCGACTCCCTGACGTGAAAATTAGATTCTACGTGTAAAAATACTTACACATGGATATGCTGAACAGAAACCATGTGTGGACACAGTTAGGAAACATAGCCCCAGAATACTTTTAAAGCGCCTTTACTTTCCAGAATCTTGACGGAATTTTTTTTTGGCTTAAACGACTCAAGAGACACTGTAGTTAAAAAATATTTAGAATTTTCGATTTTGACACAAAAAAAAAAATGTTCGTTCAGGCACACCCTGTATTGTATGGAGTATTGCGCTGGTATTCAATCCTTGCCTTCAGATCAAAATTCTTACAAGGAAGCCCCTTGCAAGAGGCGAGTTTTTTGTAATTTCTCCCAATTTTTTCTCTGTTATATAGTTGAATTGCTTGCCAAATTCTGAGATCAATTATATTTAATTGTAATTTATACATTTCTTTTTTCCCCTTCATTTTATTTTTTGTATGGAGAAGTTTCGTTGATTTCTTCGGATTTCGAATACTGTAACTTCTCTTCTATTCGGCCGATTTTTATGAATGAGACCTCTTTCAATTCGTCTTTGAACGGAGAGTAAGGAAAAAATTGCTAAGTACTCGTGAAACAATTTTTTCGAAAATTTGATGTATCACAGCGTGACGGTGAAATGGGTAATCGAGTGAAAGTAATTAGGTCTGACTGTGGCGAGGGCCGCGAGGGTCGCCTTTTGTTCTTCAGCTGGGAAGCGACGCGGCGAACCGAGCCAGGACCGGGACACTACCTGGGTTTTGTGCCTGCCTGTGCACTGTTTTGGCCTGATAGGGGAGTGAATTTCTGTATGGGCCACGGTTAGCACATGGGCAAATGAGTCTCGAGGCTCATCACAGATTGCACTTACCACTATCCTGCTGGCCCTGGCTATCAGAGCAAGGAGTACCAAATTTTGAAAAGGATAACAGGGGTATGGAGATCTGTCAAAGCAACGTTTTAAACAAAACGAAGAAGTGAAATTCTCATTCAACGAGTGCCGACCTGATCAGCCATCCTCGAATCAGTTCGCTTGCTTCTGCTTATATATGCATATTTTAAATCAGCGCGTCGCATTCTAAGGTTTTTTTAAGAAAAACCAAGTAACGTAGACTCTTGGTATTCATTACACATAAACTAGGGAGCCCCAGAATGAGAAACAACTTTAAATCATAATTATTGACGGATAAATAAACTTTTTACACCCTTTGGAAAATCTCAGAAGTTCGCGGTAGTCACTTTTCGGTAAGGAACTAAGGGACTCGGTTATTGTATCGAGTGGGGGGTCGAAACGATCGCAAAGGCGGTATACTACGTATACGCGCCAAAAAATAAAAATGTCTCATTTAATGAAAGGAATTAATGCTTAAAGTAATCTGAATGGAATTTCTGATCATTTAGCCATAATTTGGTAGCGAGCAATCAGCTGTAACTAAAATGTGAAGATCCCATACTGGTGCCTTTCGGCTCAATTTCGTCAAATGGCATTATTATCATCAAGTCACTGTTGAAAATTCAAGGTTCAGTAGTGTATAGCAACCAACCATGGCCTAAATTTCCAGAGAAGCAAGTGTCCCCAGGGAAATAAAGCGTCTCCATGGAGGCACGTGATATTTGGGCCATGCAAACATGCTCAATTAAATTTTGGAAAATGAACAAAAAACCCTCACCAACTTGCTCGAATCTGCAATCCATTGGGTTGGGAAAATCCACTTTGCGACAATGAATCCGACCATTTAGAACTGGTATAAGTACCGGGGAACACTTGAAACACTATGAGTGCATTATGTCGGTCTTCTGTGGTGTAGTGGTTGTAGCACTGCCCTACCAAGAGGTCCCAGGTTCGATTCCCGGCCAGGTGACCTGAGTATGATGGTCTCAGAAAATGGTCACCTGGGGCAGGAAGTAAGCGTGGGATTAGCCAATTAAGCTATTTACAGATCCGTTAAAAAAAAAAAAAAAAAAAAAAAAAAAAAAAAAAAAAAAAAAAAAAAAAAAAATTGGACAAAAATTATAGAAAAATGTAAAGCATAAATTATAGCAGCAATGAATCAAAACAATTAGAACTGGTATAAGTACCGAGGAACACTTGAAGCACTATGGGTGCATTGTAGAAAAATCTAAAGCACTCTTTAACGTAAGAGAAAAATTAGCACCATGATTTGAAAGCTGATCAAAACAGCAGCCTGGATGTTGATATTTTGTGTTCGTCGGGTAGACATAGGTAAGAAGGCGGAGCAAGCTTGGTCGGCTATGTCTTATTGCTGCTTTATCATGCCTTAATCAAGTGGAATGGACGACATATAGTTGAAAACTGAAGAGGTGCCTGCAGCTTGTCGTGAGTTCGACCCGACATAGGCAAAACAAAGCAGCGATAAAACATAGCCGACCAATCACGCTCCGCCATTTAGCCTATGTCATCTATTTCTACCCAAGAGACACAAAATTTCAACAATCAGGCTACAGAACATCACTCTCAGAAAAGCGCTGACACAACGCCATTTTTCAATTAATTTTTAGAGACTAAAAATGCATTTTTCAAAAGATGCGACATCATCCCTCGGCACCTATAAAAATGAAGCTTAAACAATTTATTGATTTACTCTGATCATTGAAGATATTACGGTAGCCATCGATTCTCTACCCGACGTTCCTTCCACACATGACAGGGAATGTCGAGAGGTACAGAGCGAATGCCACTAAGCAGCGATGTACTACATCTGATATGGCAAGTTCCTGGAAGTGTCGATCTGCAAAAATTCAAAGCGAGAGACGGATCATCCAATTGATCCACCTAAAATTAATGACCGTCAATAGAGATAGACATTAAGGTACATTACAATGAATCATCCACCATTTGATAACAGAACGAATTCAAAGTGAGAGTTAGACCCTTCCTTCTGGAGGGAGGACCAAGAAAAACTTAAAAATTGACCACTTCACTACTTACTGGTCTGAGCTACTGAATGAAACATAGTCCACCAGTCAGTCAATACATTTTGAAGCTCAGGGACCTACCATCCAATGTTGACGGATAACCCGATTCAATCACAGATTGCCAGGATACAATGAGTATCTGATACGTAGAGCAGTTCATTCTTGTTGAAGCTCTAGTGGTTCTAGATATTTTAAAATCAGACAACTTTCAGAAGACTTCAACTTTCATGTCCCACAAGAGTTGAAGTAGACGCAACCAAACTTTAAGTGTACTTCATTCTTTTGAAGACGCATGGAAAATGCAGGTGGTATGAGGATGTTCATGGGTGTTCCTACAGACTTACTGGAGCACTCGCCTGCAATAGTTGGGAAGTTTCTATTTGTGATAAGAGTCCGCTCCAAATAAGATTTGCACCTTTGGAGTGCATCAGCGGATCCACCATCTCGATTCTGCTCTTCACTTTCAATGCTAAATTGATGAAAGATTATCTTCCGTCCCACCAAAGGAGTTTGTACACTTATTTAACGTAGACTCTCCACTCAACTTTGTAACTGCAGTGAGAAATGGCACATGGTAGTAAATGCATGCATAACTTCATATAATTTCAATACCTGATTATGAAAAAGTTTTGTATGATTTGAAGGACCTAACCTACAATTGGGATCCACGTTAACGATTAAGCCCCATAGCAAATAATGGGGCAGTTGCGCTGGTCTCAGAAATGTATTTTGGTGTTTGAATCTTGTCGAACAAGATTCAAACGAGACGGTTAGGGCCATCGTCTAGCGGAATATTTTACTCGCATGAGGCACCCAGATATATACTCGCAAACAACAAGCAGAATTACATACGTCCTTTGTCACCTGCAGGTAACGTGAGGTTGGCATGGAAAAAGGTACGAGATAAGTACAAGTACAACCGGTATGAGGACGTAGACATTCGATTAAGTAACCACCGTGGTAACATTATCATTATCACGAACACGAAAGGGAGGATGCAGAGATGAAAATTTTCATTTCCATGAAACTTAAAGAATTAATTTGGTTTGATACTTATTAACAGGTATATATTATGCTTTTGAGATACACCAATAAGAAATCATGTAAAATCCCTATAATATAGACGGATATAAATATGTATATTTTATAAAAAAATTTATAATTTTATTAATTATAAAATGTTTTATTTTATCTACTCAAGAAATGAGAGGAGAAATATGGAGTAAAACATCCTTGAATAAACCATACAAGCAGAAAAACTAGTTTTCATCAAAATATAAAGTATAAAATGTAAAATGATAAATGATTCATTCAGTGAAATAAATAAAAATAATTATGGAATCCACAAAAGAACTATCAACACGTTTGAAACAAATTTTTACTTGTACATTACAAATATCACTTACAGACACACATAAGGGAAGAGGCAGGTGCACTTTCACAAAAAAGGACTCTGTGTAGAAAAATCAATGACAGTTATAAGGATCAAAAATGAGCCAGAATTTCTTGTGCTTCTGCCGTCCTGAAACTCTGGAGTAAAGTCACGGGAAGAGAATACTCTAGCAGTCCATGAGCAACTCATGTCGCCGTGTACTGAGCGTGGGCCTTTGGGGGGGGGGGGGGGGTGTTTCCGGACCACACTGTGTGGCGGCAGCATCAGGTGGTTTGAGAAAAAATCATCCGCGCGGCTCGACTTGAGGTTATGAACACTCCTCAAAATAACAGGGAATTAATCATCTCGGAGGAAAAAAAACAAGATATAAACAGCCTCGACCGCGACCGCGAGTAGGGACATCTCTCAACAGTTCTGCCACCTTCGCACGAAATTCGTAACATCCCACGATGATTTGAGTGGAAAACTTGTGCACGGCCCTGTGAACGGGCAACACGGCAACCCGGCACGGCAAGGGTATTTTCAACGTCTCGTGATGGATCTCTCTTTGTTTCAAGCCGTTCGGTCAGTAGAGAGTAAAAGAAATGTCGAGGAAATTTACTTATAAAGGGGTACAGAATAAGTTTGCTTCGACAAGCCTACCCTGGGGAATCTCTGTTATTTTTTTTTTTTTTTAAAGTAAATTTATTGTTTTAAAAGGGCAACTCTTTTAAAAATCTTAAATTTTCACTGAGAGGAACCTCTTTTTGTGGGTTTATTCAGTATTTACAAGCGGTAAGAATTAAGGAAGAAAGTTTTATAAAAATTACTAAAAGGTTTATCGTTGTTTTTAGACACTTTTTTCCCTTAAGATAAAGAGTTGAAAACTCTTCAAAATTCACGGTACTTTTTAGGCTAATTTTTACCTAGATAGTGCTTTCAAAAATGCTGGAAAAAGATTTTACTCTGCATTAATGTAAATGGTTCTTTGTAGGCTTTGAAAAGTGCTTATCGATAGCGTAAGAATTTCACCGAGGAAAAAGGTACGAGATAAAAGTAAAATTAGCTATTTACTCTGGGAAACAGATGAATAAATCAAGCAATGAACAAATTCCTGCATCGGAGCTGACAGTAATGAAGTATTGAAACAAATATAAAACAACTTAAAAACTTTTAATATTCAAGAAGGCGGCGTCCGCTTGGTTGGATCGTCGTCCTCGTGTTCGTGCGAAGGCGGAGCTAAGACCGTTACATATGTAGCGGCCATCTTGATGACGTAGATAAGTACAACAAAGTATGAGGACGTAGACGTTCAATTAAAACCACCGTGATACCATTATCAACATTATCACAAACACGAAACGAGGATGCAGAGATGAAATTTTCCATTTCTATGAAACCTTAAGAATGAAATTGCCCTGGTAAAAAAGACGACTACCCCTGCGACTAGGAGGGTACATAAATGGAACCAGTGTAGGTAGCCGTGCGACTACCTAGATGTAGTCGTGCGACTACCTAGATGTGGCCGTGCGACTGCCTGGATGTAGCCGTGCGACTACCTGGATGTAGCTGTGCGACTACCTAGATGTAGCCGTGCAACTACCTGTGGGTGTTCCCACTACGTACCCTCCTAATCACAGGGGTTGTCTTGGCGACTACCCAACTTGTGGAGTGCATATGCCATGCAAACATGCTCAATAAAATAGAAAATGAACAAAAACCACTCACCAACTTGCTCGAATCAGTAATCCACTGGGTCAGGAAAATCCACTTGACAACAATTAATCCAAATTTCCAATTAGAACTGGTGTAAGTACACAGAGAAACACTTGAAAACACTATGGGTGCATTGTAAAAAAAATCTTAAGCACTCTTTAGCGTAAGTGAAAAATTAGCACCATGATTTAATAGCTGATCAATACAGAACAGCACTCTCAGAAAAGCACTGACACAACACCATTTTTCAGTTTATTTTTACTTCTAGGAGAAAAATGCATTTTTCAAAAGATCCGACATCATCGGCCATCGCTCGTCAGCAATGAATGAGATAAAAATAAAGCTTAAATAATTTCACAATTTACTCCGATCATTGATGATATTAAGGTAGCCATTGATTCTCTACCCGACGTCCTTATCACACATAACAAGGAAGGTCAAGAGCACAGAGCAAATGGCACTAAGCAGCGCGATGCACATGTGATATCGCAAGTTCCGGAAGTGTCGATCTGCAAAAATACAAAGCGAGAAACAGATCATCATATTGATCCACCTACAATTAATGACCGTCAATAGAGACAGACATTCAAATACGTTATAATAAATAAGCCACCGTTTGTTAACAGAACAAAGTTTTCGTGAGAGTAAGACCCTTCCGTCTGGAGGGACGAGGACCTTCCTTGGACCTTTCCTTCCGAGAAACACTTAAAAATGGACCACTTTACTACTTACAGGTCTGAGCTGCTGAATGAATTACATTACACCAGTCAATAAAATTTTAAACTCATGCCCTCACCGTCGAATGTTGACAGATGACCTGATCTGTCGCTGAATATACATAGGATGGGAAGTTGGCACATCTGAAATGTTGAGGGGTTCATACTTATTTCAACTCTAGTGGTACTAGATATTATTAAAATTAGATAACTGCCAGATGTCCTACAGGAGATGAAGTGGGTGCAAGAAAATTTTTCGACTTGAAATAGAGCCCGCAACTGCAGTTAGGAATAGCACATGGTAGTAAATGCATACACAGACAAAGAAAATAGAATTCACAATTACCTTGCTAGTTAGAATACCTAAATCGACTGAATCGTAAATCGGGAAAGCAAATTCAACTCAAGTTACTTTATCAGTTGCTTAACAATCGGCGACAGGCTCATTCGTGTGTCCGTCGTCCCGAGTTTAAAGGTGGAAGGAGAAGGGAGAGTATTTACCTGTGTTTGATGAAGTTAGGTACAGTGAGGTGGATGCCGATGATACGAATCACGAAAACAACTAAGGAGATCAAATATTGGATTAAATTATTTCATTTTCAAAGTAACGGCATGGTCGACCGTAACCGTTGCGTACGGGTCGGGTCGGCTTGGTGAATTGAAATTTGAAATGAATTTGAATTTAGTGTTCCAAGTTGGATACCGGATAGTTGGGCGGTGGACCGTTCCAACTGTTGACTTTTCATCCGGGTTTCGTATGAAAATGAAAATCAGCCTCTAAAAGCATTTAAGAATGCCAGTTTTTGTACTTCAATCCCTGCTTTGAATTATTCTGCTGATAATTCTCTTTGATAATTCTTTTGATAAATATATACGTCCCTTGAAGTATCGGCAAGGAACGATTATTCCAGGAACACCTTGACAAGTGTTAGGTTATGTTATGTTTTGTTTATATTAATGTTTATCTCCCACATTTGTTCAAAAGAGCTCTACTGGTTCTACCTTTTTCCTTTTAGTCCTTTTACTCAAAAATTGGCACAATCAGTAAGTAATTTTTCATCATCACACCCTTGCGTACTTCAATTCAGTCTAATGGCATCTATTGATTCCAAGTATTCAAATTAAAAATTGAGAACTCTCTTCTTGCCCAAATAGTTTGCCGACTGTTACCTAGCTACTGTGAGACAACAGCTCTTTCACCCGTCCGTTCAATATACTGACTTATAGAAAGGCATCCTCACTGCGTATCCTCTGTCATTTTCTTGAATTGGCTGGCTAATTTATTAGCGAAAACTTGAAACACCTCATCCCTAGAAATTTGACAAATCGCACATTTGCAGTGGTGCGCTGGTGTTGCACTTATTTCATCCCTTTTAAGGCAACAGATAGTTGTTAAATTTTAAAATACTACCAGAGCTGAAACAAAAATGACCGCTCTGCTTTTCAGATGTGCCAACTTCTCATCCTACTTATGTATATTCAGCGATAGATCAGGTCATCCGTCAACATTCGACGGTGAGGGCGTGAGTTTAAAATTTTATTGACTGGTGTTATGTAATTCATTCAGCAGCTCAGACCTGTAAGTAGTCAAGTGGTCCATTTTTAAGCGTTTCTCGGAAGGAAAGGTCCAAGGAAGGTCCTCGTCCCTCCAGACGGAAGGGTCTTACTCTCACGAAAACTTTGTTCTGTTAACAAACGGTGGCTTATTTATTATAACGTATTTGAATGTCTGTCTCTATTGACGGTCATTAATTGTAGGTGGATCAATATGATGATCTGTTTCTCGCTTTGTATTTTTGCAGATCGACACTTCCGGAACTTGCGATATCACATGTGCATCGCGCTGCTTAGTGCCATTTGCTCTGTGCTCTTGACCTTCCTTGTTATGTGTGATAAGGACGTCGGGTAGAGAATCAATGGCTACCTTAATATCATCAATGATCGGAGTAAATTGTGAAATTATTTAAGCTTTATTTTTATCTCATTCATTGCTGACGAGCGATGGCCGATGATGTCGGATCTTTTGAAAAATGCATTTTTCTCCTAGAAGTAAAAATAAACTGAAAAATGGTGTTGTGTCAGTGCTTTTCTGAGAGTGCTGTTCTGTATTGATCAGCTATTAAATCATGGTGCTAATTTTTCACTTACGCTAAAGAGTGCTTAAGATTTTTTTTACAATGCACCCATAGTGTTTTCAAGTGTTTCTCTGTGTACTTACACCAGTTCTAATTGGAAATTTGGATTAATTGTTGTCAAGTGGATTTTCCTGACCCAGTGGATTACTAATTCGAGCAAGTTGGTGAGTGGTTTTTGTTCATTTTCTATTTTATTGAGCATGTTCGCATAACATATGTCATCCGTTGTTACCTTGCATGATGCAAATGTAGCTGGAGGATTCTCCTACACATGCGTAGTGGAAGATGATGAACATTCTGAGAATATTCTGAGTTTAGCTGCTGATACAGAATATTCTCTGATTATTAAAATGCTGCTCAAAATGTAGGAACATTGTTGGAATATTCTCAGAACATTGGGTGCTATCTGGCTGGTGTGGCAGTTTCACCATCGGTATGCTGTAATTAAATCATAGTCTGAGGCATAATGTAAAGGTGATGTCAATATGTAGTTGCACAACTAAGTGTCCCAGAGTTGTGTAGTCACATGTCTAGCGGGTAAAGGTAGGTACATAAACATATGCACCTATGCTTGTGGATACCCACTATTGCTCTGCAACTACACATTCATGGCGACTACTAACTGGTGACCACCTTGCAACTACCTTGCGAATACACTGCGCCTACTGATGACTACCCTTGACAACCATGTGACTACACTGCGACTTCTTACATATGCACACGGCTATGCTATGTATTCGCAGCATAGTCGCAGCGTAGTCGTCTTTTTTACCAGGGTGGTTTGATACTTATTAATAGATATTAAAAGTGCTTTTGCGATTCACCTATAAAAAATCATGTAAAATACCTATAAAATAAATAGATCTAAATATATACAGGGTGTCCCAAAAGTCTCTTCCACCCCCTCTAAAATTTTACCTAATTAATATTTTGAAACGAAGTTTTGGGGACGTTCATCGATCAATGTTAGCTACTTTTTTGGACCAAAAAATTCCCCCCCCGCCCCCGTGGGGAGGGGCTGCGGACCCCAACTTTTTTTAAACAACAACCCCTCCCCCTTCGTGACATATCAATCGAAAAAAAGTAAAATATGAAAATTTTTGGCACAAACCACTTTTCAAAATCTTAATTTTTGATAAAATGGCGGCCGGTCAAAGTTCAAAATAATGGAAATTTGGCATATCCGTTTTTTTGGCGGATTGGGATGAAAACTGGCATCCGAAGGTTTTTTGGGAGAAGGAAAACGATTCTGGTGGCATCATTTTTCCGGACACCCTGTCCTTCTCAAATTGGCGGCGGTGAAAATGGCGGCATGAAGCGGTAAGGGAATTTTTAGGCTGTTTATCGGTCTATTTGCATGAAACTTCATATTAAGGGGGGGGGGGGGGTATTTCGGTATGAGAAAAACGAATCTCTAATTGGATTTTTGGAATTCTGAATAACTTCAAAATGGCAGAAACTTGGAATTACAGACGTTTAGGGATGGATTCGCATGAAACTCGGCTGCCATTTTGAAAGTGTGCAACGTTTCAAATTTTGAAAGCAAGAGTGTCATTCTTGTCGAATCAGAAACCATCAAAACCCCGAGTTTGATGCGAATTCAACCCTAAACGTCTGTAATTCCAAGTTTCCGCCATTTTTTGGCGCCATTTTGAAGTTATTCAGAATTTAAAAAATCCAATGAAAGCTTCATTTTTCTCATGCCGAAATAACCCCCCTCCCCTTAATACGAAGTTTCATGCAAATCCACCGATAAACAGCCTAAAAATTCCCTTACTGCTCCATGTGGCCATTTTGACCGCCGCCAATTTAAGGAGGACAGGATGTCCGGAAAACTGATGCCACCAGAATCGTTTTTCTTCTCGCAAAAAACCTTCGGGTGCCAGTTTTCGTCCCAATCCGCCCAAAAAAACGGAGATTTCAAATTTCCATTATTTTGAACTTTGACCGGCCGCCATTTTGTCAAAAAGTAAGATTTTGAAAAGCGGTTTGCGCCAAAAATTTTCATTTTTTATTATCCTTTCGATGAATTTGTCACAAAGGAGGGGTTGTTGTTTAAAAAAAAGTTGGGGTCCGCAGCCCCTCCTCAAGGGGGGGGGGGGAATTTGTGGTCCCGAAAAGTAGCTAACATTGATCGATGTACTTTCCCCAAAATTTCGTTTCAAAATAATAATTAGGTAAAATTTTAGAGGGGGTGGAAGGGACTTTTTGGGCACCCTGTATATTTTATACCCCATACAATATCCATTAAATACTTAAAAAATATGACATCTGTGCGATACCTATTTGATGAAACTATTTTGGCTACTAGGGTGCCACGCACCTATATTGGTTTGAATATTTGATTATACAATAAAATTTTGTTTTAATTTGACAATTTTGATCTTTTGTCTGACAACCAATACAATTTTCTATACTTTTTATTCAATTCTTTCATTTTGATTCTATTATGATCTTTAAAAGTAAGCCTAGAGTTTAAATAAATTCCTAAATATCCAGCGCTCGTAACGTAAGTAACTTTCTCCTATGGGAACTGGTAATTGGACCGCGTTAAACAGAAAGGAACTAAGCCACATCGGCCATTGCCAAATTTAATCGAGCAATTTAATTTTTTACATGAAAACGGATGTACGGATGTTTGTGCAAATTTCAGTGGATTTTCTCTACAGTACAAAGCAAATTCCTTGAAAATTTCAAAGGAATCCACACAAACATTCTCTCGTAAAAAATTAAATTGCCCAATTTTTGGCAATAGCTGATGTGGCTTGGTTCCTTTCTGTTAAACGCGGTCCAATTGTGGTATTTTCTTATTTGTAAAAAACAGTATGAGCAGATTTACCTACGATGAGCGTGGCGCCATTGTCAGGAACCCAGCCATTTCATCGATAGCTTTTTGTCATCTAAGATTAGAAATAAAAATGTCTTTGTCTCTTTCTGCTAAGGCAGTATCATCTGCAAAAGTGCCAATCTAGCCCCTCTTCGGTTTTGGGATGTCGCTAGTGAAGATATTATATAAATATGGGCCCAGGCATTTTCCTTGCAGTTTTCCTGCCTTTATTCTTCTACATATATGTTGAATAATAATTATCAAATCTAACTCTAAATTTTCTGCTCATTTTAGGCGTGTCAAGCGTTCTTTCACCCATCCCGGTAGTAGAGGAGCTGTATGTGACATGATAGCCAACGTAGGTATTGACGGTGAAACTACCATACCACGTATCCTGGTTTGTGACGTCGCTGACTTCCTGTCCCACTTAGCTTTTAAATGGAAAACTACTCAACGTCAATTTTAGAAAACCTCCGTGATTTATCCTCTCTTTGCGAAGAGACCTCTGTGAAAACTTCAAGGAATGATACTGATTTGTTCTTCTGCAAAAAAATAAAATGACAGCAGATATTTTTAAACACCGCAAACGAGATAAGACGTCTGGTAGTTTCACCATCGATATTAGGTTTTGTCTATAGTCATTATGCCCTTGCCCATATCAAATCACGCCATTCTCATGGCACTTAACCCTGCTAAAAATGGTGAGTACAAATGAGTAGAAAATCAAAGTCAAATGAATAGAATTTCATTTCATATGAATAGAATTTCAACTCATATGAATATAATTTCAACTTTTATGAATAGAATTTAACTAACATGAGCAGAATTTCTCTATTCACTTTTCGCCGACTCATATGACTTGAGATTCCAACTAACATGAGTTCAGCGTTGAATCTGCCGTGTCCGATACCTATCTCAGAAACTAGTCACCGCATCAAAAAAAGAATAAGAACAAAATGCTTTTATTTTTCAAATTTACATATTACGTTGGTGTCTCCTGGTCAAAACACCCCATCGGAAAAATGAAAAAAAATTAAATTCATATGAATTGAACTTATAGTTCAGTAAACGAAGCATTTTGATGGCCAAAAATTAAAATACGGCCGGACTTAGGCCCAATCGATTCTTCATATGAAAAGGTGTTTTTAGCCAAAAGTCCCCATAAATCCCCTTGGGGGATTTCGCACAGTGGTCCGATGAAGTTGAAAATTTGACATATTTTCAAAAATTCACTGCGGAGCGAGAAATAAACTTGGAGAGCTCATCTTTTTTTTCGAAACTGTAGGTAATTGAGTCTACTTTTCGAATAAACTATAGTTTTAAATGTCAAAGTAATTTAAAGGTGAGTAAAATTGAAAGAAATTGAAAATTGAGAATTATTGACAGGCATTTTCCGTATTTACGTCCTTATGAAGACCCGGATCGAAAAATATCCTTCAGTAAAAGTTGTAGATCGTTCTTTTAGCGTTGATTTGGTATATTACATCATAGGTTCATCTTTAAAATTGAGGGAGCAAAAGCGCAAAAACGGAGCGGGTCGACGCGCGGCCGCCTATGTTTTGAATCGTAAACTGGCGATTTTAGGTGGCACATGATGGCAGTGATGGTTAATTCACCTCTGCTCGTCTACTTACGACCAAAATCAATCATTTCCATTATAAAGGCTTTTTTTAAAACGCCATGGTTGCCAGTTTTCGCTTTATTGTTTAACTGTTCAATAATTCGCTCTGGTAGCGATTTATGTAATACTTACGGCTTTTTGTTGCTTTTTGGACGACTTTTTAAACCTCCACCCCTTGTGAAGCAACAGTGCAACTACATTTCAATCCCCTTTGGAATCAAGTAACTGCCCTGACCCCCCCCCCCCCCCCAACCCAATTTTCCAGAGAGTGACAGAGAAAGTGTGAAAAGTGACGACTTTTTGTTTCTATTCAAAATTATTATTTTTTCTTAAAGTGGGAGGCTCACTAATACTTGATTTGACCCCCCCCCCCCCCTTCGTAATACCCCGTGAGCCAAACTTAGACCTTACCCCCCCCCCCCTTTTCAGCAGCTTACGCAAGGTTTTTATTATAGGGTAATGTTTCAGGCTTGCGCTCTTCAGCGTGTGTAAATGAACTTTTTTTTTTCAAATTCATGCGTTTTCTGTAAAGAGTTACTTCACTCACCAAGCACGGGCCCGCCCGCAGACTTTATCGCTGGGCCCACCTCAATACCCTGCAAGGCTCGATGAGGGGATTCCATTTCAACATTTCAGGAGGTGACTGGGCCCCTTAGAGCCGTGGGCTCGCCCTCAGTGCGGCCCTTCATTTACGCCACTGCTGTTGAATCATTCAAACTTTGTAAACATAATAAAAATCGTCTTTAGTCCTCTCCAAGTTTATTTCTCGCTCCGCAATGAATTTTTGAAAATATGTCCAATTTTCAACCTCATCGGACCACTGTGCGAAATCCCCCAAGGGGATTATGAGGACTTTTGGCTAAAAACACCTTTTCACGTGAAGAATCGATTGAGCCTAAATCCGGCCGTATTTTAATTTTTGGCCGGAATCGGCCCCTATACGCCTTCGTTTACTGGACTATTATCTACTCTTATGAGTAGAATATTCTAGTGATATGAGCAGGATGTCTACTCATATAAGTAGAAAATTCTACCCATGTGAGTCGGCGAATTCTGAATAGCCTACTCATCATTTTTAGCAGGGTTGCTCTTTAAGAGGGATATTAAAATGGTTTTAAATTTCTCACGTCTTTTGCAGTGCAAAGCGCTGCTGTCTCCTGAGCATTACTTTGCTTTGGTTACAGTATAGCCAGGGTTGGAAAGTGAAAACCTCTGATTCTCGTAATAAATACTCGTATAATGTCGCTAATGATTCTGTTTGTCTTTCCTGTCTCGCAATTCATTCACACAGTCGCTCCTCTGACGTAAAGTATCTAAATTTCCACGTGAGCCCTGTTTTACATATAAATACATGCTAAACGGGGCTCATTCAAGAATCAAGATACGCTTTCACGTTAAAATAGTGAGGATACGTCTGAGAAGACCCCTTAGAGAGGATCTTAGCTTGTTTCATCAAGAAACTTTTACCTAGATTACGCAGGGACTTCTGCACTATACGTAGTGGCGATCCTTGAGAGTTGGCGACATTGTTTTTCCTCCGTTTAAATGCATCGAAAAGATTTTAGGCGAGTCATGCTGTTTTTCCAAGGATAGATTGTTTTACATATATTTAAATGGGGGAAAAACACTGTTGCTATCTTGCAAAATCGCCACTGAATAATCTACCATGTTCAGGAAAAACTACGCAAAAGCACTCGAGAGTTGCCTTTTCTCCAATAAAATATTTGTCTTTGAAGAGAATTATAAAAACAATCATCCTGACATGGTCAGATGATTTAGGACAAATAAGGATTTCAAATTTTGAAATTTTGTGAAACTTTTTCTCACCGATTTTTCTGAAAATTGTTGCTCATTCTTCACTACAGCTGTTTCGAGCTAACGCTCATCGTAAGGTGATTTAAAAAATGTATAAAAACTAAAATTACGATGCGTTTTCGCAATCGCGAGTGGCTCGGAATCCGCGTCCGCGTTCGCGTTCGTGACGTGACTGATAACCCTGACATTCATTGTTATGTCTTTCTTCCTCACTCCCTGTTATCATGTAGTAGTTCATCAAGGTGGGAGGGGTAATCACCGTTGTTATGGTGCTTTCTGTCTGAGAATTAAGGATGGCTTTGGTTTTAAAACTATCTATTTCGAGTTGTTCACAAACGTTCATTCTTTTGCCCTTTTTGCATCTTCTCATCACCTTCATTTCACATTTCAGACTGGTAGACGGCTCGTTTGGCATAAAGTTAGGTTCTAAGAGAGAAGCTGAACAGCCTGTGAAGGAGCTCAATGACTTACACCCAAAAATCAAGTTTAAACTAGAGTTTGGTGGAAAGAAGTTGAACTACCTTGATTTAACTATACAAATCAAGAATAACAAACTTAAATTCAGCATGTACCGCAAACCTTGCTACACTGATGCGATAATACCAGAAAACTCATACCACAGTTGGCAACAGAAGATGACAGGATTCCACAGGTTCCTTAATAGACTAATAACATTCCTCTGTCAAAACAAGATAACAATAAAGAGCTGTACACCATATTAGAAACTGCTATCAGGACATCCTGAAAATCCTAATAAAGAAAAAGTCAAAACGCATAGACCAGAGACTGTGCAACACAGTACTTGATAGGAATAAAAAATGGATATCAATCCCAAACATAGACAAATTTTCTCAGTCTATAACACAACTTATTGTAAAAAGTGAATACAACGTGACCCACAACAACGACAAAAATCTAGGAAGGGGAACTTACGGACCTGCCGCCTGGGATTGAGCTGAATTTATTTTACAGACTCTATGGACCAATTCTAGAGGTCAATTTGAGCCGTTTTCCCGAATGTGCAATAGGAAGGGCGTAAAAAATTTCCAAAAGTTGCATTTTCGGCGCGTGATTTGGTCGTGCGGCGCGTGGCAACACTGAAGCAGCCTCTTCTACCGCTTTAAAGCATTCGATGTTTAGGAGAGTCCGAAGCCCTACTGCACAGGTGCTGGTTCATTCCAAGCTCATAACATCCCGGGTTCGGTTCCCGAGTGAGTTGATTACTTTTTATTTTCCGCATGATCACGTAACATTTTATTTTTAATTCTTCATCCGTATTTATAAATCAAGCAGTTCCGATCACTATCCCCCCCCCCGCCTTATTTTACGTACATTTTCCCCCGATATTTATTCACATTGAGCACAAATAACCATATGAAACTTCAGTGATATAAATTAATGAATTAAAAAGGAAAGGAAAACCTTATTTGTTAATACATTATGTCCCAATGTTTTCCTGGAAAAATATGTAATGTGAGAATAAATTGAAGAGCAACCCCAAACCCATGTGCATGCAAGGGCCGCGAAGAAACAAATTATTTTGGCCCTTTGCCTCGAAAACACCCCCCCCCCCCCCGATCTCCCCCCTCCCCCCCGATGTCTTCGATCCTCGAATCAGTTCGTTTGATTTTGTTTATATATGCATATTTTTAATTAGCGCGGAGCATTCTTAGGTTTTTTTTTTTTTTTTTTTTTTTTAAACCAAGGTATGTAGACTCTTGGTATTCATTTCACATAAACTAGAAAGCTCTAGAAAGACAAAAAAAAGTTAAATCATAATTATTGACGGATTAGTAAACTTTTTACACGCTTTGGGTAACCTCAGACGTTCGCGCCAGTCACTTTCCGGTAATACTCGGCACATTGTATCGAGGGGGAGGGGGCTCGAAACGATCGCAAAGGCGGTATACTACGTATACGCACCAAAACCCAAAAAGGGTAGAAGTTCCGTCAAGCCTATGAGATCTTGTCACAAAATTATTATGTATCTAAAAAACATTAAAAAAAGAATAGGGGCGGGGGTGGGGTAGGGGGTGTAACGAAGAATTTCATTCTTCGTTAAGTTTATCCCCTTCTTTTGTAGACCAAAAATAGCGACAAATGTGTCACGGCTTGGCGACACCGCGCCGCGACTCCCGGTGACGGTACATCAGCTGTTTGAATTATGAGAAGAAATGGAATACTGTTTTTCTCGTTTTCCTCTCTCCTAGATGCTCGTTGGACTGCGAAATCAGGGTTTTCCGTAGATTCACCTAAAGCGAAAAATTGTAAAAAAATTCCAAACTACTATAAACGTCTGTAGGAAATTTTCCTACGTCCATGTCTGTAAATTTTATATTTTAATTTATTTTTCTTGTAACAAAAATTTTGCAATGAATGTCGAGATCGTCTTCCAATAGCTTCAAATCAATCTGATGACCCTCTAAGCCAAACATTGTTCATCACCCTCTCCTTTCTGGAGGGTCACCCGCTCTCTACTTCTCTTCGCTTCTCTTCACTTTTGGGACTCGGAGTGCACGCTCTGAGTAGCATTTTGTCCTGTTTCCTATACACTCACTTTTCCTCTGTTTTCTTCCTCTGGCGCTTGAAGTGCACGCTGTGAGTTGCATTTCGCCCAGCTCTGCTCCTCCTCACATACAGGGTGTTCGAAAAGTCCCCTCCCCCCCCTCTAACTTTTGACCTAATTGAGGTGGAGATTTGAAACTTGGAGGGTGTTCTTAGATCAAAGGGAGCTACTTTTTGACCCCCTCAAAATTTTGGGGGGCCCCCCCCTTGGAAGGTTACGGACCCTAACTTTTTTTTTCAAATGGGAAGACCCCCTTTGTGATACCTCGTTCGAAAGAGCATAAAAAAGGAAAATTTTCGCGCAAACCCGAAGTTATTATCTCAAACCGTTTCAAAATGGCGGCCGGTCAAAGTTCAAAATGGCCGAAAATTGGCACCTCTGCTATTTGCGCATGGATTTGCTTGAAACTCGGGGTATTTTGACCCGAGAAGAACGAATTCGACGTTAGATTTTTAATCAAACCCTCATTTTTCAAAATGGCCACCGATTAAAATTCAAAATTGTCAACAATTGCCAACCTCGACTTTTTGCCGATGGATTCGCCTGAAACTCGATGTTTGGGGGTATCTGGGTGGGAGGAAAACGATGAGCTGAGAATCCTGAAGCTCAAGCTTGAAATTTAACAGGAATCCATCGGCAAAAAGTCGAGGTTGCCAATTGTTGACAATTTTGAACTTTAATTGGTGGCCATTTTGAAAAATGAGGGTTTGTTTAAAAATCTAACGTCGAATTCGTTCTTCTCGGGTCTTAATACCCCCATATACCAAATTTCAGGTGAATCCATCAGCAAAAAATCGAGTTTGTCAAAATTTCGAGCCTAAACCGGCGGCCATTTTGAAAAATTAGGGTTTTTTAAAAATCTAACGTCAAATTCGTTTTTCTCGTGCCAAAATACCCCCAGATACCGAGTTTCAAGCAAATCCATGCGCAAATAGCAGAGGTGCCAATTTTCGGCCATTTTTAACTTTGACCGGCCGCCATTTTGAAACGGTTTGAGATAATGACTTCGGGTTTGCGCGAAAAATTTTCTATTTTTATGCTCTTTTGAACGAGGTATCACAAAGGGGGTCTTCCTATTTGAAAAAAAAAAGTAAGGGTCCGTAACCCCCCCAAGGGGGGGGGACCCCCAAAATTTTGAGGGGGTCAAAAAGTAGCTCCTTTCGATCTAAAAACACCCTCCAAGTTTCAAATCTCTACCTCAAATAGGTCAAAAGTTAGAGGGGGGGGGACTTTTCGAACACACTGTATCTCTCATCTCCTGTTTCTGGCGAGTTCTACCTGTGAAACCTTGAAGTGCACGCTGTGAGTAAAGCATTTCGGTTCTTCTAAAATATTTTACTTTTGTCATTTATATATTACTTTCTCGCTCTCCTAGGGTAGAGAGGAAGTATTGTCATCATCCAAGCAAGAAAAAAAAAAAAAAAAAAATTGGCCTCCGGCCAATTTATGGGCTGCGCAAGCACCGCGTACCGGCGCCTCGCGCCGGCATGTGGGGGGGCTTCGCCCCCATCATGGTGCGAGAATCGCGCAATATTTTCTCGCTTTTGCCGGCGCTCCGCTCCTGCATAGACACTTTTACCGGAATATTTAGAAAAATACTGCCAATTTTACAAAATCATAAAGTTTGATTGGAATTTTGATCGCAGGATAATAGTTATGAAATTTTTATTCAAACCACTGAACTTTATTGTAAATGTCTTCGCGATATGTGATGAATTCATATATTCGGACTCGACTTGTCGATATAATGAGGCATCTTCAATTAAATATGTAATTGATTAATGATGCCTCCTATCAAAGACGGCGATCCGTAAAAATCTTAGCTTTTCTACGATTCATTAGAATCCATTAGATTCATTGACATCATACTTCAGATACGATTTTATATTATAATATTTCCTTAAGCACGGTCAAAAGCTATCAAATATCTACTTTAATGGGTAGAATAACTATTCGATGTTTAAATAGTCTTAAAACTAAACGGTTTTCGCTTAGCATCTCCCAAATTTTAAAGAGCCTTGCACAAAAAGGGCTAAAATTCGCCCGTTTTCGGGCCCTCGAAATTGGGGTCGGTGTGAGGTATTTTTTCATCTATAGGGTGACCCTTTACACATAATAAAATTTCAGATTGAGTATACGCACCGTTTTTTAAATATGGGGGGGCAAAGTCCCCGATTTTTACTCATATTTGCAGGTATTTTATAGTCGAACTTCGGCTGCTACAAGGTACCGGATGTAGATATTGAAGCGCGGTTTGCGGTGATTTGTCAAGCTATTTCTGGATTATTTTTTCACATCTTTTACAAACCCGCAAATGGTTTTTCGGGGGGGGGGGGGGGGAGCTTTATTCATACTATCATGACCGTTCGTATACGTCTTACTGGCATTAATTGCTTCGTTCTCGACTCCTCTCCACGCCGTAATCATGATGGTATTTTCTGTTAGGAATCTTTCTTCTTCTTTATATTTGACCAATTCTAATGTTGTCTCCCCCTTTTTCCCTTTTTAAACCCCCCCCCCCCCCCAATTCTAAACACTCCCTCTCAAGTGTATATTCCTGTGCGGCAGATATGAAGGTGTTATTTGTGGGGAATTATTTTCTGTCTTTATGGTTGATAAACTTTGACCCCACCTATTTCCTCCTTCCCCCCTTTACCCCTGTTTCACCCCCCCCCCATTTCCACCGTACCTTACTCGAAGTTGTCTGCTCCCTCTGCAGCAGAAATGAGGATGTTTCCGGTAACTATTACACTATCCGATAACTATTATACTCTCACAAAAAAAAGTATTCAAGCATGTAAAAAAGAGAAAAGAGGGGGGGGCAGTGGAAAGAGGGAATAAGGTAGGAAATATGAACTAGTGAGGGGGGATGGGAAAGAGAAAAAAGGGTGGGGGGTGTCTCCCTTGTATTGAGTTTAAAAAAGTAAAAAATTCTTCGCTGGAAACATCCTCATTTCTGCTGCGGAGGGAGCAGACAACTTCGAGTAAGGTACGGTGGAAATTGGGGGGGGGGGGTGAAACAGGGGTAAAGGGGGGAAGGAGGAAATAGGTGGGGTCAAAGTTTATGAACCATAAAGACAGAAAAATAATTCCCCACAAATAACACCTTCATATCTGCCGCACAGGAATATACACTTGAGAGGGAGTGTTTAGAATTGGGGGGGGGGGGAGGTTAAAAAGGGAGAAAGGGGGAGACAACATTAGAATTGGTCAAATATAAAGAAGAAGAAAGATTCCTAACAGAAAATACCATCATGATTACGGCGTGGAGAGGAGTCGAGAACGAAGCAATTAATGCCAGTAAGACGTATACGAACGGTCATGATAGTATGAATAAAGCTCCCCCCCCCCCCCCCCGAAAAACCATTTGCGGGTTTGTAAAAGATGTGAAAAAATAATCCAGAAATAGCTTGACAAATCACCGCAAACCGCGCTTCAATATCTACATCCGGTACCTTGTAGCAGCTGAAGTTCGACTATAAATTACCTGCAAATATGAGTAAAAATCGGGGACTTTGCCCCCCCCCCCTATCTCAAAAACGGTGCGTATACTCAATCTGAAATTTTATTATGTGTAAAGGGTCACCCTATAGATGAAAAAAAAACCTCACACCGACCCCAATTTCGAGGGCCCAAAAACGGACGAATTTGTGCATGGCTCTTTGGCGGGCCAATCTACCTGCTGGAAGGTTCACCACACGCCGGCCAAGAGCGCCATCTCCTTACCGCGTATCCCCGTAATTCAAAGCGAAAACAATAGAGAGCGCCATCTCCTTGCTGCTGTCGACAAACGTCAACAAACCTCAGGCTATAACAATTATAACCTCCTTTATTAAGAAGCATTAAATCAGTCATATTTGTGCCGAATTATTATACAGGGTTATCCAAAAGTCACTGACCACCCCTGTAACTTTTTCCAAATTGAGATAGAAGTTTGAAACTTTGGGAATGTTCCTCGGTCTAAAGTAGCAACTTTTTGATCCCCCCAAAATTTTGGGGGGCGGCCCCCCTTAAGGGGGGCGGGGGCTAACTTTTTTTTTTCAAATGGCAACCCCCCGCTTTGTGATACCTCATTCGGAAGATAATATATAAAGAAAATTTTTGACGCAAACCGCAGGTCAAAATGTTCATTTTTGACAAAATGGCGGCCGGTCAAAGTTCAAAATGGCGGAAATTTGGCATCTCCGTTGTTTATTGACGGATTGGTGTGAAACTCGGAATTCTAGGGTTTTTTGAGATGAGAAAAACGATTCTGGAATTGGTTTTCCAGAAAAGTCAGTCTTTTGCAAAATGGCGGCGGTCAAAATGGCGGCCTACAGCGGGAAGTGGATATTTAGGCTGCATATCGTTGGATGTGCATGAAACTTGGTATCCAGGGGTATTTCGGCACAAGAAGAACGAATCTTTCATTGGATATCTGAAATTTTGACAAATTCCAAAATGGCGGCGGAAAAATTGCGGGAAATCAGTTTTACGGCTGTTTACCGATGGATTAGCATGAAATTATTTGATATTTCAAGAATCTAATGAAAGATTCCTTTAAATCCAGCCAAAAACCGCCAGGATATCGAATTTCATGCAAATCCATCGGTATTCAGCCGTAAAACTGATTTCCCGCAATTTTTCCGCCGCCATTTTGGAATTTGTCAAAATTTCAGATATCCAATGAAAGATTTGTTCTTCTCGTGCCGAAATACCCCGGGATACCAAGTTTCATGCATATCCAACGTTATGCAGCCTAAATATCCACTTCCCGCTCTAGGCCGCCATTTTGACCGCCGCCATTTTGCAAAAGACTGACTTTTCTGGAAAACCAATGCCAGAATCGTTTTTCTCATCACAAAAAACCCTAGAATTCCGAGTTTCACACCAATCCGTCAATAAACAACGGAGATGCCAAATTTCCGCCATTTTGAACTTTGACCGGCCGCCATTTTGTCAAAAATGAACATTTTGACCTGCGGTTTGCGTCAAAAATTTTCTTTATTTATTATCTTTCGAATGAGGTATCACAAAGGGGGGGGTTGCCATTTGAAAAAAAAAAGTTAGCCCCCGCCCCCCTTAAGGGGGGCCGCCCCCCAAAATTTTGGGGGGACCAAAAAGTTGCTACTTTAGACCGAGGAACATTCCCAAAGTTTCGAACTTCTATCTCAATTTGGAAAAAAGTTACAGGGGTGGTCAGTGACTTTTGGATAACCCTGTATTATATTTGTGCTTCGTACCTCGTAAAAAGGAACCACGAAAGATGGAATCTGCCGGGATTCTAAATTCATTAACAACAAACATATTAGTTTTTAATAAAGATCTACGTGTCAGTTCTTGTCGTTAGCTTGATGATTCATAGTACCTATGTAATGTGAGGACCTAATTAGTTGTCTAATATTGCTTGGTGTATACCTACGGAGTAATTTTGGAAATAGTATATGATGCATTATATAATGCATTTGAATTCCTGGGTTTCACCTGACTCAAAGCGTTTGCTGCTATTATCTAGAAGCGTTCCGACTCATTTATCAGAGAATTGAGCGTTTCCTATCGGCCCCTCTACAATTATGAGATTAGTCCAAGAATCCTTTAGGAATTTAAATTAATGACTCAGATGGTGCTTTCGAGTCAACTTTCAAAGAATTAAAGGCAATTTTTTCAAAACCTACAGTCCATGAGCTCTCCGTGTGACCGAAGTGCTCTCCTCGCTATATGACGCGTAACCCTTCAATTTTTAGTTTAGTCCAAAGACCTCATAGGAACTTACATAATTGAACCAGGTGGTGCTCTTATGCCAACTTTCGAAGAAATGGAAGGCATTTTTTTTTCAAATTTACAGTCTTTGAAAATGAGTTTTTTGTGTGATGTCGCGGAACAAAGTGCCCTGCTTTTGGGCCTCGTAATCCCTTGAATTCTGAGTTTAGTCCAAAGATCTTTTAGGAACTTAAATTAATGACCCAGGTGATGTGCTTGATGCCCACTTTCACAGAATTAAAGGCATTTTTCAAAATTTACAGTCCCTCAAAATGAGCTTTCCGTGTGATTTTGCTGAAAATGGACCTTTAACCCAATTTGCCCCTAGCCCCCCCCCCCCCCCCTCAAATTTTAGCGTACCCCAAAATCGATTGACGTGCATAAGAAGACCATAAACATGCACTGAAAAAAACGTTTCCTAAATTCAAGGCGACGCCGTGTTGACCTAAGAAAATTGGAAAAGTGGACAAGGAACGATGTCTTGAATGAAGAAAATGGTATTGCCTTGGTCGAGGAAAACGCGATTTCTTGAACCAAAACTCCTGTTACATTGAAGCACGAAAACGTTTCCTTCAAATTAGGAAACACCGCCGCGTGAAGAGTTTCCTAAAAGTAAGTAAGTGTTGTGTTGTTTTCAGGAAACGTTTCTTAAAAAAAAAAAAAGGAAACAGTACCTGCAAGCGTTTCCTTAAAATTAGGAAACGGCCAGTCCCGCCGCGTCGCTGCCTTGAGACGGCTCCCCGCCTAGTGTCTCTATCCATACCCGTTGAAGCGCATACCCCTATTGTTGGTACTGCCGGGGGTGATTTCCTTCACGTAGTTGACGCGCTTCGCGCTCCCTCTGGTATCCTGATGAAGAACTCCGTTTCGCCCTGGCTGAGATTTGATCCTGTATCCTTCGACATTGTCCCGGGAAGAGTGAAATTTCGACACCGTAGTCCACTCGGCCATCCTACCCTCGCGAGCGGTGTGGAGTTATTTTGCTATGTTAAACCTATTCGCATCTATCTCTTTGGCTACACAGATGCCCACCTGCTACCGTTCAATAGCACTTGGGTTTATCTAGCAAATACTACCTCAATTATCATTTAAATATATGAAATATCCACATATTTCCCTTTTTTTTCTGTTTATCAGCCGGTTCTCAGATATTATTTAAAGACCGTGGGCCATCGCCGCCATAACTTAACCAACGTATTCCCCTTTCTTTTTCATTCGGAGATAGTATGATCATGGTGTGAATTATTTTTTTATTTAAGTCTGGTTAAAGGACAGATTTTCATACGTGCCTCTCAAAGGTAAATTATCACTCATTCGATTATCCAATCTGACGCCCATACCATTAAGGTTAATGCGTAAATCAAAGAGACTCATGTGAGAACCGCTTCTTCCCATACTGAAAGTAAATATGATTTAAAATTCCAATAAAGTATAGACAAAATAATCTAAGATTATTTAATGCTGGCTATAAAATTGGCACATAAAAGATGAATGATCTTCATTGAGTTTTCAAAATGTACTCGGAATAGCGGTATAGATGTGGTCATAAAGGCATGTATAGGTAATACTTTAATGAGTACATATAGGGCCGAGTCAAGCTTTCTGGGATTTGAAGACACTTAAAAATGTTCGAAGCTACGACCAGATTCAAAGAGTGTACTTGCAGTAAAATGTTGAAAAGCTTCACATTATTTATGTTTACCTACATTAACAGACGCACGCTTTTGTTTAGAAAATTTAAAGAAATTTTCGTCGAATCAGAAAATTCACCGAAAAATATTAAAGGAACTTTGGCTCTGATCCGTGCATTTCTAGAAAGCATTCTGACATTTTGGACTGAAAACAATATTTTTGATAAGGCACAAAAATTGCGTTCTTTCAAAACCTCCACCTTTCCGACGCGTAAATCCCTTACGAACAAGAGATAAATTGATTAAATTTAAACATACTGAATTTGTTTGGAGTGGAGTGGATCTTACGAATAACGCCATCCAAGCGCTTCGGTCGGATTTCTTTAAAGGACCGTTCAAATAATATGCAACGCTCTAACGGAGAGAAAGGGTCAAGGAGAGAGTTACGCCGTTTTGTTTTTACGTGTGAAAGAATAGGGACCTACGTCGCAAAAGTGTTACGAGGGAAGAAGTGAGTGGGGTTCCAAAAATTGGAAATTTAGCGTTACGTTTTTTATGAGCGTGATGTCACTCATGGGCGTAAGGGTGCATCGAAATTTTCACGTAGGTAAGCCGTAGAGAGCATGGTGGTATACGGACGGAAGGGCTCATCATCTCAAAGTGTAGATGCGCCCTTCCGCCAAAGGAGCGACGGTATATTTGGAAGGCCCCTCTTGAGCAACTCGCCGAATACATGGTGGTGTACGGCACGTTGCATCCACCTCCTCAGTAGGCGTTTGGTAATTTTTTTGTTTCCTAATTTTAAGGAAATGGGTTTCTTCGATCAACATCACATAGATCCTTAAATTGAGGAAACAGGAAATGCTATGCCCGTTTCCTAATTTTAAGGAAACTGATCTCTTCAAACGACACTCCATGGATTCTTCAATTCAGGAAACGGCTTTGCTTCTCTCCGTTTCCTAATTCTAAGGAAACAGGGTTCTTCGATCAACACCACATGGATCCTTAAATTTAGGACACAGAAGCGATTCCCTCGTTTCCTAATTTTAAGGAAACAGTTTTCCCGTTTCAAGTATCCGTTAGTCTGTTTCAAGAAAACGTATACGTGGTTCAAGAAAGCATGGTTTTCTTAACTCAACACAATTTTGTTACCTTGGATCGAGATAACTGTTGGCTTGTTCCAAGCTAACACCGTATTGAAATTAGGAAACTTTTTAAGGATACATGTTTCCTTAAATTTAGGACAAGTTTTTTTTCAGTGTGGTGTTCTGTGAGAATTTTGAATGAAATCGAACAGATTGATTCTGAGATATCGCTGTAGACAGATTTGGGGGACGTCGGACGGACGGACACACATTTTTTCAAGTATGGTTATTTTGACTCCTGGGACCTTAAAACGTCTAGAAATGATGAAATTTCAACTTTTTTTTCTTTTTTTTCTTTTTCTTGGAGGATGACAATACTTCCTCTCTACCCTAGGGGAGCGAGAAAGTAAAAATTTCATCATTTCTAGACGTTTTAAAGCCCCTGGAGTCAAAATAAACATACTTAAAAAATGTGTGTCCGTCCGTCCGACGTCCCCCAAATCTGTGTACTGCGATATCTCAGAATCTATCTGTTCGATTTCATTCAAAATTGGCACAGAACACCGTATCTATGGTCTCCTCATGCACGCCAAACGATTTTGGGGTACGCTAAAATTTGGGAGGGGGGGCTAGGCTAAATTGTCCATTTTTAGCAAAATCACACGAAAAGCTCATTTTGAAAGACTGTAAATTTTGAAGAATGCCTTTAATTCTTTAACAATGGGCATCAAGCACATCACCTGGGTCATTAATTTAAGTTCCTAAAAGATCTTTGGATTAAACTCAAAATTCAAGGGATTACGAGGCCCAAAAGTAGGACACTTTGCTCCGCGACATAACACTAACAGCTCATTTTCAAGGACTGTAAATTTTAAAAAAATGCCTTTAATTCTTCGAAAGTTGGCATAAGAGCACCACCTGGTTCATTAATTTAAGTTCCTGCGAGGTCTTTGGATTCAACTAAAAATAAAAGGGTTACGCGTCATATAGCGAGGAGAGCACTTCGGTCACACGGAGAGCTCATGGACTGTAGATTTTGAAAAAATGCCTTTAATTCTTTGAAAGTTGGCTCAAAAGCACCACCTGAGTCATTAATTTAAGTTCCTAAAGGATTCTTGGACTAATCTCATAATTGCAGAGAGGCCGATAAGAAACGCTCAATTCTCTGATAAATGAGTCGGAACGCTCCTAGATATTAGCAGCAAACGCTTTTAGTCAGGTGAAACATAGGAATTCAAATGTCCTATATAATGCATCATATACTATCTCCAAAATTTCTCCGTAGGTATACACCAAGCAAAATTGGACAACTAATTAGGTGCTTATATTACATACTATGAATTATCGAAGCTGACGCTACCTGACACTTAGATCTTTATTAGAAACTTATATGTTTGTTGTTGATGAATTTGGAGTCCCGGCAGATTCCTTCTTTCGCGGTTTCCTCTTACGAGGTTCTGAACATAAATATAATACAGGGTGTTTCAGACCACCCGCACCAGGCCTTTTTCTCGGTTGGTATAGGTCGTACGAAGTCGGAGATCGCGGGGTTGAATAGGGAATTGACCCCAAGAAATCCGAATTTCGTGGTCCCGAAACCCCCCACCCCCCCCTTGGGGGGTAAAGGGAGGATCACGATGCTGAAAGTCACGGTTCCCGACCGAATTGCGGATACATCGCATCAGAATTGAAAAGCACGGAAAATTTCACGTGGAATTGACCCCTAAAAATCCTAAATCGGACCATCCAAGGCCCAAATTTGATTCCCTAAATAGGGGGACAGTACCCCCCTCCATAATTTCTCTTTGGTCTCAAAATTGACGTAAATTCTCTAGAAAGAGACGGTTTCCCAGGTAATTGACCTCGAGAAATCCAAATTTCATGGTTCCGAAGCTCCTCTAGCTCCCCTTGGGGGTTAAACGGGGGGGGCCCAATTTTAAAAATCGGGGCTCCTTTCCGAATCGCAAATTGATTGCATCCAAATTGAGGAGCAGAACACATTTACATCTTAAGCGACTCCTAAGAGTTCTAATTGACCCCCCTGAACGGCAGAAAGTAACCCCTGAGGAAGGGGGCCTCGCCCCCGCCAAAAATTTCTCAGGATTCCTCTTTGGTCGCAAAATTGACGTCGATTCTCCAGAAAAAGATGATTTCTCATGTAATCGACCCCGAGGACTCTAAGTTTCATGTTCCCTGAGCTCTTCGGGGTCGATTACATGGGAAACCGTCTTTTTCTGGAGAATCGACGTCAATTTTGCGACCAAAGAGGAATCCTGAGAAATTTTTGGCGGGGGCGAGGCCCCCTTCCTCAGGGGTTACTTTCTGCCGTTCAGGGGGGTCAATTAGAACTCTTAGGAGTCACTTAAGATGTAAATGTGTTTTGCTCCTCAATTTGGATGCAATCAATTTGCGATTCGGAAAGGAGCCCCAATTTTTAAAATTGGGCCCCCCCGTTTAACCCCCAAGGGGAGCTGGAGGAGCTTCGGGACCATGAAATTTGGATTTCTCGAGGTCAATTACCTAGGAAACCGTCTTTTTCTGGAGAATTTACGTCAATTTTGAGACCAAAGAGAAATTATGGAGGGGGGTACTGTCCCCCTCTTTAGGGAATCAAATTTGGGCCTTGGATGGTCCGATTTAGGATTTTTAAGGGTCAATTCCACGTGAAATTTTCCGTGCTTTTCAATTCTGATGCGATCTATCCGCGATTCGGTCGGGAACCGTGACTTTTAGCATCGTGACCCCCCTTTACCCCCCAAGGGGGGGTGGGGGGGTTTCGGGACCACGAAATTCGGATTCCTTGGGGTCAATTCCCTTTTCAAGCCCGCGATCTCCGACTTCGTACGACCTATACCAACCGAGAAAAAGGCCTGGTACGGGTGGTCTGAAACACCCTGTATAATAATACTGCACAAACACGATTGATTGAATGATTGATAATAAAGCGCGTTACAACCCGTTCACGTTTGTTGACGTTTGTCGACGTTGTTGTTGTTGTTTCAGTACACAGGGATACGAGCAGCTAGGAGGTGGCGCGTGGTGAACCATTTCCAACAGGTAGATTCACCCGCCAAATTTAAAATTTGAGTGATGCTAAGCGAAAACCGTTTAGTTTTAAGACTATTTAAACATCGAATAGTTATTCTACCCATTAAAGTAGATATTTGATAGCTTTTGACCGTGCTTAAGGAAATATTATAATATAAAATCGTATCTGAAGTATGATGTCAATGAATCTAATGGATTCTAATGAATCGTAGAAAAGCTAAGATTTTTACGGATCGCCGTCTTTGATAGGAGGCATCATTAATCAATTACATATTTAATTGAAGATGCCTCATTATATCGACAAGTCGAGTCCGAATATATGAATTCATCACATATCACGAAGACATTTACAATAAAGTTCAGTGGTTTGAATAAAAATTTCAAAACTTCTATCCTGCGCTCATAAATTCCAATCAAACTTTATGATTTTTGAAATTGGCAGTATTTTTCAAATTTGTAGTACTAAAAGTGACTATACTGGCGCCGGCAAAAACGAGGGAGTCTTGTGCGATCCTCGCATCATGATGGGGGGGCTCCGTCCCCCCTCAAACCGGCGCTCGCGCCGCCCATAAATTGGCCGGAGGCCAATTTTTTTTATTTTCGGGAAGTCTTGAAGTGCACGCTTTGAGTCGCATTTCGGCTTCCCTTTTGTTTTCATCTCCAGAATTATATATCGTAAATCATTATTATTACAATTTTGAGTGTAGGGTCCTCACAAATTTAGCTAACGAAATGACATTCTTTTGACAGTTTTTTGTAAATAAACCAAGAACCTTAAATTTGAGACGTAAGATTTTGATTATTCCTCCCCTCTTCCAAACTCATTTTAAAAAATGGCGCCCGAATCCAGGATCCCGGCGAGCTAACTCCGGCACTTCGAGTAACGTTGATAGATCTTACCAGAGGACGTATGTGCCTCTGATGACCTGGACCTGCCTCGCAGAGAGAAGGGATTTGCCTCGTTACAGGGGGGGGGGGGGGGATAGTAATAGGTACATGATGAGAGAAGAAAAGTAACCCTCCCTCTGTTTACCGTTTTAAACCTCAACATGTCTGATATCATTTAGGGTCAAGATTTTTTAAGTGCGCGTAGGTGCAGAGTCTTTAAGTGTGTACGTCCACTTAAAAAATCTTGACCTCAAAATATGATATCAGGTATTTGAAGGTTTAAATCGACGGAGCGGGCGTCCCTCTGAATGATGAAGAAACTCTTTACACGTTATGCTTTGCTGATGACCAAGTTATTATCGCCCACGATCAGGATGATGCTGAGTACATGACTCGAAAGTTGGTGGCTGAGTATCGGAAATGGGGCCTCGAGGTGAATGCCAGCAAAAACGAGAAGTTGACCGTTGGCGGGAATCAGCAAAGTATAGAATTAGAGGATGGGCGGCAAATTGGAAGCTGCGATATTTACAAATATATAGGAGTGTTTCTAACCCAGGATGGAAGATTGAATCAGGCCATCAGGAAGAGGATTAAGCAGGGTAGGAAGGCAATCGCTATATTAAATGGAGTCCTTTGGAACCAAAGGATCTCTAGAGAGAACAACAGAAAGATCTACAACGCGATTGTCAAGAGCATAGTAACCTACGGGAGTGAAGTATGGCCGATGAAACAGCGGACCCGGGAGGTTTTAGAGGCAACAGAGATGGACTTCTGGCGTAGATCCGCTGGTATTTACAGAAAGGATCGCGTCAGGAATGAGACGGTACGGGAGATCATGGATGCCAAGCAGACCATCGTGCATGACATTATGACAAAACAACTCATTTGGTGTGGTCATGTCCAGAGAATGGCAAAAGACAAGTTGCCGAAGAAGGTCCTTGATTGGGTTCCTCCTGGGAGAAGACGCAGAGAAATGAAAGGTTGGAGGGAGGGGATTGAAGCGGAAATGTTAAGGTGCTCAATATCCCAAGATTTGTGGTTTGAAAGAGAGCAGTGGAGTTTAGGAGTCGTAGAGCGTGAGGGAGTGCTGTAAAGCGACTTATACAGGGTGTCTCACGAAAAACGAGCCACCTTGAATATCTGCCGAACGCGTTTGAATTTCGAAAAACGGTAAAAGACGTGTTCGTTTATATCGAGAGGGACACCTTTTGGCGTATTAGACATTTTCCCAAACCGCGGGAAGGGCGCGGGGCGGGGGTGCCCCACCCGTAAGTCGAACTTTTCAAATGGCACCCCTACTTTTTTATTTCAGAAATCAATTCTACGCAAAAAAACAAGCCACCCTCTCCAAACCGAATGTAAATCGGACAATTTTTCAGTGATTGACAGAGTTTGAAACATTTTGGCGCGTATACGTAGTATACCGCCTTTGCGATCGTTTCGAACCCTGCTCGATACAATAACCGAGTCCCTTAGTTCCTTACCGAAAAGTGACTACCGCGAACTTCTGAGATTTTCCAAAGCGTGTAAAAAGTTTATTTATCCGTCAATATTTATGATTTAAAGTTGTTTCTCATTCTGGGGCTCTCTAGTTTATGTGCATTGAATACAAAGAGTCTACGTTACTTGGTTTTTTTAAAAGAAGCCTAAGAATGTGACGCGCTGATTTAAAATATGCATATATAAGCAGAAGCAAGCGAACTGATTCGAGGATGGCTGCGCAGGTCGGCACTCGTTGAATGAGAATTGAACTGCTCCGTTTTGTTCAAAACGTTGCTTTGACAGATATCCACACCCTTGTATTATTTTCAACATTTAGTAGCCTTGCTCCATTAGCCGAGGCAGCCTAAGTGCAATCTGTGATGAGCCTCGAGACTCATTAGACCATTTGCTAAACGTGGCTCCCCCCCCCCCAGGGGGGGGGGGGGGTAGGGGTAATCCTCCTACCCCTCTGTTCCCCACGCTCCTGATCACTGCGTCGGCGTCTCGACGAACAATAGCTAATGACGGTCACCAAGCGAGGCCGGGATCCTCAGCCCCTCGCCCAATTACTTACGCTTCATTAACCATTTCACCGTCCTGCTAGGATTCGTCCAATTTTCAAAAAAAATTGTTTCGCGTGTACTTAGCAATTTTTTTCTTACTTTCCGTTAAAACACGAATTGAAAGAGGTCTCATTCATAAAAATCGGCCGAATAGAAGAGAAGTTACAGTATTCGAAATCTGAAGAAATCAACAAAACCTCGAATTCTCCAAACAAAAAATAAAATGAAGGGGGAAAAAAGAAATGTATAAATTACAATTAGATAAAATTGACCCTAGAATTTGACAAGCAATTCCATTATGTAACGGGAAAAAAAATTGGGAGTAGTTCCAAAAATTCGCCTCTTGCAAGGGGCTTCCTTGTAAGAATTTTTACCTGAAGACAAAGGTCGAATAGCAACAGCACTCCGTACAATACACAGTGTGCCTCAACGAGTTAAACATGTTTTATATACTCAAATCGAATTTATTTTATATTTTTAACTACAGTGTCTCTTGAGTCGTTTAAGCCAAAAAAAAAATCCGTCGAGATTTAGGAACGTAAAGGCGCTTTAAAAGCATTCTGGGGCTATAATAGCTAAATCACCAATAGTAAATTCCGTTATACAAGGTGTGGTCAAAAAGTTCCCGGACTGGTGCCGCCCTGGGCTGAAAAATGGTCCAAACGAGCTAAACTTAGGTTCGTTTGAAAGCTTATACTCTCTTGAGTACACTCGTTTTTAGTTTTTGAAAAAATATCAATTGGTTTTTGCACAGTGTCAATTTTACGGAGACGTGTTTGCGTCGCAAGGCGATTTTTTTAATTAAAAAAAAAAAATTGAAAAGGGCTGAAAAATGGTCCAAACGAGCTAAACTTAGGCTCGTTTGAAATATACTCTCACGAGTACACTCCTTTTTAGTTTTTGAAAAAATATTTATTAGTTTTCGCACAGCGTCAATTTTACGGAGACGTGTTTGCGCCGTGCGGCGATTTTGTCTGCGAACGAGAAATGACCAACATCCACTTCCAACTTTGAGGTGGATGATAAGGCAGGTGCATTCACGAGCTCAGTTCGAAAAATTGCATCTTGAGGCGTTCCAAGTGACACATTTCAGGTAAACAATAGTGGTTTATTTTGTGCAAGTAGGTACACCAGAGGTATGATAGACTCATATCAGCGTGATCGCTGGATGCACCTGTTTTATCAGCCACCTCAAAGTTGGAAGTGGATGTTGTAGTCCGGGTTCTTATGTTCAAAAAAAGCTTCCCGTGGAACGGTAAGTGAAGCAAGTGTGGAAAATATCTTAATCTCTTCGTTTCGATGCGTAAAAAAAGAATTTCGATGTTGTCAAGCTCAATTTTGCGTCTAACCCCCCAAAATCAAGATGGCGGCCAAAATGGGAACTCGGGGGTTGAAAATTATGGAATTTGATTTTGATGTCGTGATTGGGGTCGATTCTTATGTAATTTTGGTCGTAGAATCCGAATTAGAGGTCCAAAATACTCTCCGACCCAAAGGGATGCCCCAAATCCAAAATGGCCGCCAAAATCTCCAAGATAGGGTCAAAACTGCGATACGTATGTAAAAGTGCCGAGTAGGGTGTCCTTGGTAGGGTTCTTTGGGTCGGAGATTTCACCTATGATGTCAAAAACTTACCACGGATCCATTGAAGCCCAAAAAAATCAAAATGGCGGCCAAAAGGGCTGCCGTTGCGGGGTGAAATATTTTGTTGAGGCAAATATCGTCGAATGAGGTGTCACTGTATAGGTTTTTTGGGTCGTAGGCTCCAAACATGAGGTCCAAATAACAAAATAAGCTGATAGAAGTTCTCCAAAAGCCAAAATGGCGGCCATAATGGCTGCCGCCCAGGCATTGAACGCGTCTGAACAGTAGGGTGTCCCATTTTGGACGTTACAAAAAAAAAAATTGCGAAATCCAACAGAGATACATGCCAAAAAGTTGTCTCATAGTTAGAAAAAAAGCACAAAAAAACCTCAGGGTCGTAGCTACAGTTTGAGTGGTCCCGCAAGGTACTTAAGATGTTTCACCGATTTCTCATCTTGGCAATCTTAGCGATCTTGCAGATTTTTTTTCGGTAAATGCGATCGAGGTAAAAAGTCGCAAATGCGGATAATGAGACTTCTGATACTATATTTTAAGAGAAAAATAACGGTTTGGACCCACGAGGATCAGAATCCCTCGTTCTTAGCTCTCAAAATGCAAAAATCAGCGATTTTAGCATTTTGGAGTCAAACCGCTGCTCGACCGTCGCTCGACTTAAATGTCGCGGCATTTGACGCGCTGTTTCACAATGATCCCATTGTAGGAGTAAAAAGTCCTTCAAGTATGTTCATTAGAGGTGTCAGAGGGTCACTTTGGCCAATTTTTGTTGCTTTTAAACATTGAGCTCATTGTTTAAAATGTTTTATGTTTTTTTTTTTGTTTTCGTTTTTTTTTTTGTTAATATAATTTTCCTGTTTTTCATCATTTTTTAAAATGGTTTAAAAAGGGCGACTCATCTTACACCAAAATTGAACTCATTTGGCGAACAATGTATGTAGATGGTCAAATACTTCCTCTAAAAAAGTTTTTGGATTCAAAGCCTCCCAAAAAAGCCGATGTTGCCATATTTTATCCCCGGAAAACACAAATAACCGAGTACCTATTTCAGTTTTTGGAGGCTGTTCCTCACCGAGCTCATTGAGCAAATTTCAGCAAACCTTGAATTTTCATACGTTATGACCACATTACTAGTGATTATGTACATGTGTTTATCTATACAGCCTCCCACCGCGGCGCGACGTTGCCACATACCATCGATAAAATTCGATAGAAATCCGTGTTTCCTTAGATTTGAGCCATTTTTTCGGATATTGCACATGGAATACTTATGTAAAACTTAAAATGCAGTATTCAGAGATGGAAGGGGATCATACCTTGTGGCAATAATCATTATTTTAAGATTCTGCGCTTATTGACGACCCATTTCTTACGAATTCTAAGCATGATGTTTGTGATGTCTCCTAATCTTAGGGAGTGCAAACTCCTTGAAGGACTTTGGGAGGGTAGAGGAATTTCCACTTTGCGGTTTGAGAAAAAAATGGGGAAATTACGAGGCAGCATTCTTAGTAATCGGTATCCGTCCAAAAGGACGGGGGTGGGGGGGGGAGGGCTAGGTTTAAGGGTGGGCAAAAATTCAGCATTGAGATGGACATGGAATACATATGGGTCATTCCACGTCAACGCAACCAAGCTCGAAACCCGACCCCCTCCGATTTGGCTGAAAATTGGTATACGGGGTCTTTATATCACATTAAGAAACCAATTTTGAAGGGTTTTCCCACGTTCGCCCCGTTCGCGAGATATTGACCCCCAAAGATGGGGTGAATTTTAGCGGTATTCAAAACAGCCCGTTTTAGCGATTCTCATTTTCTCGACTTCCCTCTCTCTGACTCTCCAAAGCGAGACTCTTTATCAATCCATCATGCTTTGAAAGAGTGTCTCTGGATCAATTTTTTATGTAGATTCTGAATATGCCATCGAAATTTAGCTAAGAATTATTTAAATGGCCGTAATTTAGGCTTTTTTAAAATTTACTATTTCTTTGTCATTCAATGTTCAAACTGAATTATCCAAAATACAGTCTCTCCGATTTTCGATTTTTTTGTTTTATACTTCAAGCTTAAGATATATACTTTTGGTTGATATACTTTTTTCAATTGCTATCGGACGGTTAAGGGCCTAAAAAAATTCAAATAGGCCAAAAAAATGTCAAAAATTGGTAAAAAAAGACGAAATTACCGGCAATGTGTGAGTACTTCATAGAACAGTGCATAGAGCGCGCTAAGTATGCTCGTACAAGTATAGTAACATTCTCGAATTCTTTTTTAGGGGGCCTGGCCCTTCCCGCATTGCAGGGTCCAGCCCTACCTTCTTCAGGACCCAGCCCTACCTTTTCCAGGGCCCAGCCCTATGTGGTTAGTGCTCGGCCCCGCCTCAGGTAGGACTGGGCCCTGAGGCAGGTAGGGCTGAACCTTAACTTCAGCATGGGCCTGCCCCTTCGATGTTTAGGTGAAGCAATTTTACCTACCCCGGGTGTAGGGCCGGCCCTGCCCCGCAGGTCCCAACCCTAAACTCGTTTTTTTCCGTGGAGATAGAAGGGGATCATACCTTGTGCCAATATCCATTATTTTAAGACCCTGCGTTTATTGACGACCCATTTCTTACGATTTCTAGACATGATGTTTGTGCACGAGGATAAGACTTTCAAACATTGACCGTGATCTGAGGACCAAAAAGAAACAGTGCCACATTTCAAAAAACCGGGTTCTCAATGCTGAATTTTTGCCCACCCTTAAACCTAGCCCTCCCCCCCCCACCCCCGTCCTTTTGGACGGATACCGATTACTAAGAATGCTGCCTCGTAATTTCCCCATTTTTTTCTCAAACCGCAAAGTGGAAATTCCTCTACCCTCCCAAAGTCCTTCAAGGAGTTTGCACTCCCTAAGATTAGGAGACATCACAAACATCATGCTTAGAATTCGTAAGAAATGGGTCGTCAATAAGCGCAGAATCTTAAAATAATGATTATTGCCACAAGGTATGATCCCCTTCCATCTCTGAATACTGCATTTTAAGTTTTACATAAGTATTCCATGTGCAATATCCGAAAAAATGGCTCAAATCTAAGGAAACACGGATTTCTATCGAATTTTATCGATGGTATGTGGCAACGTCGCGCCGCGGTGGGAGGCTGTATAGATAAACACATGTACATAATCACTAGTAATGTGGTCATAACGTATGAAAATTCAAGGTTTGCTGAAATTTGCTCAATGAGCTCGGTGAGGAACAGCCTCCAAAAACTGAAATAGGTACTCGGTTATTTGTGTTTTCCGGGGATAAAATATGGCAACATCGGCTTTTTTGGGAGGCTTTGAATCCAAAAACTTTTTTAGAGGAAGTATTTGACCATCTACATACATTGTTCGCCAAATGAGTTCAATTTTGGTGTAAGATGAGTCGCCCTTTTTAAACCATTTTAAAAAATGATGAAAAACAGGAAAATTATATTAACAAAAAAAAAAACGAAAACAAAAAAAAAACATAAAACATTTTAAACAATGAGCTCAATGTTTAAAAGCAACAAAAATTGGCCAAAGTGACCCTCTGACACCTCTAATGAACATACTTGAAGGACTTTTTACTCCTACAATGGGATCATTGTGAAACAGCGCGTCAAATGCCGCGACATTTAAGTCGAGCGACGGTCGAGCAGCGGTTTGACTCCAAAATGCTAAAATCGCTGATTTTTGCATTTTGAGAGCTAAGAACGAGGGATTCTGATCCTCGTGGGTCCAAACCGTTATTTTTCTCTTAAAATATAGTATCAGAAGTCTCATTATCCGCATTTGCGACTTTTTACCTCGATCGCATTTACCGAAAAAAAATCTGCAAGATCGCTAAGATTGCCAAGATGAGAAATCGGTGAAACATCTTAAGTACCTTGCGGGACCACTCAAACTGTAGCTACGACCCTGAGGTTTTTTTGTGCTTTTTTTCTAACTATGAGACAACTTTTTGGCATGTATCTCTGTTGGATTTCGCAATTTTTTTTTTTGTAACGTCCAAAATGGGACACCCTACTGTTCAGACGCGTTCAATGCCTGGGCGGCAGCCATTATGGCCGCCATTTTGGCTTTTGGAGAACTTCTATCAGCTTATTTTGTTATTTGGACCTCATGTTTGGAGCCTACGACCCAAAAAACCTATACAGTGACACCTCATTCGACGATATTTGCCTCAACAAAATATTTCACCCCGCAACGGCAGCCCTTTTGGCCGCCATTTTGATTTTTTTGGGCTTCAATGGATCCGTGGTAAGTTTTTGACATCATAGGTGAAATCTCCGACCCAAAGAACCCTACCAAGGACACCCTACTCGGCACTTTTACATACGTATCGCAGTTTTGACCCTATCTTGGAGATTTTGGCGGCCATTTTGGATTTGGGGCATCCCTTTGGGTCGGAGAGTATTTTGGACCTCTAATTCGGATTCTACGACCAAAATTACATAAGAATCGACCCCAATCACGACATCAAAATCAAATTCCATAATTTTCAACCCCCGAGTTCCCATTTTGGCCGCCATCTTGATTTTGGGGGGTTAGACGCAAAATTGAGCTTGACAACATCGAAATTCTTTTTTTACGCATCGAAACGAAGAGATTAAGATATTTTCCACACTTGCTTCACTTACCGTTCCACGGGAAGCTTTTTTTGAACATAAGAACCCGGACTACAACATCCACTTCCAACTTTGAGGTGGCTGATAAAACAGGTGCATCCAGCGATCACGCTGATATGAGTCTATCATACCTCTGGTGTACCTACTTGCACAAAATAAACCACTATTGTTTACCTGAAATGTGTCACTTGGAACGCCTCAAGATGCAATTTTTCGAACTGAGCTCGTGAATGCACCTGCCTTATCATCCACCTCAAAGTTGGAAGTGGATGTTGGTCATTTCTCGTTCGCAGACAAAATCGCCGCACGGCGCAAACACGTCTCCGTAAAATTGACGCTGTGCGAAAACTAATAAATATTTTTTCAAAAACTAAAAAGGAGTGTACTCGTGAGAGTATATTTCAAACGAGCCTAAGTTTAGCTCGTTTGGACCATTTTTCAGCCCAGGGCGGCACTAGTCCGGGAACTTTTTGACCACACCTCGTACATTATTATTAAAAAGAAATTGACTCCATAGTTTAATGCCTTAGTTTCTTAAGTACGATTATTTTAAGCACTCAAACATTCATACCACCAGTTTTAGCCATGAGGTGATTTCCTGAGAGCCGATAATATCACGAATTTCTCATAGAATCCTTCAAAAATGGCTTACTTTTTGGGCAGCCGATTCGGCCATCGAACCGGGGTTTAAAGGGAAGCTGATAATAACACAAAACTCTGACAAGGGGAGGCTACCGATTGTCCACCTCAGATCGGGTTCAAATTTGGCAGAGAGGTAGAATAGGTTAATATAAGAAACCGTATTTTTTTTTAGGTGCCAATGCCCAGCCGTTTTTGAGTTATGAATTTTTGAAGTTGCCGTTTTTTTCGTGTCAGCGACGCGCTCAAGTCGAGCCTACTGTGCGCGCATCTTTTAATGCGATCCGAGTGTCCCGACGGTCAAGTGAGTCAGTTGCCGAAGCGGTAGCGCGCTCGCCTACGGTGCTGCAGGTTCAGGGTTCGATACTACCGCCGTGCAATATATTCTTGCAATTGATTATTTTGTTTTTTAATCGCTTCATCACAGCAAATTGTAAGTCACCTTGTAGACGTTGTGGTGCTGATTATATTTTTTTCCTTTTTTGTTACACACTCATTAAAAAAATAAAAAATACATAAAATTTAATTAGAATCATAACGTCTACAAAGTGACTTACAATTTGTTGTGATGAAGCGATTAAAAAACAAAATAATCAATTGCAAAATTGTTATTGACGGAGGTAGCATCGAACCCCGAACCTGCAGCACCGTACGCGAGCGCGCTACCGTTTGGGCAACTGTCTCACCTGAACGCCTGGACACTCGGATCGCATTAAAAGATGCCCGCACAGTAGGCTCGACTTGAGCGCGTCGCTGACACGAAAAAAACGGCAACTTCAAAAATTCATAACTCAAAAACGGCTGGGCATTGGCACCTAAAAAAAAACACGGTTTCTTATATTAACCTATTCTACCTCTCTGCCAAATTTGAACCCGATCTGAGGTGGACAATCGGTAGCCTCCCCTTGTGAGAAAAATTTTGAGATAGACATGGATTCTGTTCAGCATATCGATGCATAAGCATTTTCACACGTAGAATCTAATTTTCACGTCAGGGAGTGGACATATTTTGATGTTTTCGATTTTATACGGAAAATTGATAGTTCTTCGGGATTTAAATTATACTTGTAATTGTTTCTTGAAAAATAAAGGCACCCAAAATGACTATAGCATATTGACTTTTACATATGTGAGCTCACGAAATTGATTCGTAAATTCAACGAGTGGGTACATCGACCTGGTATATCAAGTTTCTGCGATATTTTAGCCCCAAAATACCTTTAAATCGACTTTATCTTTCAGGAGTTCGACAAAATTTTTCCTTTCTTCGCTTAAATTATTCCGCAGCACTTTTCTTCAAGAATCTGATAAGATTTTGTTGGGGGCAGATCAAAAAACTTAAATTCGTTCGAATAGCTTTCTACATTCACAATACACGGTCTCGTCAAAGTGCGTCGTTGAAGTGATGGATCGTATGAATTCTCATGTTGTGCTACTTGCCTAATTTTAAATCTCTGTAAATGAAAACTAAAGGGGTTGATATGTGCGAGTTATTGACGCGCCTTATCAACACATTGTGTTGGAGTTCACTGCTTGTTTTTTTATGCTCTTATCAAAAATTTCCCACGCCCAATGGAATTGTTGTATCAAACCAAACTCTCCGCCAAAAAAAATCTTAAACATGGCACTTTCGATAAAAGAATAAAAACAATCTGCTAGACTCGAAATCTGGAGCACGCGGAGCTCTTCTTGGTGACATTAAAATTCGTTATACCGAACATTTCCGAGGGGCGCTTATCGGGAGGGAGTAGTAAGTTTTAGACAAGAATTATTAATCTTTTTTCTGAAGCATAAGAAACCGTGTCCATGCAGAAGCAGTTAAGTAGAAAAACAAATGGATTAGCTTTTTTTTTTGGGGGGGGGGGGGGGGGGGGGGCTCAATGACTTGAGCCGGACCTTGATACTTCTGAGGACGCTATTTTTCCGCGGTGCGTTGTTTTTCTATTTAACTGCTTCTTCATGGACACGGTTTCTTATGCTTCGGAAAAAAGATTAATAATTCTTGTCTAAAACTTACTACTCCCTCCCGATGAGCGCCCCTCGGAAATGTTCGGTATAACGAATTTTAATGTCGCCAAGAAGAGCTCCGCGTGCTCCAGATTTCGAGTCTAGCAGATTGTTTTTATTCTTTTATCGAAAGTGCCATGTTTAAGATTTTTTTTGGCGGAGAGTTTTGTTTGATACAGCAATTCCATTGGGCGTGGGAAATTTTTGATAAGAGCATAAAAAAAATGTTTCAAACTCTGTCAATCACTGAAAAATTGTCCGATTTACATTCGGTTTGGAGAGGGTGGCTTGTTTTTTTGCGTAGAATTGATTTCTGAAATAAAAAAGTAGGGATGCTATTTGAAAAGTTCGACTTATGGGTGGGGCACCCCCCCGCCCCGCGCTCCTCCCGCGGTTTGGGAAAATGTCGAATACGCCAAAAGGTGTCCCCGTCGATATAAACGAACACATCTTTTACCGTTTTTCGAAAATCCGACGCGTTCGGCAGATATTCAAGGTTGCTCGTTTTTCGTGAGACACCCTGGATGTATGTAAGTTTGTAAGTAAAACGACGGAAAATAGAGTGAGAGCTACTTTTCTTTTTCTCCTTTTGTAATAATCAAGGGATTACTACCCCCCCCCCTTCTCTTTTTTTTTTACATTTCATTAGATGAATAATACATATCGACGGTGAAAGTCGGCAATCACATAACTCGGTTTGCGACGTCGCAGACTTCCTGTCATACTTTATTTTTTAAACGGAAAACTACTCAACGGTAATTCTTTAAAACGGCCGTGACTTTTCTTCTATGTGCGAGGAAAATTCTGCAAAAACTTCAAGGAATCATGTCCATTTGTTCTCCTTTAAAAAAATAACATAGTTGCGGAGATTTTCAGACACCGCAAACGAGTCATGTGATTGCCGACTTGCACCGTCGATATATTGACAGTGTGAGTCGGCAATCACATAACTCGGTTTGCGACGTCGCAGACTCCCTGTCATACTTTATTTTTTAAATGGAAAACTACTCAACGGCAATTCTTTAAAACTGTCATGATTTTTCTTTTCAATGCGAAGAAAATTCTGCGAAAATTTTAAGAAATAATGTCGATTTGTTCTCCTTTAAAAAAATGACGTAGAGGCGGAGATTTTCAGACACCGCAAACGAGTTATGTGATTGCCGACTTTCACCGTCGATATGTATAATTTTTTGACAAGATCTCATAGGCTTAACGGGACTTTCACCCTAATCTATATATTTAATATCCTAAGGCTTCTTTTGTCCTCCTTCACTTTGGACGGTTTGTCCTAATTCGATCTCGGAAACTACTGGACCGATTTTCCTCGGATTTGTTTTAAATGAAAGCTTTTAGGCTGTAGATGTGCAGGCACCCTTGGTTTTTCAATTTGCGCGACCGATGTTACAAAAGGACCCTACAACAAAACGGCCAAATCGGCCTAAACACGGAATCGTACGATTTTCTCAGGAATGATAGAGGGTCTTCCCAGACACTCAAAACTGGTCATATTTTTTGCCTAACCCCCAGGGAAAAGGGGGGAGAGGGGGTCAAAGTCAAAACCTTTAAATTAGCATAACTTCTCAACGGTTTGTTGTAGAAAGATGATCTTGGTGTCAAAATTTCCAGAAAAATGAGAGCTTTCAGAATATATGTATGAAATTAATTAAATTTTAAAATTTGACCCACTTTTGGGGCATTTTACAAGGTCCCCCTTTCGTAAATTTTCGTTTTTTGAGATTTTCGGTTGTTCGGTTCGCACGGATCAAAACAAAAACAATTTCAAATAAAAGTAGAGCGTTTAAGCTTTAAAACAAGCCCAAGATGATCTTGGGGAAACGATTAGAAGCGGAGTTATGAGTCTTCAAAGTTGACGCGGCGCGCGGGAACCTTGTATGTTCCGAGTCTCAAGGTCACCTGCGCGCCCCGGATTGCCTGCAGGTTGCAAGTTTTTGTGTTTTTATGCTTCTGTAGGTCATTCTTAATGTAAATCATTCAATGAAGATAGTTTAATCAGAATTTTTTTATTTTACACAATGGGCCTTCGGCGAGGTACACAACATTAACGTCAAAAAAATTTAACTGCGTTTCAAATAGCCCCCTCAAGAATAACTGAGACTTGTTTTGAAGCTCAAAGCTCGTCTGCTTCTACGAGAAACTATTTGGCTTTACCAAGTGAGTTCCGTCAAGCGCTGTAGCTTATAGCTCAATTAAAAAATTTTAAAATTAGGGGTACCCCAAAATTTGGCATCAATGGGTTATAATTTCTAAATGGTTCAGTTCTGTATGGAGCATATGTATATTTGAACTGAGGGTCCATGGTTTCTTCTAAATTATAAGAGCAGAATCATCATCGTCAGCAAATGTTTAATGAGGTATGATGGACATAATGGTTGATACTCTAAGCCCCCTCTCGCTCCTCCCGTAAAATTAAAAAATTTCGATTATTCTATCTTCATTGAATGATTTACATTAAGAATGACCTACAGAAGCATAAAAACACAAAAACTTGCAACCTGCAGGCAATCCAGGGCGCGCAGGTGACCTTGAGACTCGGAACATACAAGGTTCCCGCGGGCCGCGTCAACTTTGAAGACTCATAACTCCGCTTCTAATCGTTTCCCCAAGATCATCTTGGGCTTGTTTTAAAGCTTAAACGCTCTACTTTTATTTGAAATTGATTTTGTTTTGATCCGTGCGAACCGAACAACCGAAAATCTCAAAAAACGAAAATTTACGAAAGGGGGACCTTGTAAAATGCCCCAAAAGTGGGTCAAATTTTAAAATTTAATTGATTTCATACATATATTCTGAAAGCTCTCATTTTTCTGGAAATTTTGACACCAAGATCATCTTTCTACGACAAACCGTTGAGAAGTTATGCTAATTTAAAGGTTTTGACTTTGACCCCCTCTCCCCCCTTTTCCCTGGGGGTTAGGCAAAAAATATGACCAGTTTTGAGTGTCTGGGAAGACCCTCTATCATTCCTGAGAAAATCGTACGATTCCGTGTTTAGGCCGATTTGGCCGTTTTGTTGTAGGGTCCTTTACCTCGGTTTGATAACGACATATTTGCCTTTTTGCCGCTGGACAGTTTTTCCTAATTCGAACTTGGAAACTACTGGACCGATTTTCATCGGATTTGTTTTAAATGAAAGCTCTTAGACTGTAGATGTGCAGGTACCCTTGATTTTTCGATTTGCGCGACCGATGTTGCAAAATTTTCCTTGATTTGATAACGAAATATTTACATATTTGCCGCTGGACGAGTCATATGGTTGGGGGACCTCCAACTGATTTTCCGTTTCCCTCTCCACGTAAACCCATCCCTACCTGCCGTTAACACGTGTCACCCTTCTACTCTGGCATGGTTCCTGTGGTAGTATACCTCCCTTCCTTTTGCCCTCTGACTCGGAACACCTGCTACGCATTTCGTCCGTCGCATTGCTCATAATCAGTTCTCGGTTTGTCCAGGTTTCTTATCAGTGCGTCTAGAGTTTTGCTTTCTTGATTTTTTCTTCAGTCTTTTTTACATGAAAATTACTTGATTTTGATGTGTATTTTCCAAAGAATAATTTTCGTTTTTACGGCAGCACAGGTTTTATTAATAATTTACTTTTTTACAACAGCTAATGTATTCTACCAAGAGAATCGGTGATTAATCTTCACCCTTTCGCACCGTTAAATTTTCACGAAGTGTTTTGATTTCCTTTTACAAGCGTGTTTTTTATTTTTCAAGGATGTTTCTTTTTCTAGCAGTAGGTGGTTATCATTATTAGTTTCTTATTCTTTGTTTTTGAATTTATAATTTTGCCACCAGAAAGTCCTCTAATAACTTGTAGTAGCAAAATTTGTCTCGCGAAGTGAGCAAACAGTCACTGGGGGTCCAGGGGTCTTGCCCCCGGCTAGCGGCGCAAGCGAGCGTAGCGAGCTGAAGCAGCTAGTTTGGGTTATTTCCTTTGTTGTAGCAGAGCGCTTCGTTGCTCTGTGGAAACGATATCTTCACGCATACTTAGCTTTAGGTACATCAAATTGTAAAGGTTTCTGCCAATAAAAAAAGAGAAACTAGAACATAGGATAGAGAACAAAGGATTCTTTTTCAGGTGAAAAACCGGAACACCGACTGAAGAAAATGTTATGATTATTTGCACCGCTGTTATTTCATCAAATTTAATAAGAAATGTTGACGAGATCATGGTGGCAAATAAAAGAGTAGGAGAAACTAGTTCCCTAAGGTATCTCACACTGCGCCTTGAATATAATTAAAAATTCCAAACGCGTCGCATCTCTTTACCCACTTTTTTCCTCTGTCAGACACCCTCTTTTTCATGCTTGGAGGAACAAAAACTTCAAGTGTCAGCGGTGTACTACCACATACATTGGTTTCTTGATCATTATTCTCGGGCAAAAGGTAGTGAAGGTATTCGTGACAGAACAGTCTATTTAAACTCCTTGCAACTTCGATCTTATGGCAGACTTCTTGAAATTTGTAAATGTTAATGTAAAACAAATTAATGCTAATTTTTCATTTTAAAATTTACATAGGGTATTCTAAAAGTACTGCGCGTTTTTTTCCGGGCGGACGGTAGCGGATATCAATATGCGGGTTGTGTAGAATTAATGTTCTAGTAAATATACCAATAAAACAAGACCAATCGGAGCTCTCTCAGTTATAAAATGACTATGTTACAGTGTTTTGAAAATGACATATCGAGGTAACCTCTCCGGGATTTTTGGCTTCTTTTCTGGAGAAAAAAAACAAAGAATTAAAGATTCAAGTGGTTTCATTAAATTAATTTTACAGAATCTTACCAAGATTACTAGCATTTACTCTTCCTCACTGGACGACTGGACACTAGTTTCCCTTTCAAAGTACCTTCTTTCAGTTTCCACACAACGCCGCAACTGTTCTGCCCACTTCTGCAAACATATTTTTTTCGAAATCTTCTTTCCTGAGGTTGTTCAAGAAAGGTTCAACAGCTCTTTTTATTTCGCTGACGGAGTTAAACCTCTTCCTTCTTAAGCCCTTCTTCCACGTAGGGAACAAACAAAAGTCACAGAGTGCGAAGTCCGGACTGTAGGGGGGGGGGGGGGGGGGGTTGCGGAAGACAGACATTCCCGTGTTTATCCATAATCTTTAGTGTACTGGGCCCCGTGGGGGCGGGCGTTGTCGTGGTGCAGGAGCCATGTCTCCTTCATCTCTGGCCGCCTCTTAGCAATGTGCTCACTTAGTGTCATCAGTACAGAGCTGTAATAGGTACTCCTTAGTAATTGTCTGGCCAAGAGGGACTAAATGTTGATACACCATCCCTCGAAAATCAAAGAGTGCAATGAACTAAAAATCCTTCAGGGGTCACCTTGACATGTCATTTTTAAAACACCGTAACTCAGTCATTTTTTGACTTAGAGAGCTCGGATTGGTCTTGTTTTAATCGTATTTGCTGGATCATTCACTCCACTTCAACCGCATGTTGATACCTATCTGCTGCTGTTCGTCCGAAAAAAACGTGCAGTTCTTCTGGGACGACCCTCTTTGTATTAATGTGCTCATTGAAATTGTTCGACGCCACCACAACATGTTTATTCCCAACTTAACACCCATATAATTTTCAAATGAAGCACGTGCTGAATTAAAAATCTGTGGCTGAATCCAAAACCACGGATCTTTATCATGGTATTATAAAATCTCCGGTACTTTTTTCTTGTTTTTTTTTTTTTTTTAAAGAGAAACAGGCCAATTTTATGGCTTAGAATTTGAACAGGACATTATTTTAACAGGGAAAAAAAATCAAGATAATCCTCAAGAAATTATGCTAACAAGTTCTTCAAAGCAAAAATAAAGTGAATGATAGATAATCTGATACGTCGCGAACGGAGATATATGATTTCGCACTTGGGCTATCGATTTATGTGCTAACGCATTCTAAGCCGCATATCTTGCGGCTAATAAAATATCAAAATTATGCAAATTTGTTGAAAATGGAAGGGAGAGAAATAATTTCGCGACTTTATACCGCATTTGGAAAAAAATATTTCAGTTCTCACCCCAGAACCAAATGGTACCTAACTCAATTTTTATGGTAAAGTCAAGAAATCTGTATTTCGAAATCACAATTAACGGTTCCGTGTGTTAGAAAAACTCCAAAAAACCCAAAAACTTGGGTAAAGAGACTCCGGGCAAGTCACCATCCTCTTACCAAAAACCTCCAAAAGCTCTTCTTTGTTCCCCTCTTCAGTGGTAAAAGAAAATATCACACTACGACAGTTTCCATTTCTGTCATAGAGTACCCCCAGCGGACAAAAGAACGGAACTCTTAGTCGTTTACACATTTACCTATTTAACAAAATCTCCAGGAGGTCACAGACAGGCTGGCAGCCCCTCATCGGACCAAAACGCACACCGTACCATTTTTTCCTTGTAGGTATGTGCCTCCAAAGTACATGAAATGACTCCTTGAGGGGCGGGCAAGTTTGATTGAAATTCACGTTGTCTTCTGAAAATGAGCTATAATTTTTGCCTTGAAGAAGAAGAAAATCGAGTTATCATTTTCTTCCATACACGGTAGGTATGCCTATGAGAGGCACCAGGAACGCCTTCCAAAATTATTGATGCAACCCGCACGACTCCGAGATTTTCCCCAGGCAATAATCCCCTTCAAAAATGAATGATGCAACAAGCGCGTCCTGTATGACCGCGAAAGCTCCTCACATGAGTAGTCTTTTGGTCTGGTCAGAAAAATATTCAAACTTTATTTTTCGTCTTCTCTTCTCATTTCCCGCATTGACGGAGGCGAAATTTTTTGGAAAGCATGACGCGCCCGGTCCAATGCGTAAAAAAAAGTGCGAATAGAATGTGGCCTTCCATTATGAATGATCGTTAAGGAATACTTGTGCAACAAAGATGGTACTGTTTATTTGGAGGTGTGCAATTAAAGCCTCCTCATAGTCATTATTGACTTTTTCCATTCTGATCCCGTACTATCAGTTCGGAAATTGGCCTCATTCTAAGTGAGCCCGAACATCTGTTTCCTAAATATTTTTAGCAGTCTATCTACAGGTTGGTCCTCAGTGAGAGCATTGGGCCGGACGCCTCATGCTCTCCAAAAAATTTCGCCTCCGTCAATGCGGGAAATGAGAAGAGAAGACGAAAAATAAAGTTTGAATATTTTTCTGACCAGACCAAAAGACTACTCATCTGAGGAGCTTTCGCGGTCATACAGGACGCGCTTGTTGCATCATTCATTTTTGAAGGGGATTATTGCGTAGGGAAAATCTCGGAGTCGTGCGGGTTGCAATAATAATTTTGGAAGGCATTCCTGGTGCCTTTCATAGGCATACCTACCGTGTATGGAAGAAAATGATAACTCGATTTTCTTCTTCTTTAAGGCAAAAATTATAGCTCATTTTCAGAAGACAACGTGAATTTCAATCAAGCTTGCCCGCCCCTCAAGGAGTCATTTCATGTACTTTGGAGGCACATACCTACAAGGAAAAAATGGTACGGTGTGCGTTTTGGTCCGATGAGGGGCTGCCAGCCTGTCTGTGACCTCCTGGAGATTTTGTTAAATAGGTAAATGTGTAAACGACTAAGAGTTCCGTTCTTTTGTCCGCTTGGGGTACTCTATGACAGAAATGGAAACTGTCGTAGTGTGATATTTTCTTTTTCCACAAAAGAGGGGAACAAAGAAGAGCTTTTGGAGGTTTTTGGCAAGAGGATGGTGACTTGCCCGGAGTCCCGGGTTTTTTGGAGTTTATAATATCTCATTTTTGCAAGAAAACTGTTATTTTACCAAATGAAGTCCCCCACTTGTGAAGGAATTGGATTACATTTTGCAATAAGGAACCATTACCTCTGGCTCTCCCATAAAAGCACATACCGGCATAGGGAAACCAATAGCATGTATTCTGTTTCTAAAATGGACCAGAAATAGTGGTTCCTAATTGCAAAATGTAATCCATTAAATGCTTATAGCTATGAAGTGGATATCTCCTTGCTGTGTAGCAAAGTTTCTCGGATCCGTCTTATTTTTTTACACCCTTGAGTGTCATTTTTAATTAATCAGTTCAAAGCCATTTCGACGATTAATCATTAATTGTTAGATCGAAGAAGAAATTTTCTTCGGAATGCTATGGCTGAATTGACTTTACAACTGAACTTGTGAGAGCATCAACTGAGGCAAATTTTGCAGAAAGTAATACATGGTAAGTGATAATTATTTCAACGCTCTCTTAGTTTTAAAAAGAGATAAGTTTTAAAAATCAAAATCTACTCAACTGTAGATATCCCGGAAAAGAAATACGATTGTAGAATCCCAAGAAAAGAAAAAGAAGAAAGAAAAGAAATACGAAGAAATCCAATGATAAATCGCAACTACGGGAGGTACTTATTCAAATTAATTGCTCTAAAAATTGTTCCTTCAGTGAGTAAATAGGCAACATTCTCAACACTGCAATGCAATAGAAATAATTTTACCATGGAATTGAAATCCAAAAAAATGTGTGCTGCTTGAGTAATAGAAGTTTGGAAATCAGGGCATTCAACAGCTTCCCAGACCTCATTAGTGTTACAATCTAAAAATTGTAAGGATTAAAAGTGTCTCTCAAAATTTTTGTTCTCTGATTATCAAGAAGCCCTGCTAGAAATGTTCAGTGTCATTTTTATCTTTGTTTGTGAAAGGAAATTATTTTAAGATTTTCTTGGTTTTTTTGGTGTCCTCTGAGACTCTGAGAATTTTTGTACTTTATTTTCCATCAAATAATGAACATTTTCATTGTAATATTTGTCTATATTTAGGAGAGTACATTATTCGATGATTATCTTCAGTGTCTAGGTATTAGATCTTTCCCCCAGCGACAAGGTTTACCGAAATTTTATGAGATCTATATCGTTCTCATAGGTACTGACCTGCATCATGGTCAGTATCATCTTTGAGGAGTAAATGAAAACAAATTATTTTCTCTTGGTTCCTCAATTCAGGGCTCTGATGAATAAACCCTGTTTGACAACAATGTTAGTAGGTAAAATTGCTCCCTCCAAAATCTTTTAAGCGGTATCAATTTAGTGGTAAAGTTATCAACGACCCTCATTGAATCTCATCTGGTTCACTGAATTTCTGAGGGATAGACAGGGTGACAGGTTCTGTAAAAGTTAGGAAATTAAGCCCTCCTCACTGTGAAAATATGTCAGGTAGTTTTGCTGCGGAGCATTGAAATTCCTTTTCCGAGTAAAAAAATTGGACTTTTCAGTTTAAAGAGACTAAACACTTAAAATTAAATCAAGTAAAAACTTGAAATTTTCGTGAAAAGAATTTTTATCTGAGACACCTAATGTCAAAAGAGGACATTCCAAAATCAGGGAAAAGTTAGTGACCACTACGCTTAAATTCCCAGAAAAGAATTTTCTGCGCATCGAAGTCATTAATTACACAGTTTTCAGAAATTATGTTGAATTGTTTAACAGCAGAGAAATGAAAAGACTCTGGAAGTCTTTGAGGATGAACTTTGTGGATTGCGGTAAGTAGTTTCCCAGTTTGGCCATGGTATTGATATATTCGTTTCGTCATTAATCATTATCAATAAAAATATCCCTATCTACCGTAAATGTTGGAAAACCAGTGTGCATGTAATTTGGTAATCCTTAATCAATCAACTGTAGATTTCTTACCTGCTAAACTGCCTGATGAGTTGAAAAAAATGTTCACTTTGAGACAGATTCTTATGTCCTGGTTCATGCATTCGTAAGTTGAGTTGCAATGTCAATTCCATCGTAGCTTTCAGCAGAAAATTTCTTCCTTGTAGTCCAGGCAATCTAGCATTTTAGGCGGAATAAAATCGGAAGCAAATTCCAACTAAAGGGCGTTGATGTACCCCAGTAGGAGTGTAGTTTCTGAAAATTCCCCAACTTTCCGACGTGCGGGAAGCCCTGAAAAATCAGGGAACTCCCTGAAAATTTGTCAATTTTCAAACCATAACTTGGCGTCAAATTATCGTAGCGAGGTCATTTTTTTTAAATTGTCAGAAATTGAGTCAGGCACATGTTAACGACAACTACGTTTGGAGAAAAAATTACCACAGTTGTCAAATATACGAAAAATTGAAAATTTGTTTTTTCTAAAAATCTTTAAAGCTGATTTCAGGTCTCAAATCGTCAGAAAGCGGAAAAAATGCCTTCTACAAAAGTTGTAGAGAATGTTTTAAGCTTTAAAACGGTATATTAACGAAATTTGTACGATGATTTGTTGCCAAACTACGCGCAAAAAACCCGGGATTTTTTTCCCTCGCGAGAGCCGCGGATCCTTCCGACTCAACGCGTAGTCACTTGTTAAAATCTAAAATTTCTCCAGGATCTTACTTTTAACATATAATTATGAAATTGAGAGTATCTACTTGTTTAATAAAAGTATGAGAACACCCCCTCTCCTTCCACCCCTATCCCTTGTTGCCATAATTATCATAAAAATGTTATCTCTATCGCGTTAGTCAGAGAGAAATACGGTTTGACCCGGAACAAATTGCATAACACACTTTTCCTACGTAAACGCCATCAGTAGATCCTCCTGAACAACATACTAAAATTTTATCACGGTCCCACCCCGGAGCACCCCCCAAAACGCCTAAAATCAAAATGGCGGCCATAATAAGGCTGTGTGGGATTTCGGTATTTTAAAATGTTCCTAAAGTGTCATGTGAGGTATCTTTCCCTACGTAATTTTGGTCGCAGATTTCATATATAAAGTCAAATAAGCCCCCGGGTCAAAAGGGGTGCCCCAAATCCAAGATGGTGACTAAACTTGAAAGGCAAGGGAGGTCATTTTTTAACTTTTACGTGATTGGGCAAGTGAGGTATCATTTCCTACATAATATTGGTCGTGGATTTCATTAATGATGTCAAAACAGCTCCCCGGTCAAATGGAGTGCTCTATATCCGAGAGGGCGGCTAAATTTGAGAGGCAGGAGGGGTGCATTTTTGAAAGTTTTACGTGAAAAGGCGGGTGTGGTGCATCAATTCCTGGATAATTTTGGTCGAGAATTTCATTATTGATGTCAAAATAATAGCTCCCCGGTCAAAGGGGATGCTCTAAATCTAAGGGGGCGGTTAAATTTGAGAGGCTGTAGGGGTGCATTTTTAGATTTTTACAAAAAAGGCGAGTGAGGTGTTTCAATTCCTATGTAATTTTGATTCTAGATTTCATGTATCAAGTCGGAAAAGCCCGCTGGTTGAAGGGAGTGCCCCAAATTCCAGAGGGCGGCTACATTTGAAAGGTGGAAGGGTGCATTTTTTAAAAAAAAATCCACCTAACACGGCAAGGAAGGTGTCTTTTTCTGTCAATTTTTATTCAACGAGTCTAAAAAATGTAAAACATTAATTTTACCCAAAAATGATACGTGTTATGCAGGAAGGTGGCCATCATGGCTGTTCACGGTATTAAAATAATTTAACAGGAGCACCTAATGAGTTGTTTTTGCTCACGTGACGTACCTTTTCTTGTCAGGATAGGATAAAATCTGAATCAGCGTGCTGATTCTAATTCTGTGTCAGGCTCGTCAGGATCTTTCACCTCGGGTTTCACCAAGTTTTTACATTTGAAGTCGGCGCAATTTCTGCGAAAGTCGGGGCTTGACCTTACATAAGTACGCTGCATAGTGTCAACCCCTTTCTTAAAATAACAACGAAGGATATTAAGGAGCGACTCTGGAGCTGAAGGCAGGTCGGTCGAAAGTGGAATGAATCTCGTTGTTTTCACACATTCATCCCGATTGACAAGCATCCAGATCGGCTTGTTCCGTCCACAGTTGGATTGTAGCTCCTTATATTGATGGTGCTTCATGGCTGAAAATGTCGGAGTTAATCTCTCTATTTGCGACGAAGATTTTGCAAGCTGCAACTTTTTCCTTTGAAAACGTGATGACGGACGTTTTTGAGAGTCTCATTTTTGTGGCACCATAGAGAAGAAATGTTACGTCTTTTTCAGCTTTCCTTATTCGTTCAAGGCTTTACTTAGGATCTAAGAACCTTTCGGTAGATTCTTGCAGGTAAAGATCTCTTCACGCGTATTGAATGTAGTTCCTTTTCTGATTCCGTGCATATGGCAGGTCGAATCGCAACCAGTAAACGCATTCAAGAACAGTAGCTGCTTACATAAACGTTGACTGATTCTGTGACGTATACAAGGGATGTTCTGAGCGATCGTCTTGCATTTAGCGTTAAAGTAATAGCACTTCTAAAGAGCAAAGAAAAATTGATGTCTTCCGATTGATTTAACAAAAAAAATGGTTCCGGCTCCTCTCCTATTACATTTATGTTGCGGTGCTCTTGGAAGCTTAAACACCCCAATCAACGATATCAACATCTGCATATCCTCTCGCATGCACCACCTCTTGCAGAGAAGGTTAAGGAATGCTGGAGACGTACTAAAATTGGAAGCGAGTATGTTTTGCTTGTTAATTCAATAGGTAGGGCGAACGCGCGTTTTTTGGCATACATTCCTATCAGTCGTACTATTATAATCTTTGTTTTATTAAAGAAACTTTTCACACCTAATTTCTGTTCCAGGGCCAGAAATAGACGGAAATAGACACCTTCCTTGCCGTGTTAGGTAGATTTTCTTTTTAAAAAATGCACCCTTCCACCTTTCAAATGTAGCCGCCCTCTGGGATTTGGGGCACTCCCTTCAACCAGCGGGCTTTTCCGACTTGATACATGAAATCTAGAATCAAAATTACATAGGAATTGATACATCTCACTCGCCTTTTTTGTAAAAATCTAAAAATGCACCCCTACAGCCTCTCAAATTCGCAGATTGAATTAAAAAGGGTTAAATAAAATGCATGCTTATGCCAAGGGCCGAAGAAGAAATTAAAAAATGTGGAGAGAATCATACTTTTCAGCATGTCACCCACAAAGTTGACAGATGAAGTGAATCGAATAACTCTGCTGTTACGTAGTGTATATGTTACAGTAAGAACCCGAAATCAAACCTAGTTTTGACTAGTCAGAACTAGTTGCCACAAACCCCATTCGCCAAAACTAGTTTTTACTAGTGAATTCTAAAATCAACTAGGACCCTCACCGCCGTAACTAGTTGTAACTATTTTTTTTTCACTTGAAACTAGTTTTGACTGAAATTTGTGGGTAAAAACTAGAATTACCTGGTGAAAAGTGGTTTTGTAAGATTGTTGAATTCGGATAATAGACCATTTATTATTCTGTCCAAGTTTTACATTTACTTATTCTGGCACGAGAGGCTATTGTGACATTTTGAGTTACATAACATGTTTTTCTTCTTGCAAGAACAACGATTCGAATTGCAAGATGTTTTGCATGTACACCTGACAAATCCTTGTCCAGATGTTGTGGAAGACTTTGTTGCTGCGGCACGGAGGGTAATTTTGGTCTCGGGAACTTGATCGGTTGTAAACTTGCGAGACATTTCAAGCCGCAATCGGTCTCTTCCACCATGCCCCACTGCGATGTGCGCCGATTCAATAACATCGAAAATTTCCTCCATTGCTAAGTAATATTTTACAGGCTCTTCCCGCGTGACTATTTTTTTAGAATCGCCAATTTTTAAGACGTTAAATCTTTTGATCCGTCTATACTGCGCTGATGTTTTTTTAGGAGCAGCTATTGCCTCCTCCACCTGCTGTGTAAGGGCCTCATATGATTCTGTAGAAATAGCATTAAAATGGTTGTCTTTACCTTCGTAGCATTCCTTCACCTTCTTCAAAAAGCACTCGCCGTCTTCTTACGCGGCTTCCCCTTCGGCCATGTCACTTTTTTTTCAGTTACAACTAGTTTTGACTACTTCGTTAAAACCAGCGGTTAATTTTAGAATTCACTAGTAAAAACTAGTTTTGGCGAATGGGGTTTGTGGCAACTAGTTCTGACTAGTCAAAACTAGGTTTGACGGATTTCGGGTTCTTACTGTAACATATACACTATTCAATATCGATTTTCCGGGTTCCTTTGATTTATGGACGCGACGATGGAGTGGATTGAAAAAAAGAAAGTTTTTTCTGAACCTATTCTCGAAAAAAATTTGCGAGTGAAAAATTATTGATATTTAAAGCTTTGATTCATTATGTGTGTCTGGGGGAATTTTGGGTCGAAGGGCATGTTGGGACCGATCATTCTGCCCCCCCCCCCCCCTCCACAGTCTTGTACGAATACTCATAAGAGCTCAACAGTTTTTACTGTAATTGAAGTATTTGAACCTTTTCACCTTGTTTCCCCGCAAAATAGGGTGGATCTTGCACTTCTTGATGACCTCCCTATCAACTTTAGAGAGTTTGACGAAAAGGAAGTGCAGCTATACAATAAAATATTAAAACGTCACGCTCGTGATTATGTAAACTCGGTAAAATATAAAGGTAATCGAGGATTGAGCATTTCTTATAAATAAATTGTGACTGTCCAGGGAAAAAGATGCCTTCATCCAGAAAATCTCAAAGCTTTTTTTTCAAATTTTACTTTTTAAAGTAAGAAATTAGAACTATTCATGTTTCTTTTACAGTGCTCACATTCTTCCTTTTCCGCCCATCTGATGTGAATTAATTAGAGCTATTGAATAGAATTATTAATATTCTAATTGAAATAGAATAGTTTAATAGAACGCCGCCCGGTCTAGAATAGTCTCCGCCTTATATGTAGTACCTATACTTATTTTTCAGTGTGGCTCATGGGTACTGATTTGAATATTGGTCAAAATAAGATTAATATAGAATACACTCTCGGGAGATTTCCATTACTGAGGCTCAAAAAAGTTAATTATTATAGATATATCAACACTACCTTCTGAAATTTCTATATGAGTATTATAGGTACTGGATGTCCCACAGTTAATGCGCCAAACTTCAGGGGTCGATTTTTTGGGTCAAAATAAGACTTTATTGTTTTATAAAATGATTTCTGAAAATGCTTTTTTTTGTACGCTACAGCCCATTAGCGTTGAGGATTTCGCCTCGAAATTTGCCCATCATCTGGCGCCAAACGTCAATTGCCAATGGACATTGAGTTCTAAAGGTGATTTTTAAGCGTGTTTAAGTGATTTTTAAGCGTGCATTTCATTTTTAGTGGTTTCAAATGCCCACAATTTTATGGAAAGACGGGAGGCAACATCTGTACATTAAAAATGACTGTAAATTTTGAGTCGATGGAAATGTTTTAATTCCAACTGCAACACGTGAAATAAGCTCAAAAAATGAGTGTAGGTTTATATAAGTCTTACAAAAAACTGCACTGTTAGAAATTTTCGGAGATTCCGGAGTGTTAATCACTTTTACTCCGCCCCTATTGGCCCATGGAAAAGTCTAGTGAAAATGAGAGTGAGTGACCCAACAGCGGAGTGCCACGACACCTCTGAACTTGGCGTGTGAATCACCCCGAGTGCAGGGTGCTAATCACTACTCAAAGGAGTAGTGATTTCAGGAGAGGGGAGGGGAGACTCGAGGAAGGGGCATGCTGCTACCAGAATTCACGCGATGCTACCGCGCAGGGTTGCATTTCATGTAATCACGCAGATATTGCTATCTGTCAATTAATGACGGAACTACTTTTAACTACATACTCAGCGCACGCTGTCAAATAGACGTGGAAGTTCTTGCTATGAGCATTAGTCACAGGTTTACACAAGTTTATTACAATGGAAATTCAGATTACCTTAGTAATGACAACATTAACCATTTACCTTAGATCCGATTTGTAGCGTAAAATTCCGAGCGCCTCCGTGTGGATTTGGACCCGAGCCGCATCGGTGACAGTCCAGCGCTCTGCCACCGAGCCTCGGGGGACGGTTGACAAGAGATGCTTCAATCGGGGATGCGGGGGTTGGTCTGGACCCGGGTTCACCGGGGTCCCATCCAGCCGCCGAGTTGCAAGACCGCCTGATGACCTGAGCTGCGGGCAGAAGGCTGAACGGCGGACCCTCTGGTCGCAAGGCCTGGTCCAATTGCAACGACCGTGCGTGGTGCTCCGCGCACGACAGTCCACGATTCGTTCTGGGCCGAAGGCTCGAACAGGGTGTACGCTGAAGGGGGTCTCTGTCTCTGTCCTGTCGTCTGGCCATGAGGCAGGGGCCGCAGCTCACAGCGCACCGGCCGAGAGCCGAGCTAGGACCGCCTGGCGGGACGGGCCAACCGGCGACTCGCCTCACCCGGCCGACGGCGTCAACCGCTGGCCGGGCTTGGGCTCTGCCCACAAGAGTCTCGAGCTCTGCTCGCCGATCGTGGTGGACGCCGTCTCTCCTCTGTGGCCGTCGGCGGTATGGGCGACCCAGATACCGAATTTCAGGTGAATCCATTGGCAAGAAATCGAGTTTGTCAAATTTTCGGCCACTTTGAGCCTAAACCGGCGGCCATTTTGAAAAATTAGGGTTTTTTTTTTTAAAAATCTAACGTCAAATTCGTTTTTCTCGTGCCAAAATACCCCCTGATACCGAGTTTCAAGCAAATCCATATGCAAATAGCAGAGGTGCCAATTTTCGGCCATTTTGAACTTTGACCGGCCGCCATTTTGAAACGGTTTGAGATAATGACTTCGGGTTTGCGCGAAAAATTTTCTTTTTTTATGTTCTTTCGAACGAGGTATCCCAAAGGGGGTCCTCCTATTTGAAAAAAAAAAGTTAGGGTCCGTAACCCCCCCAAGGGGGGGCCCAAAAAAATTTTAGGGGTGTCAAAAAGTAGCTCCCTTTGATCTCGGAACACCCTCCAAGTTTCAAGTCTCTACCTCAATTAGGTCAAAAGTTAGAGGGGGGGGAGGGGACTTTTCGAACACCCTGTATAAACTTTTATGTGAGCACTAGTTTACTTATGCATTAAAACGTTTGCCTATACATCACTAATTAATAGAATTTGATACAGTTAATGTTAAAAATTACCAAATTGCTCTCAGAAATCGGGTGAAAAATCGATATTACGATTAAATATAACGATATATCGTTTTAAAAACCAGTAAAATCGATTCCTTGTGAAAAAATACGAAGGAATACATGTGCTTGATGATGCAATTGCGTGTTTGAGGGCACTTCCACAGACCCGAATGAGAAAAAAAATGATTTTTTAGGCATTTTAACGATGCAAATATTCGAAGGGCTTGAGCGCCATGTTCCCATTGGAATTATGGCTGCGGACAATTTTTCCCGTAATCTACATGTAATTTGGCCACCTTTTTTCCCTATTCGGATAGTATAGCGCTCAAGTCGGGAATTTCGATCACCCCTATAATTTTACAATCAATGGCTGGAGTAAAGAACGTTTCCAAATTTTTTAGTTAGTTCATTTCTCTTCTTCTCAGAGTAATCTTGCCATTTTTTTATGAAAAACGTGGGATATAGCGCCTTCTTAACTCTCTAATTTATAAAAATGTACTAACAGAGTCGCACGGCATACATTAGATATCCTGGCTAACGTGACAGCTTTGTCGCCTAGAACGGTCTTGCACTCGAAGCCCGACGGAAAATTTGTACCTATAATTGGACGTATTTCTACCAAACAGACCTATGTGCACGTGAGAAATATGGGGTGTGCTCTCGAAAGCTGCATAAGAAGCAATGTAATAGTGGGCGTGATTCTTTTTGAAGAATTGGAAAAGCGGGATTTTACATTCTGTCGAACGGAACTAAACGCCAACTGAATGCAGGATTCATGAGCCGCGGGCATGGCACGAGAGCGTTGTGGACAGGGCTCATGAGTTACGCCGTAGCACTGGTAGTAATTTACCGTTATAACTTCGTATAATTATATGTCTATTCCTTATCAGGATTGCGAGCTGAATCCGAATCCGTAAAATAAATGAAGATTGTTTAAACTATAAAGAAGATTGTTTAAACTAAAAAAAATTTGGTTGGCAAAGAGGTTGTTCCATCCCCCATTAGATTTGGCCCCCTATCAAATAAAATCCATCTTTTCAGGAGTGATACAGTAGCATGCAAGATGTTCAAATATGGCGGTAATTTTGACTTAGGCCCCCCAGAGAGGGGGGCACAGTGGGAAAAACAGCCAATCTAGCGCAGAAAAAGTCTTGACGCTCAGAGTGTTCACTTTCCCATTGGGTTTTCACACTTAGTTGGTCTTATATATCTACGTAAGCATCAAAGAAAGCATAATGCGCCAATTTTTCGTAAAATTCAGAGGAATTGAGCTAAATTTAGTCCGCAAATCAGCTGTAATTCACATTCCTGGAGACTGTGCTTCGGTTTGTGGTTCCTGATCGGTCAGTGGAGTTAAAATAAAATATTTCTTGCTTTTTATGTTATTGCTGGTTACTTTTTACACTATGAAGTGTACTAGTCTTATTTCCCCCCCCCCCCTTTTTTTGGAATTTTTTGCGTGCTCAATAATTTTACATTACTTTCCAGCTCCTCAAAATCTATGGCGTCATTTCCGTAACCCTGAGAAATAAAAATATATTTATCGAAAGAAAAAAAAATATTTCTCAAGAAAAAAAAATATATGTAGAAATTATTTTTCACCCGTAGAAATATTCCGGCTACTTCGAATTTTTTTTTTTTTTTGCTTTGGAGAAATATTTTTTTTTATCTCAGAAAAAAAATTCGCCGTAGAAATATTTTCACCGCTCCTGACAAAAAAAAAAATCTCGAGAGAAAAATGTATTTCTCAGGAAAAAAATATATCTCTGAAAAAAAATTATTTCTCAGAAAGAAATATATTTCTCAGGAAATAAAATATTTATCAGAAAAAAAATATATTTCTGCAGAACGGAGTGTTCACTGCTGCCAGCTTGTGCAGGCCGCTGGAAATGATTTCGACAAGGAACGTGGGATGTGGATCGATGGGTGGATCGTGGGATGTGGCGCGAAGTGGCGCGAAGAGTTGAATCTTTCGCGGGAAACTTCGGGCCGGACGTAATAATTGCGGAATAAAACGTCCGCGTTTATTCCGGGGAAATTAGGATTTTTTCATTTGGTGACCAAACCAAGGAGCAGGAGTTTTCTGAAATTTGCTCTTGCAAACTGATGGTATGGACTTGCTTTTCACAAATTTTTGGATTTTTACCACCATTAGAGGCTGCTAAAAAGTTCGTTACACGTTAAAAAACGGTGAAATTTCGATTTTCAGTGCTGCCGAGCGGTGGGTATGGGCATTACCAAGCGAAGTGAGAATGACCTAGAAGAAAATCCAAACATTTCCCCTAATCTGCAAGGTATGTGCTCGGTTTGCACACTTTTTTGAACATCTAGCGTTCATTCCCTATCACTCACTAAAATATAAAAAATAGACGGTTAAAATGTCTCAAAAATCGGAAAAATCACGATCTGCAGGCTGTGTGCGCGCCGGATAATTTTTTTTTTTTTTTTTTTTTTTTTTTTTTTTTTTTTTTTTTTTTTTTTTTTTTTTTTTTAATCCCTTTGGCTACCATGGTTTTTCAATTAGAACCATTTAGGAGCGTGCAACACTTTGTTCGGTTAATTGAAAAAATAAGTCCCACCCTCTACACTCATACACTTTTCAGCATTCACATCAAAGTGCATCGTTGGTGCTCCCGGGTTGAGGAAGAATGCCGCATGACCATTCGAATATTGCCAGATTTCCTCCAAAAGTTTTGAATAATAGTAGGGCCCACGAAGGATGATCCCTGAGCTGGGTATTTCTTGCAAACACTGGCAGCAGTGACATCCCCGTCTGGACCGAGACTCGAGCTCGCGCGACAATGCCGAGCCGAGCCATTATAGAACCCTAATTACTTACGCTTAATTTCCAATTTCACCATCCTACTAGACTGATTCAAAATTTTTGGAAAATTGTAAAATATGTATTTAGGTAAAGTTTCCCCACTTTCCGTTAAAACACGAGTAAAAGGAGGCCTCGTTTATATAAATCGGTCAAACAGCAGAGAAGTTGCAGTTTGAGAAACTATGAAATGAATAAAAATTGAACTTCGCTATAACGGAAGGAAAAAATAAAAAATGTAAATTACAACTATATTACATTTAGTTCAAAATTTTACAAGCAATTCAATCATATAATGGACGAAGAGATTGGGGCAAAATAAAGTTACAGGAAATTGATATTTTACGAAAGGGCTTCTTTTTCAGAGTTTTGACCTAAAGATAGGGGTGGAATAGCAGCGGCTCGCAAACAATACATATTCGCGTTCACAAACCCGGTTTCGTCGATGTGCGTGCTCGTAGCGTTCATTACTTTTCCTTTGTTGCATGCAAGTTTTGCCGTCCACTCATATATTTACAAATAAATGGACTGGACTGCTGAATGGATATTATTTCCTTGCAAAATATACTGATGAGATATCAACCAATTATAAGAGGGAAGGCTGTCAAATGTAACTAGTTAAGTGATGAAAAATGGCATTAGGAATTTTTTACTGACTTTGATGTTTTTTTTTTTACCAGGTGAGGTTATCAAAAGTCAATAACATAATCTGCGGGGGAATAAAATTCTACAATTCTTGGTGCGGGGCTTTGAAACAATTTTATTTCATTCCTGCGGGGGATTGCAAAAATTTTGTTTCTTTGCCCCGCACCATAAGTTTTATTGCAATGCTCCGCATCTTGCGGAGCAATGAAATTCCAGTTTGTTTCATGGGGCAATAATCTGCGGGGGATTGACACGTAATCATCACAGTTATTAGACCTTTTGAAGTTGTTCACTACTTAAACAAAGGGGTACGTGCAAAACGGGCCATTTCACGCTCGTGTCGGATACCATTGAAACTTGCCCTATTCATTCATCTAACAATGCCCTATGTTTTCCCAAAGTTTCAAGTCCTCAAAAAATTTTGGGGGGAAGTGGCGGGGGGTCAAAGCTGAATATCCGCTAAATTTTCACGAATTTTTTACTCGAAAACTACTAAGTATTTTGAAATGCGGTTTAAACGAGCGTTTTCAGCGTGAAAAGAGCTTTCAGGGAATCTATAATATCATAAGGTTTTGTCGACTTAAAGTCGAGTTATCGTCTCCGAAGCGCTGGAACGCTATAAAATGACCCGCTTTTTTGTCACGTTCGAGCCGATCCCCAAAATACTCCATTTTTAATTTATTTGAAAAACCGATTTGTTGTTCCTGACTCTCTGTGGCACCTTTATGTCTTTACCGTATCCTGGGGAAACGTTTTGTTTGCGAGTTATAAGCGCGGAAAGGAGCGAAGGTCGGGAAAATCGGCTATTTTAAACTGCGCGCGGCGACGGATCAGGACACATGTGGCAACAATGCGAGGTCGGTAGAGGAGCGTGATTCGCCGAACTGAGCAGGAGGGGGCGTTCTCCCTCTAACCCATGCGACGCGCGCAGTTTAAAATAGCCGATTTTCCCGACCTTCACTCCTTTCCCCGCTTATAACTCGCGAACAAAACCTTTAAACTGCGCGCGGCGACGGATCAGGACACATGTAGCAACAATGCGAGGTCGGCAGAGGAGTGTGATTCACCGAACTGAGCAGGAGGGGGCGTTCTCCCTCTAACCCATGCGACGCGTGCAGTGGCGTGCAGACGGCGATCCGTAAAAATCTTAGCTTTTTAGCCGATTTTCCCGACCTACGCTCCTTTCCTAGCTTATAACTCGCGAACAAAACCTTTTCCCAGGATACGGTAAAGACATAAAGGTGCCACAGAGAGTCAGGAACAACAAATCGGTTTTTCAAATAAATTAAAAATGGAGTATTTTGGGGATCGGCCAGAACGTGACAAAAAAGCGGGTCATTTTATAGCGTTCTGGCGCTTCGGAGGCGATAACTCGACTTTAAGTCGACAAAACCCTATGATATTATAAATTCTCTGAAAGCTCTTTTCACGCTAAAAACGCTCGTTTAAACTGCGTTTCGAAATATTTAGTAGTTTTCGAGTAAAAAATTCGCGAAAATTTAGCGGATTTTCAACTTTGACCCCTTACCACTTCCCCCCAAAATTTTTTGGGGACTTGAAACTTTGGGAAAACATAGGGAATTGTTAGATGAATGAACAGGGCAAGTTTCATTGGTATCCGACACGAGCGTTAAATGGCCCTTTTTGCACGTACCCCTTTAATTAAATCATAAGTTCAGAAAATCTTGATTTTTTGTTATTATTTTGGTAGTATAATTAACTTTGATAGTATAATTAACTTTAAACAAAATTACCCGACTCCCACACTTAGTAAAATTGAGGGACTTGGAGGACAAAGCGCATAAGTGCATTTTGAAAAAATTGGCCTCCGGCCAATTTATATGTGGGGGAGGGGGGGGGGGGCCTCGGTCCCCCATCATGGTGCGAGGATCGCACAACACTTTCTCGCTTTTTCCGGCGCTTCACGCTGGTATGGGAAATTTTGTTGGAATATTTAGAATAATACTGCCAATTTCACAAAATCATAAAGTTTGATTGGTATTTTGATCGCAGGATAATAGTTATGAAATTTTTATTCAAACCACTGAACTTTATTGTAATTCTCTTCGTGATATGTGATAAATTCATATATTCGGACTCGACTCGTCGATATTATGAGGCATCTTCAATTAAATATGTAATTGATTAATGATGCCTCCTATTAAAGACGGCGATCCGTAAAAATCTTAGCTTTTTTACGATTCATTAGGTTCCATTAGATTCATTAACATCATACTTCAGATACGATTATATATTATAATCTTTCCTCAAGCACGGTCAAAAGCCATCAAAAATCTACTTTAATGGGTAGAATGACCATTCGATGTTTAAATAGTCTTAAACTAAACGGTTTTCGCTTAGCATCGCCCAAATTTTAAATTTGGCGGTCAAAATCTCTCCGCTGATAGTTCACCACCAGCCCGCCCAGAGCGCCACCTCCTTGTCGAAGTCGAGACATCAACAACACAAACAGTCCGTGATAAACCTCAGTGCAATGATATGTAAACAAATTCGCATTGTGTAATCATTATTCATTAAATCAATCATGTTTGTGCCGTATTATTATATTATATTTGTGTTCAGTACCTCGTAAGAGGAAACCGCGAAAGATGGAATCTGCCGGGATTCTAAATTCATCAACAACAAACATATAAGTTTCTAATAAAGATCTAAGTGTCAGGTAGAGTCAGCTTCGATGATTCATAGTATGTAATGTAAGTACCTAATTAGTTGTCCAATTTTGCTTGGTGTATAACTACGGAGTAATTTTGAAGATAGTATATGATGCATTATATAATGCATTTGAACTCCTAGGTTTCCCCTGACTCAACGCGTTTGCTGCTAATACCCTGAAGCGTTCCGACTTATTTATCAGAGTATTGAGCGTTTCTTATCGGCCCCTCTGCAATTATGAGTTCAGTCCAAAGATCCTTTAGGAACTTAAATTAATGACCCAGGTGGTGCTTTTGAGCCAACTTTCACAGAATTAAAGGCATTTTTTCAAAATCTACGGTCCATGAGCTCTCCGTGTGACCGAAGTGCTCTCCTCGCTATATGACGCGTAACCCTTCAATTTTTAGTTTAGTCCATAGACCTCACAGGAACATAAATTAATGAACCAGGTGGTGCTCTTATGCTAACTTTCGAAGAATTAAAGGCATTTTTTCTAAAATTTACAGTCCTTGTTCAAAATGAGCTATTTGTAATGTTGCGGAGCAAAGTGCCCTACTTTTGGGCCTCGTAATCCCTTGAATTTTGAGTTTAGTCCAAAGATCTTTTAGGAACTTAAATTAATGACCCAGGTGATGTGCTTGATGCCCACTTTTAAAGAATTAAAGGCATTTTTCAAAATTTACAGTCTTTCAAAATGAGCTTTCCCCGCGGTACCCGAGCTAGTGGCTGGGCATCCTCGTGGTCAAAACATCGCCAGGGGCGTCCGAGGAAGTAGAATTGGGCTTGTCCCAACTTGAAATACCAGCTGCGCATCCCTGGCTGGTGGTTTGCAGCCCGTAGTCAGTGACCTTCTTGCACAAGACGATAGGTGCGTCATAAACTCGCACATATCAACCCCATTAGTTTCCATTTACAGAGATTTCAAAATAGGCAAGCCGGGCAATAAGAGAATTCACAATCCAACAACGCGAGGTTAACGACGCACCTTGACGAGACCGTGTATTGTGAATGTAGAAAGCCATTCGAACGCGTCTAAGTTTTATGATCTGTTTCAAGTAAAATCTAATCAAATTCTTGAAGAAAAGAACTACGGAATAATTTAAGCGTAAAAAGGAAAAATTTTGTCGAAATCCTGAAAGATAAATTCGATTTTAAAGTATTTTGGGGCTAAAATGCCCAAATCGCCGGTAGTATAAATCCAGTTATATTATTGAAAAGAAATTGACTCGATATAAATTCAATTGCATTAAATATGTCTTGATTATGTTATTTTAAACGTCTCTCCATGCAAAGAAGTTCAATCATGTCCATATTTTATTCATTCATGAATTGAAAGTAAGCAATCTACATCCCGAAAATCTACGGATTTGCCTTAAAAAATCGCAAAAACTTGATATATTAGGTCGATGTGTCAATACGCTATGGTCATTTTGGGTGCATTTATTTTTCATTAAACAATAATAAGTAATTTCAATCCCAAAAAACCATTCATTTTTCGTATAAAATCGAAAAAATTTATATAATTCGACTCCCTGACGTGAAAATTAGATTCTACGTGTAAAAATGATTATGTATGGATATGCTGAACAGAAACCATGTGTGGACACAGTCAGAAGTCCGCGGCGACAACGATTCAAGAGAAAACGGCAATAATTAGATCGTATTTAAGCCGCTTTGCCCGCCGCTCACCGTTATTTACAGACCGTTCCTATACTCATCTCAAAATTTTCTCAGAGCTTGTGTTATTATCGGCTTCTATTCAAACCTCGGTTCGATGGCCGAATCGGCTGCCCAAAAAGCAAGCCATTTTTGAAGAGTTCTATGAGAAAATATGGAAACATCGTATGCCTTCATCAAGGTAGATTTAAAATTCTTCACACAGTGTAAAATAATAAGTTTTTTCCATGATTTTAAATGATAATCGCAAACCAAAATCCACACTGCCCCATCACCCGCATCATAATAAGGGAGGGTTTAAAACGTTTGAGGAAGCTCTGAAGACTAACATACATGAAATTTGAACTTCATTTGACCAGAGGGTTGAGGGTTATGGTGGTCACACATTGACCCCTCAGCCCTCACTCTGCCACCATTTTACCCTTAAAAATAAAATAAAAAACTCGAAAAAAAAACGGTCCCACTTACGATTTCGCGGTTTTTATTTTTTCAATATAGGGACCTCCTCTAACAATTTCATCGAAGAAAATCGCGGGTGGTCTTCATAAAAATTTAAACTTTTTAAAACGAACGCCGTGTGAGGTAAAATTTTCATTCAGAATTGATTTACCTATACGAGACATAGAATGGAGATGTTGCATGCGTGAGGGATTTACGATTTGACCATTGATTCTAATGTAAAAGTTCGCGCGAAACACGATGGAGCCACTTTATTTGGGGACTCCAAAACTGAAAACATGGCAACCCTGCTAATGCAATTGCTCCCTATCTTTGCATGGAGAGTTTGTTTTGATGGAGACGTAGACTCTCAGGGTAGGGTGGGATATCCCTCCATTTTGGCCTCACTTTGAGCGCTTTTTTTAAGCATGGGAGACGATTTCTCATGTTTCTCGCGAACTTTTATAAAAGCATCAATGGTCAAATCGCAAATCCCTCACACATGCAACATCTCCAATGGGATCCGGCAGATTAGAGAAATAGCAGCTCTTGATGCCCTTGAAAGAAGACTACGTCCAAAACTTCTTCTTTCGCGCGGTTAACTTTAGCACACTGTTTTTTTCCTTCTTGGGCTGGCCGATAAATGAGACTTTTAGGGGTTTTTCCAAGGTGAAACTAATTTATAATAATTCCTTAAAAAAAAAACATGAAGGAACGACACAACTTATTTTTTTTTCTTCATTTTTTCTTTTCAAAATGAATTATTCACTTTTTCACAGGTCTTTTTTCATTTACAGGTTCAACATACAAAGTTGACAATTGACGCTTAAAGTAAATTATTCTGGGCATGTCAACAACTGAAGTTACGAGATAATGATGCAGAATAAGATTGCAACAGTTTAAAAGCTTCAGACAATAAGCCGCCTGCGAAGACTGCACTGCGCGGCGGCGTCGGATACACGTCAGCGTCAATTCAAAAAACCCGCGCAAACCTCGCCGCCATTGTTGTTTACAAAAATCGAGCACCCCGAACGAGTACCAGCCGACGCCGAACTGCACCAATCCGGTGCGTAAACGAGGTGCCCTGTTCACTGTCAAGTCGTCAGCGGGGCGATTATTGAAATTTTTTGTTTGTCGGATCGACATAGATGACATAGGTTAAATCGCGGAGCGTGATTGGTCGGCTATGTCTTATCGCTGCTTTATCGTGCCTTTGTCAGGCGGAATGATCGACAAGCCAACGGCACCTCTTAAGTTTCCGACAGTATGTCGATCATTCCACCTGACAAAGGCACGACAAAGCAGCGATGAGACATAGCCGACCAATCACGCTCCGCCTTTTAACCTATGTCATCTATGTCGATCCGACAAACAAAACATTTCAATAATCGCCCCGCAGTCGGAACGATTCTTTAAACCCCGGTTCGATGGCCGAATCAGCTGCCCAAAAAGTGAGCCATTTTTGCTGGGTTCTATGAGAAATTCGTCATATTATCGGCTCTCAGGAAATCACCTCATGGCTAAAACTGGTGGTATAAATATTTGAGTGCTAAAATAATCGTATTTAAGAAACTAGACATTAAACTATGGAGTCAATTTCTTTTTAATAATATAACGGGATTTACTACCGGTGATTTAGCTATTATAGCCCCAGAATACTTTTAAAGCGCCTTTACGTTCCCGAATCTCGACGGTTTTGTTTTTGCTTAAACGACTCAAGAGACACTGTAGTTAAAAATATAAAAAAATTTCGATTTGGATATATAAAACATGTTTAACTCGTTGAGGCACACTGTGTATTGTATGGAGTACTGTTGCTATTCGACCCTTGTCTTTAGGTCAGAATTCTTACAAGGAAGCCCCTTGCAAGAGGCGAATTTTTTGTAATTACTCCCAATTTTTTCTCCGTTATATAATGGAATTGCTTGTCAAATTCTGAGGTCAATTTTATCTAATTGTAATTTGTACATTTCCTTTTTCCCCTTCAATTTATTTTTTGCTTGGAGAATTCGAGGTTTTGTTGATTTCTGCAGATTTCGAATACTGTAACTTCTCTTCTATTCGACCGATTTTTATGAATGAGACCTCTTTTAATTCGTGTTTTGTTGGAGAGTAAAAAAAAAAAAAAAATGCTAAGTGCACAAGAAACAATTTTTTTTGAAAATTGGATGAATCCTAGCGTGACGGTGAAATGGTTAATCAAGCGTAAGTAATTGGGCGAGGGGCTGAGGATCCCGGCCGCCTGGCGACCATCCTCAGCTATTGTTCGTCGGGATGCCGACGCAGTGATCAGGAGCGTGCCCTGGTAAAAAAGACGACTACGCTGCGACTATGCTGCGAATACATATCATAGTCGTGTGCATATGTAAGAAGTCGCAGTGTAGTCACATGGTTGTCAAGGGTAGTCATCAGTAGGCGCAGTGTATTCGCAAGGTAGTTGCAAGGTGGTCACCGGTTAGTAGTCGCCATGAATGTGTAGTTGCAGAGCAATAGTGGGTATCCGCAAGCATAGGTGCATATGTTTATGTACCTACCTTTACCCGCTAGACATGTGACTACACAACTCTGGGACACTTAGTTGTGCAACTACATATTAACATCACCTTTACATTATGCCTCAGACTATGATTTAATTACAGCATACCGACAGTGAAACTGCCACACCAGCCAGATAGCACCCAATGTTCTGAGAATATTCCGATAATGTTCCTACATTTTGAGCAGCATTTTAATAATCAGAGAATATTCTGTATCAGCAGCTAAACTCAGAATATTCTCAGAATGCTCATCATCTTCCACTACACATGTGTAGGAGAATCCTCCCTCCAGCTACATTTGCATCATGCAAGGTACGAACGGATGACATATGTTATGCGAACATGCTCAATAAAATAGAAAATGAACAAAAACCACTCACCAACTTGCTCGAATCAGTAATCCACTGGGTCAGGAAAATCCACTTGACAACAATTAATCCAAATTTCCAATTAGAACTGGTGTAAGTACAGAGAAACACTTGAAAACACTATGGGTGCATTGTAAAAAAATCTTAAGCACTCTTTAGCGGAAGTGAAAAATTAGCACCATGATTTAATAGCTGATCAATACAGAACAGCACTCTCAGAAAAGCACTGACACAACACCATTTTTCAGTTTATTTTTACTTCTAGGAGAAAAATGCATTTTTCAAAAGATCCGACATCATCGGCCATCGCTCGACAGCAATGAATGAGATAAAATTAAAGCTTAAATAATTTCACAATTTACTCCGATCATTGATGATATTAAGGTAGCCATTGATTCTCTACCCGACGTCCTTATCACACATAACAAGGAAGGTCAAGAGCACAGAGCAAATGGCACTAAGCAGCGCAATGCACAAGTGATATCGCAAGTTCCGGAAGTGTCGATCTGCAAAAATACAAAGCGAGAAACAGATCATCATATTGATCCACCTACAATTAATGACCGTCAATAGAGACAGACATTCAAATACGTTACAATAAATAAGCCACCATTTGTTAACAGAACAAAGTTTTCGTGAGAGTAAGACCCTTCCGTCTGGAGGGACGAGGACCTCCTCAACTTGTGAACCTTTCCTTCCGAGAAACACTTAAAAATGGACCACTTTACTACTTACAGGTCTGAGCTGCTGAATGAATTACATTACACCAGTCAATAAAATTTTAAACTCACGCCCTCACCGTCGAATGTTGACGGATGACCTGATCTATATCGCTGAATATACATAAATAGGATGAGGAGTTGGCACATCTGAAAAGCAGAGCGGTTCATTTTTGTTTCAGCTCTGGTAGTATTTTAAAATTTAACAATTATCTGTTGCCTTAAAAGGGATGAAATAAGTGCAACACCAGCGCACCACTGCAAATGTGCGATTTGTCAAATTTCTAGGGATGAGGTGTTTTAAGTTTTCGCTAATAAATTAGCCAGCCAATTCAAGAAAATGACAGAGGATACGCAGTGAGGATGCCTTTCTATAAGTCAGTATATTGAACGGACGGGTGAAAGAGCTGTTGTCTCACAGTAGGTAACAGTTGGCAAACTATTTGGGCAAGAAGAGAGTTCTCAATTTTTAATTTGAATACTTGGAATCAATAGATGCCATTAGACTGAATTGAAGTACGCAAGGGTGTGATGATGAAAAATTACTTACTGATTGTGCCAATTTTTGAGTAAAAGGACTAAAAGGAAAAAGGTAGAACCAGTAGAGCTCTTTTGGACAAATGTGGGAGATATAAACGATTTAAACATTAATATAAACAAAACATAACATAACCTAACACTTGTCAAGTTGTCAAGGTGTTCCTGGAATAATCGTTCCTTGCCGATACTTCAAGGGACGTACATATTTATCAAAAGAATTATCAAAGAGAATTATCAGCAGAATAATTTAAAGCAGGGATTAAAGTACAAAAACTGGCATTCTTAAATGCTTTTAGAGGCTGAATTTCATTTTCATACGAAACCCGGATGAAAAGTCAACAGTTGGAACGGTCCACCGCCCAACTATCCGGTATCCAACTTGGAACACTAATTTAGTAATTTATTTCAATTCACCAAGCCGACCCGTGGGCAACGGTAACGGTCGACCATGCCGTTACTTTGAAAATGAAATAATTAATCCAATATTTGATCTCCTTAGTTGTTTTCGTGATTCGTATCATCGGCATCCACCTCACTGTACTTAACTTCATCAAACACAGGTAAATACTGTCCCTTCTCCTTCCACCTTTAAACTCGGGATGACGGACACACGAATGAGCCTGTCAGCCTGTCACCGATTGTCAAGCAACTGATAAAGTAACTTGAGTTGAATTTGCTTTCCCGATTTACGATTCAGTCGATTTAGGAATTCTAACTAGCAAGGTAATTGTGAATTCTATTTGCTTTGTCTGTGTATGCATTTACTACCATGTGCTAAGTATTCCTAACTGCAGTTGCGGGCTCTATTTCAAGTCGAAAAGTTTTGTAGCACCCACCTCATCTCCTGTAGGACATCTGGGTTATCTAATTTTAATAATATCTAGTACCACTAGAGTTGAAATAAGTATGAACCCCTCAACATTTCAGATGTGCCAACTTCCCATCCTATGTATATTCAGCGATATAGATCAGGTCATCCGTCAACATTCGACGGTGAGGGCGTGAGTTTAAAATTTTATTGACTGGTGTAATGTAATTCATTCAGCAGCTCAGACCTGTAAGTAGTAAAGTGGTCCATTTTTAAGTGTTTCTCGGAAAGAAAGGTCCAAGTTAGGTCCTCGTCCCTCCAGACGGAAGGGTCTTACTCTCACGAAAACTTTGTTCTGTTAACAAATGGTGGCTTATTTATTGTAACGTATTTGAATGTCTGTCTCTATTGACGGTCATTAATTGTAGGTGGATCAATATGATGATCTGTTTCTCGCTTTGTATTTTTGCAGATCGACACTTCCGGAACTTGCGATATCACTTGTGCATTGCGCTGCTTAGTGCCATTTGCTCTGTGCTCTTGACCTTCCTTGTTATGTGTGATAAGGACGTCGGGTAGAGAATCAATGGCTACCTTAATATCATCAATGATCGGAGTAAATTGTGAAATTATTTAAGCTTTAATTTTATCTCATTCATTGCTGTCGAGCGATGGCCGATGATGTCGGATCTTTTGAAAAATGCATTTTTCTCCTAGAAGTAAAAATAAACTGAAAAATGGTGTTGTGTCAGTGCTTTTCTGAGAGTGCTGTTCTGTATTGATCAGCTATTAAATCATGGTGCTAATTTTTCACTTCCGCTAAAGAGTGCTTAAGATTTTTTTACAATGCACCCATAGTGTTTTCAAGTGTTTCTCTGTACTTACACCAGTTCTAATTGGAAATTTGGATTAATTGTTGTCAAGTGGATTTTCCTGACCCAGTGGATTACTGATTCGAGCAAGTTGGTGAGTGGTTTTTGTTCATTTTCTATTTTATTGAGCATGTTTGCATGACATATGCACTCCACAAGTTGGGTAGTCGCCAAGACGACCCCTGTGATTAGGAGGGTACGTAGTTGGAACACCCACAGGTAGTTGCACGACTACATCTAGGTAGTCGTGCGACTACCTGAGATGTATTCATGCGACTACCCTAGTCGTAGTCGTGTGACTACGTGGTTGTAGTCGTGCGACTACATAGGTGTAGTCGTGCGACTACCTGCGGGTGTTCCATTTATGTACCCTCCTAGTCACCGGGGTAGTCGTCTTTTTTACCAGGGGTGGCTTGGGACTCACGGCCTTTTTCCCCAAAAGCAAATATCGCTGGCCGAAGTGCAACACGGAGAAAAATAGAACCGCGCTGAGCACCAGAATCTGCACCTCAGCACATGCGGCGGATGCTGACATTGCTTTACCCTTCCAATCCGCACTTGGGCACAGTTACTTGGCGACTGTGTTCAGTAGGTACATTCCTCCTGTCTTTTTGCACATACAAAGTGTCCCAAAAGTCCGTACCCCCCCCCCCCTTGTAACTTTTTAATGGTTAGAGATAGAAAAACGAAACTTTGGGAATGTTCCTATCTTACAGGGGACCATCTTCTAGGGGATCAAAATTTTCTTCGCTCCCCCAGGGGAGCGGGGGACCCCAACTTTTTTTTCAAATGGTAACCCCTATCTTTTGGTAAATCATTAGAGAGAACATAAAATACTGAGAATTTTGGCGCAAACCGCAGATCAATATCTCAATTTTTGACCGAGTTATGATAGGTCAAAGGTCAAATTTGACCTATTTCAAAAAATCCTAACTCCGGTTCGAAATATCGTAGAGAAGAAAATAAAATGGGAAAATTCTCCAAATTGTAGGCAATTTTAAGTAAAAATCGCAAAAATCACCTTAAACCAATTTTAATGGGGGGGGGGGGGGGTTCAAACCCCCAAATACGTCAGTTCAAAGGTCGTACGATTTTTCCGCAAAATGAGCGAATTTTCCCTTACTTTGCCTTAACATCACCACAGCAAGTTCAATATTAGTTCAACATTGCGTTTTCAAGTCCCCAAATTTCGGGCACAGTTCAAAAAACGAAATTTAAGGTGATTCAATTCAACCATTTAAATTTCGTTTTTTGAACTGTGCCCGAAATTTGGGGACTTGAAAACGCAATGTTGAACTAATATTGAACTTGCTGTGGTGATGTTAAGGCAAAGTAAGGGAAAATTCGCTCATTTTGCGGAAAAATCGTACGACCTTTGAACTGACGTATTTGGGGGTTTGAACCCCCCCCCCCCCCCTTAAAATTAGTTTGAGGTGATTTTTGCGATTTTTACTTAAAATTGCCTACAATTTGGAGAATTTTCCCATTTTATTTTCTTCTCTACGATATTTCGAACCGGAGTTATGATTTTTTGAAAATAGGTCAAATTTGACCTTTGACCTATCATAACTAGGTGAAAAATTGAGATATTGATCTGCGGTTTATGCGCCAAAATTTTCAGTAATTTATGTTCTTTTTAATGATGTATCACAAGATAGGGGTTACCATTTGAAAAAAAAAGTTGGGGGCGGGCCCCCCCGAGAGAGCGAAAAAAATTTTGACCCCCCTGGAAGATCATCTCTTTTAGGAACATTCCCAAAGTTTCGCTTTTCTATCTTCAACCGTTCACAAGTTACGAGGGGGATTACCCCCCTCGGGACACCCCGACTACCGACCGGGTGACTTTTGGGACACCCTGTACTTCCTCTATTAGGCGACATGTTTTCGTGCACTCCACCACATCCGTTGGAAGCTAAAGCAAAGTTGGTGCTCACTGCTCAGCGCGGTTCTATTTTTCTCCGTGAATACCACGTATCTTCGTTTGCTAGGTTGTAAACTTCTGGTCATACTTTATTGTCCTGTAGGAAACTAGTCGACCAAATTATCACAATGATTTACATGAGTTTTCTTCTCTATTAGCAGAATACTCTGTAAAAATTTCAAGCCTTGAAATGGCTTTTTTCTCTTCGGCTAGTAAAAGAGGAGCGGAAATTGCAAGACATGGCAATGGAGATTCGTGGTTTCGCACTTCGGCAATCAATACTCAGAAACTAGAAAAAAAAAAAAAAAAAAAAAAAAAAAAAAACTGTTTCAGTACAATGATAGTTGAATCACTCGGTGCCATGATGCGTCCACCTTTCAGTATTATTGAAAAAAACTCAATTCAAACAAGGAAGTTGGCGATTACGTCCTTCCTCAAAACACCCGTTCAATTTTTCCGAACATGAAACCTTTCTTTAAAACACTAAAATCTTACATGGACTCTTAAGTAAAGTTCGAAACACAAAAATGGGTAAAAAATGCTAAAAAAACAAGCAAATAGAATGCCAGGAACGTTTTGGGGTGATTTCAACCCCTCTCCTCGACCAGAATACAAAAAATATAAAATTATAAAAATCAAAAAAGCCCTTAGACCCCTTCTATTGACGTTTTCCTTCTTTTTTCTTTCTTTTTTTATCCTAAATAAAGGTCTAAAGGGGTTTTGGATTTTCATCATTTTATATTTTTGTTTTCCTGACCAAAATGGGGGTTGAAACCACTCCGAAACGTGTATTAGTCTTATCTATATTTTCATTTATCTACCTAGTTTACAAAGTGCCTACCAAAGTTGTCATTATTAGTTGAAAAATGTATTTTAATATAGTGTTCTGAGTCTAAAGGTCCTGACGATGACAATTGTGCCGAAAAGCTTCGACCAAAAATTATAATTAAATTAAATATTCTCATTTAAGTTAATCCTTGCACATTTTTAGCACCTCGGCTACATTACCTACCACTTATCAAATTCATCAAGTGATACTACCAGTACCTATGTTACAAGTTAATGATTCTCATCAAGTATGAAGTTGAGAAGATTGTGCGTTATGATGTAAAATACTTCCCTTAATGATTTTTTCTTTGAAGCCTGATGCATTATTAGGTGGTGCAGGACGCGGCCGTTGCAGGCGTGCAAACATTTATCGAAGTCAGCCGATGCACCATTACGGTAAGCATGAACCCTACGAGACTCCTGCATCTCGTAACGTCAGCGTCGCGTCGTTGAGTAGAGATGGAATTACTTATTTCCAGGAGGATATTTTTTCTTCTAACATTTTATTCGGAGATAATGAGGAGTTAGCGGGGCCCAAGGAATACATGATTGAGTATCTGCTGGATCCAATGTGTGTATCAGGTCGAGCCAGGATCGGGATTGGATCCACTAGTCGAGCCCAGCTTCTCCCTTTCCACACTCCGACCTTGTCGCACAATGTTCCGTCTCAGGAACATCTTCGAGCTATCGGAGGGTTCATAAATTATGTACCTAATGTACGTAATTATGTACTAATTATGTTTATCCAACATTTTTGACCTCGCGACGTTTTTGTGACAAATGCCTCTATCTTTTAACACGGAAAAACAAGATGACGTAACGCTCTCCTCAACCCTCTCCCCCCCCCCTACAATATAACATAATTGATGAACACTCTTAATACAAACATGGCACCATAGGGTTATTTTGCACCCAGTAGATTTTTCACAAGCGTGACACTTTAACGAAGGCATTTTAGCGTGGGAAAAATATCTCTGTCAAATGGACCACATTTTGCAAGAAGGAGCCATTATTTCTGGCTCATTTTAGAAACAACGTATATGCCATCGGTTTCCCAACACAGAAAGGTGCTTTTATAGAAAAGCCCGAGATAGTGGTTCCTTATTAAAAAATGTAATCCAAATATACTACAACATAAATCGAGGGGCTCAAAGGACAATGCGCACACGTGCAATTTAAAAAAAAAAAATTGAGATGTAGTGCATATTCTGTGAAAAATTCGCACCCAAATTCCGATTTTAAGCATCAAAAAGTCAGTTTGGACTTTCTTTCCGCCATAAGGATTCATAAAATTTCGGAACTTAAACGTATTGCTGAAAATAGCAAAAACTGCACTTTTGCGCCCTCCTCTCCAAGAGCCGCAATTATCCTGTTGAATCAACCGCGAATATCTTCGGGGTAGCAGGACGTCTTTCAAGATAATGAGAGTCAATTTTTGAAGTAAGATCGTCTAAAGTGTCATAAGAAATTTCTGTGATGGCATATTTGGACTTAAGTTTGAAACAAGGAACTAATACGGCAGACTCATTTTGGAAACAACGTATGTGCTCATAATGTTCTTGCGCACAGAGGTGCCTCTTCTTTTTCTCCTTCTTCTACACTTTCCTATTCTTAATTTTCCTCTTTTTCCTTTTCCCTCCTTTTCCCTTTGGCTGTGCTCCTTTTTTCTCTTCTCCTTCACGGAAAAAAAAGAGCGAAGGGTGGGGGCCCTAGCAAGAGGTAGGTAGGGCAGCGAGAGGTAGCTCACGCCCCTAAAGATTACAGGTACGAGACCTCTAGGAGCTAGTTGCGAACGCTATCATTGACTGAGTTTTGCGGTTGTGTTCACTGCGCATGCGCAGGAGTAGCGAATAAAGCCGTATCTCACTGAATGCCAGTTGAGTACTGATGCCCATATGATCCGGTGTCATTGATATGCCGAGAGGTGGAATTGCGCTTAAGAGGCGTAAATTCGCCGCCTCGGTTTACAAGGACTCGTGGCCTGGTGGCAACGCGCTGGTCTATCATCCCCGCGACTTGAGTTCAAATCCACGCAAAGACGTCGGATATTTTACGCTCGGCATCGTCACTGAACCATCATCGCTGCATCGATATTACCGGCAATGTGTAAGTACTTCATAGAACAGTACATAGAGCGCGCTAAATATGCTCGTGCAAGTAGAGCAACATCCTCGAATTCTTTTTTAGAGGGCTCAGCCCTTCCCGCAATGCAGGGTCCAGCCCTACCTGCTTCAGGGCCCAGTCCTACCTGCCTCCAGCCCTACCTGGTTAGGGCTCGGCCCCGCCTCAGGTAGGACTGAGCCCTGCAGCAGGTAGGGCTAGACCCTACCTTCAGCATGGGCCTGCCCCTCCAATGTTTAGGTGAAGCAATTTTACCTACCCGGGTTTAGGGCAGTGCCCTGCTCCGTAGGTCCCAACCCTAAACCCGTTTTTTCCTTGTTCCTCTTGTTTCCCTTTCTTCTTTTTCCTCCTCTTTTTCTCTCCTCTTCCACTTCTTCTTCCTTTTCCATTTATTTTTGTATCTCTTCTCCTTTTCTTGTTTTCCTTCTTCCTCATCTTCCTCTTCTTCTTCTCACAGTTACTTTCACTCTTCTTTCAAGCGCTCAGCCGATTGGGGACGATTTTTTATTTCAACCTGCCGCCAGAAATCTAGTATACTAGTGGCAAAGCGTTCAGATGGTGCATTAACTTAACAACAAGATCGCGGAGAGGGGTCTTACATTTATAAATAATATTAATCAATGATACCTTTATTTAATGCTTGTCAAAGTACGGAGGACAATAATCGGTTTTTTATATATATATATAGGTGTGTGTGTGGTAGTGTAGTTCTTTTCAAAATTGATTGTTGAAATTTTGGTGAGCGATTTCTTTCATCTCAACGGTGCTCATCTTCGGGGAATTTGAAAATGCGCCTACATCGAAAACAGCTGAAAACTTCTCTAATACGAACTATTAAAGCTTTCCCGCTTTTTTCCTCTTCCTCTTCCAGCGGACTGGTTATTGAAATCAATAGCCAAAGCGGTAGGCAGAAAAGACATAGAGAGGAGGGAGCGATTCTATTGGTTGAAATGAGTGATTCCTGGGAGAAAATGATTGACTGACTATAGAGCCTTTCGTGGGTTGCCGTTAGCTAGTCTTTTAACCTACCTCCATTTCCCATTGCAACCACATGCTTCTATCAATAGGATCCCTCCATATACCTCTTGTATTCTTTGTCCATAACTTTGTCTATCAATTTCAAAAATCGGTCCGCTGTTAACCCCTTCCCCCACCCCCACGCCCCCCCACCCCCCCCTTCGCCCTTTCCCACTTTGATTTTTCCTATGTAGATAGCTTCTCGTATGCTAAAGCCAAAGATAGTGGTTCCTGGTTGCATAGTAAAGTTTCTTTAACAGGAATCCATGTTGATTCGCGGCAGGAAATTTTTCTCAGCGCATAGGACGTGTCATGGATTGATTCGAATCCAGCCCGTCGCGTCGTGACGTAAAGGCCCCTGTACGGAGCGCGCCGTGTTGGATATTTTATGAGAGCTTCATCATTACGAGTGTGACTCCGAACGGAGCAAGTTGGCTTAACCTTGTTATTAGCCGTGCTAGCCCATGCGCTTTACGTTGCGTTGGGTGTTGACTGTCGTGACTCGTGGAAATTATACACCTTCGAATATTTCTATGCCAATGTCTTCAATTTCTAGCTGTGTTTTCTGCCTCACTACGATCCCCACTCTTCCCCGAACCCCCACTCACCTACCTCCTCACCCTTCTCCTCGTCCCGAGATCGAGACTCTTCGACCACGGCACCGGCCGCGGTTCCGGGAGTGATCGTCGCCCCTCTCACCTAAGGGCGTATCTCAATGCCCACGTAAGCCCCAGGAAGCATGGGTTTATTTGTAAAACAGGGCTTGCGTGAAAATTAAGATACGCCTTTACGTCAGAGAAGCGACGTTATATCCATACCATGCGAGCACTGCACGGTCGTCGGCCGGAGGTGGAGATCCTCCTATCTAAGTACTCCCTGCGAATACATATGGATACATGGATACAGCGCAAATATAACGACGTCGCCAACTCGATTTTGTAAGCATAGAATAATCCATACCGGGAGCCTTGGAGTGCTGGGTAGACTACCTGCGGGCTGATTGTCCAAATCGACGGACACACCTGTAGACAAAGGAATAGACAATAGAGACACATCGACGGTTTATGAGCAATGCCGCCTTTCCTGAAAATTTCGGAAAAGAAAAGTTAGCGATTTTGCCGCATTCTACAGTATAAAGTAGAAAAGCTGATGGTTTTCATTTTTACCAATTCTGTAAGGGAGCGCTGCAATGACGCTGTAATATATGAAAAAATTGCAGATCTAACCTTAAAATTACAAAAATGGTATAAAGTTCCTTCTCCATTCTGAAAAATCGCTGAGGCGGTATCGATCGTCAGCCATCGACATGGAAAATGGAGTGATCCTATCAGTGGAAACGGATGATCGTTAAATACTAAATATCTAAATAATGCACTAACTATAGGTAGATCTCTCGAGGGTTGCCGTTAGTTAGTCGATTACTTACCTCGCGACCACCAGCGCGATCTTGTTGTTGAGTTAATGCACCATCTGAACGCTTTGCCACTAGTATACTAGATTTCTGGCGGCAGATTGAAATAAAAAATCGTCCCCAATCGGCTGAGCGCTTGAAAGAAGAGTGAAAGTAACTGTGAGAAGAAGAAGAGGAAGATGAGGAAGAAGGAAAACAAGAAAAGGAGAAGAGATACAAAAATAAATGGAAAAGGAAGAAGAAGTGGAAGAGGAGAGAAAAAGAGGAGGAAAAAGAAGAAAGGGAAACAAGAGGAACAAGGAAAAAACGGGTTTAGGGTTGGGACCTACGGAGCAGGGCACTGCCCTAAACCTGGGTAGGTAAAATTGCTTCACCTAAACATTGGAGGGGCAGGCCCATGCTGAAGGTAGGGTCTAGCCCTACCTGCTGCAGGGCTCAGTCCTACCTGAGGCGGGGCCGAGCCCTAACCAGGTAGGGCTGGAGGCAGGTAGGACTGGGCCCTGAAGCAGGTGGGGCTGGACCCTGCATTGCGGGAAGGGCTGAGCCCTCTAAAAAAGAATTCGAGGATGTTGCTCTACTTGCACGAGCACATTTAACGCGCTCTATGTACTGTTCTATGAAGAGTACTTACACATTGCCGGTAATTTCGATGCAGCGATGATGGTTCAGTGACGATGCCGAGCGTAAAATGTCCGATCGATCATTTCTTCAAAAACGAATTTGACTGGGACGTCAGTCCCATCGTGTGGAAAAAAGTCGTGAAAAAATAACGTATCTGGCAACGGTAAAGTCTGGGAGGAATGAGAGGCTGCCTTCCTGGGAAAACCCATGATTTAGCGGGAAATGTAATTAAAACAAATAGGTTCCGTTTGAAGCTTCAAATACATACAAGGAAAAACTATTTTAAAATAATAATTGTAAATGGATACAGATGCTACCAAAAAAGATAAAATGAAAAGGAAAGGAAATGAAATGAGGACATAACTAGGTACTTATGCAATCAGAGAGAATAAAACAGAAACATCAGGGAAATTTATATGAAGTGACAGTATAAGAAAAAAACACAAGCTGGAAATATCATTAAAACAATTGATTCCGTTTGAAGCATCAATTGTATACTAAGGGAAAGCTATTTTAAAATGATAATTGTAAATGGACACAGATGCTACAGAGAGGGAAAAAAGGTGAGAGAAAGGAAATGAAATTAGGATATGATTACTAATACCTATGCAATCAGAGAGAACAAAACAAAAACATCAGAGAAATTTATATGGGATGAAAATATAAGAAAAAAACACGAGTGGGCTGATTGCGATTCGGAACTCCGCGAGTGATCGGGGGTCTAGGGGGCGAAGCTCCTTGGCTAGCCGTGACGGACGCGCAAAATGCGTCCAGAACGGCTAGTTTTAGCACAATGTTTGTTTCGCAAATCGTTTTCTACACACAATTGTGAAATTTTGAAGAGGCTATACAAATAGTATTCGATTGCTTAAATTTTTACTATACGTCTAGGCTAGGGGTCCATATATAGTCTACGTTGGACGTCCTATGCACTATAGTACCTGGATTAGCTAGGGTAGAATATGGACAAGTACCCGCCCAACACGAAATATTGCAGCAATATTGTCAATATTGAAACAATATTGTCATGTAAATATTTCCTTAAATACACTGCAGAAATATGTTGACAATATTGCTAAAATATTTCATGACAATATTGTAACAATATATTTATAAAAATGTTTTAAATATATTTACAGAATATATTTATGTAATTACTTTTAAAACAGTTTGTAAAATATATTTACAAAATATTTTAAAATTATTTTAGAAATATTAGTTTAAAAATATTTGTTTAATATTATGTTAAAAATATTTTATTAATATTTTTGTAATATTTAAAAATTAATTGCTAAAATGGCAAAAAATGGTTTGCGATTTCTGCAATTTGCTTTTTTTGCTAAAATGCCCACCCTCGTGGCGAGAACGACAAAACAATTTGCAAAAGTGGTAATTTTATTGTGCGAAAATGGCAAACTATACTTTTGCGAAATTAACATTACTAGTTTATGCTATTATGGCTAAAATTTTTGCTGGATTTTCAAAATGTTTTTCAAATCAGAATATGGTTTTGCTCTGTTTACCAATTATTTTGCGGAACTTACTAAAATCAATCGCTAGAAAAAAGAAAGGGGGGGGGGAAGAAAAGACAAAAAGAAGGGAAAAAAATAAATAACATAACATAAATACATCGACATAAATTCAAACTAGGAAAAAGCTCAAATAATTAAAACTGGAAAAAGACGCAATTATAAAAAACAGTAATTTGGTAAAGAAAAAAATGAGAGAGAGTTATAAAAAAGAACGAAAATTTGTAATACATGAATAGGAATATGTTGAGTACAATTAATAAAGAATTTGAAACACAAATTACAGGATGAAATAAAAAATAATAAATAAATAATAAATAATAAATTCTGGTAAAATATTATAAGAATCCGTCAATAAACAAACATATTACGGACTCAGAGGCCTGCGATAGTTAAGAGATTGAATTTACGGGCCCATCTACATCAAGCCTGGCTGGTCTGGTGGTAAAGTACTGGACTTCGGATATCAACTCCACCCCGAGGCGTGGGTACTAATCCCGACTAGGACGGCGCGGATTTTAAGGTCAGTAACAACTCTACGATCCATGTTGCGTCACCGTTACCATAGAAATGCAGTTTTGGACCATCTTTTCAGTGTGCATCAGAGTGGTAGCTTGAGTGGATTTGGATTGTCCTTGCTTCGTACATTTTCTACTTTATCATCCCTTTGAAGTCAAGATATCCTCAGTCTCTTATGTTCAGTATTTGTCATTTCAGTATCTGTCATTAAACTACGTGCGTTCTGTAAGTCAATTGTATTATTTCTTATGGTATTATTGCACTAAAGCTCATGTTCTTAGCATGAGATTGGAAGGGGAGATAACCTCATCTTTTTTGGAATAAAACATGGAGAAACATTTTGGTGCCGTGACCAGGATTATACACAACGCAGGGGTGTCTCAAATGTATTTCTGATGGAATGTTATTGAAATGATCATAGCGTGAAGGTGGATTATTGCAATTAGCCGATTAAAAGTAATCTTAAATGATTTGCAAGGATTGCTCGACAATTTGGCAATGTTGCAATTATTATTTAGTGGCCTATTTTCATTGAGATAGTAAGTCAGCTGTTTTAGATATTATGTGGTTATTCACGGATGGACTGAGTTCGTTGAGACTCATCGGTGAAACTTGCTACTTATCAGCTGTTGATGTAAGAAGAATAAATTTACAATGTTTATTTACATTTGGAGACACTTTAGACATATTAGCACGGCAGATGATGAGGTTGCCCTCTGTAGCTTTGTTGATTTGACTATGGTTCATTACGCGGGAACCGGCTACTGCCATTATTCATTTTCCTGTCGAGTTTTGGTAAATTTGATATGATTTTCAAGTATGGAAAAATGGAATTATGGTTTTGATTAAGTTTATATTCGTCTTTAAGATAGATAGTTCGGTTTTCTGTTGCTGTTGTTACCTTGTTTCAGACAAGCAAGGTCATTTACCAACGACTAAGAGCAAGAGAGTACGGAGCCAAACCTTGCCTTTTGTCCTTTGATGTCCTATGGTTACTCCTGTTGGTGAACGAGGAGGAGTAACTCCTGGCTGAATCCGCGGATCCTGCGTTTATAGGGTAATACCTCCCTGAAAAAAGGTGCATCATTCGATGCTATGGGTAATACCTCCCTGAAAAAAGGTGCATCATTCGATGCTATGGGTAATACCTCCCTGAAAAAAGGTGCATCATTCGATGCTATGGGTAATACCTCCCTGAAAAAGGTGCACCTGTGAATGACATGACATGTTCATCCTTTGAGATGAATGTGTATTCGAGGTTGCGAATTAAATCCCATGTTTGCAGGATAATCCCACTCCTGAACACAAAAAAAATGGGCGGTGCAAGTGAATGACATGTTCGTGCTGCGGTATGAATGTGTATCCACATGTGTGATACACATTCGTACTGTGGTATGGATGTGTATTCCATGAACGAGGATGTTGCTCCTGTTCGGATCGGTGTATCCAATGGGTGAACGAGGACTAACTCCTGTTCGGATCGGTGGATCCAATGGTATCAGGGTTACCCCCCTGAGCACAAAAAGGGTTGCATCAGTGAATGACATGCTCGTACTTTGTTATGAAGATGTATTCGATGCTTAGGGTAATACCTCCCTGTAAAAGGTGCATCAATGTTCGATGCTTAGGGTAATACCTCCCTGAAAAAGGTGCATCAATGTTCGATGCTTGAGAGGACGGCCAAGAAAAAGGAGAGCGAGTAGTTGTCAGGATTGCCTCTGATGACATCATTAAGGATTGGATTTTCTGAATCCATGAGTTTACATTAGCACAATAAATGCAAACATTAATGAGATTTTGATTTATTTCAGTTTGATATCAAGAGTTTACTTTAAAGAAAAATGGAAGTCGATTCAAATTTGAAGCTGCAAGCGTTAGAAGTCGCATGTTTGTCATCTCAAGATCAATTAGATGGTTTTATTAAATTTATCCAGTCCATCTAAAAATCGTCGGATCTATATTCAGATGATGTGGAGAGTTCGAGGTCAAATCGTGGAAGCTTACTTGGTGTAAAACTACAGGTATTGGGGTTAATGGCTTGCCATTCCTGATTGCAGTGGATGAGGTACAAGTTGAGTTGAGTTTGAATATTCACTGGACGGAGAAAGATTCACATTCTAGAATGAAAAAACAGGAAGAAGTAGTTCCCCAAATCTTCGCCAGGTAAACTAATTTTTCCCCCAAAATGTAGCCTGTGTGAAGTTAGTGTGGCAGGGAATGAGGAGGTGTGTTTACCGGAGGAGCTCTGGCAGGATCGCTGTCGGTGGCGGTTGGGTGTTGCGGAGCACACAGAAGCGCTGTGAGAGCGAATTTAATTCAGTATGAAGAAGTTAATCTGTGAGTCCTGGTAATGAACATAAAGGACAATTTAGTTGTTCAAAAATATTATTAGAGCTGCGTATGGAGTAAGTACGGAGATTTGATTATAATCTTATTATTGGCAAAAATTGAAAATATTATTAGCTAATGAGTAATCAGTAACGGGAATTTTATACTCAAAGAGCATGAAAAAGAACAGTTCTCGCCAAAATTCAGGATCGGGTGAAACATTCATACTTTTCGAAATTTGAAATTCATAGTGAATACTTCCTCATGAAAATGTCACTATTGTGTCAATCGATGCTCAAGAGGGGAGGTGTGTATGCGGTGCGTTAAACGGTTTTTTTCACTTCCATGAAAAGTCTCAGTAAATTTGTAACAGATAAAATGATGATAGAAGACCTTATGCTAAATGAGATGTGATCCGCTGGTCCATTACATTGCGGACATCTCGTCATCTTGAATTTGGAGACGTCAAAATTATTTGACCCGTTAGGTATTACTGGTCAGTTAAAAGTGACAGCTAAACTTACCATCCAGGACTTATGGAAGTTAAACTTCACTAGGATGAGTCTGTCCCTCGACTGATTTTTAAGAGTTGAAGACATTTTATTCTGATAATTCATCCATTTCGGATCTAGAAGTTAAGATTTGCCATGTTGCTGAATGATGTATAAATTGAGTTACAAGGGTTTGCAGATGCTTCAGAGCAGGCATATACGGTATGCATCTATTTGCTTCCAAGATTGGAATTCCAAGATTGGAATTATGTGAGACTGTAATTTCATCCAGGTTACTGCCTCAACTTTAACTGCGATGTGTTCAGAATTTGCATTAATTGGGCACTTTGACTCTAAAATTGCCTTTAGTTAGATTCATGAATTTCCTTCCATTGGAAAATGTTGTCGCAAACAGATTTGCTGACATTTAAACACTGAATTCGGATGTACAGTTATGTCATGTTGAATCTGAGATCCATTCAGGTGGTTCAATTTCGCGGAATTGTTTCTGGGGGTCAGGTAAAAACCTGAAGATTTCTCTCATATTTATCTGGATAAGTCAGTGACAGCAGAAAAGGCTTTGAAAGAGCGAAAAATGAATTATGTCTATTATTTACTGTACCTGATTTGGTTCAAAAATCTTTCTATCACATCAAAAATTGGGAAAAATGATAGTTAATGGTCTAGTTGAATATGAATAAAACTCAATCTTTATGTGATGTGCAGGTGTTGAGCATCGATTGCCGCTTTGTCATTTTTCAAAAATCGTAGCTGAGTGCCGAATGAATTTTACATTTAGTTACATACTGCAATAAGTCCATAATATGTTAAGAAATAATATCTGAAATAATATTACCTGATAATATATCATTAGTTGCTGATAATGAAACCGTAATTGTATGTGAGTTTACTCACTTTCAGAAAAATTTGAATGAATCATTTTACTGATACGCTGGGAAATCGTCGGGAAAAAGTAAAAGAGAGTAATGAAAATGGAATAATGTTAGTTCTGAAAACGCAGTTAGGTGTTGAATCCCTGCAGGATTCAAAGGGGGCGGCATGTTGCGTCACCGTTACCATAGAAATGCAGTTTTGGACCATCTTTTCAGTGTGCATCAGAGTGGTAGCTTGAGTGGATTTGGATTGTCCTTGCTTCGTACATTTTCTACTTTATCATCCCTTTGAAGTCAAAATATCCTCAGTCTCTTATGTTCAGTATTTGTCATTTCAGTATCTGTCATTAAACTACGTGCGTTCTGTAAGTCAATTGTATTATTTCTTATGGTATTATTGCACTAAAGCTCATGTTCTTAGCATGAGATTGGAAGGGGAGATAACCTCATCTTTTTTGGAATAAAACATGGAGAAACAATCCACAACCTGGACGCATGTGTACATTAGAAAGAAAATTAGTACCAAAGACGTCTCCTAGAGTGCGCGCACACGGATATGGAATATGATAACCTCATCGCAAGTAAATATTTTTAAAATATATTATCAATATTACCTTGACAATATTGCTGCAATATTGTCAGGGGGCGGACAACAAACAATTGCAGCAATATTATTTCGATATTGTTAAAATATTGTTAAAATGTTTTTGACAATATTTCAGCAATATTTTTAAAATATATCCGTGTTGGGTGGGTAAGTCATTTTGTAGATTACATTTGATCAGGCCATGGAGCTCCTACAGCCCGGGCAGCCAACTTACAAAGTCTGATCATCCAGAATTTCATATAGTTGCAATTAGCACTACCCGTCGTCGTTTTAAATTTTAGTGAGACACGTCTTAGATTTTGTTTTTCTGCATCCTCTCAGTTCAGTCTGAACTTCCTCAGTTTTGCGAAGAGATACTCAATCATAAACATCTTTTCTTTGACACTTGAATATGAAGAACGGTAGCGACATCTTACTAGTGTTTTTCTTGTGAGAAGATTGGCTTCCCTTTTGCACCCTAAGAGTTCTATGCTTCGACATGCCCATTCTCTCCCCATCCAGTGGACTGTTTGTTGAAATTGATAGACGGGCGATTCCACGTCAACTGTGCCAGGCTCGGAACCCGACCCCCTGAACAACTGTGCGCTCTAAACTTTAAGATATTAAAAATTATTTTTCTGGTGGTAAGGTGACCGGGGGGTGGGGGGGGAGGTTGGTGGCAGTCATGGGGCCCGGATCTTAAAATTGGAACTAGGGCCCGAGGTGGGATGTGGCAGACCTGAGGGTAAGTGAACTCCCTGAAAGGCTTTTCGAGGATCGGGAACTTTGCTCCGCATTTGACGTTTTAACCATTCAGGAGCCAAAATCGCCGCCATCTTGGATTTTGTGCATTTCCGTGGGTCGAGAGGTCCCGATTATAGAGTGTTTCTGAACACTCTAATCAGAATGACTGCCGAGTTCGGCCTTTGCATGGTCCAAATCAGTACCATTTGGCATGAGATGTTTTTTTCTCCTATTTTTTTGGAATCGGTGACCTCGAAAACAGATATCTGGAGTGTTTACTCCTCTCTTTCCTCCTCATTTGACGTTTTAGCCATTAAAGAGCCAAAATCGGCCGCCATCTTGAATTTTGGTCATTTCCGTGGGTCGAGGGGTCTGTTTGACAATTTTTTTGGAATCTACGATTCAAAAAACATGAGGATCGACATCTCTCTTGACGTTTTGTGCCGTTTCACCAACATTTCAATTTCAGCCTCCATTTTGGCCGCCATCTTGTTTTTGGGGCCTTGGCATCAAAAGCGGATAGTCCACCAAAGATTTTCTCATTCTAGGGACCAAAATGAAGGAGTAAACTTGCATCACAAACGTGCAAACGGGACGTAATTTTCGAACACATGCTTCCCTGACTATGCAATAAATCGAATTTTTCCGTTATTTTTGAGCATTTCCGGCCGGTTTTCATTTCCGTTTAAATCCGTGCCCCATCGATGCACGTTAGTAAGTGTTTATTACTCGAAAGTATATACCTTAAGGTTGAAATAGAGAGAGAAAATTGGAAATTGCAGTCACAATCTATGGAAAGCATCGGTTACGGTGTGAAAAATCGTCTTTTTGCGTCAATTTCGAGGATTTTCGGTCGGTTTCCGGTTTCCATCAGGCCGTTAATCGATCGGTAAATGTATGGAAAGCGTCGATAGTCTGATTTTATACATTTTAGAGGGTAAACTGGGGGAAAACATCGTTAGTTGAAGTGTTCATTATCGAAATATTAGGATTAACATGTAAAAAATCGTCTTTTTTTACCAATTTTTGACCTTTTTTGGCCTATTTGAATTTTTTTAGGCCCTTAACCGTCCGATGGCAATCGAAAAAAGTATATCAACCGAAAGTATATATCCTAAGCTTGAAGTATAAAAAAAAAATCGAAAATCGGAGAGACTGTTTTTTAGATAATTCAGTTTGAACATTGAATGGCGAAAAAATCGTAAATTTTAAAAAACTCTAAATTACGGCCGTTTAAATAATTTTTAGCTCAATTTTGATGGCATATTCAGAATTTACATGAAAAATTGGTCTAGAAACACTCTTTCAAAGTATGATGGATTGATACAGAGTCTTGCTATGGAGAGTCAAAGAGAGGGAAGTCGAGAAAATGAGAATCGCTAAAACGGGCTTTTTTGAATATCGCTAAAATTCACCCCATCTTTGGGGGTCGATATCTCGCGAACGGGGCGTCGGATGGGAAAACCCTTCTTAGTTTCTTATAATGATGTAAAGACCCCGTATACCAATTTTCAGCCAAATCGGAGGGGGTCGGGTTCCGAGCCTGGCACAGTTGACGTGGAATGACCCAGACATAGCTATAGTCAAATGAGAAAAAGGGAAAATCGAGCGATCCTATTGGTACTGAAATTGGTGTCAAACGACGCAGGATCATTTGCTCATCTTTGCTCAGGTCTCCTCCCCAAAACGAGTGGCGGTTGAACATAGTCAATGCGCTGCCTTTGATGTGCGCCAAAATGCCGCCATTCGATTTGGAGGGGAAGTGAGGCATGAGCAATGAAAACCAACGGATGAGCAAAGGTGAGCAAATGATCCTGCATAGTCTGACACCGATTTCAGCTCAATCGGACTAAGTAGGGGTGCTGCCTTTGATGTGCCCCAAAATGCCGCCCTTCATTTTAGGGGGAGGGGGAGGTGAGCAACGAAAACTAAGGGCTGAGCAAAGGTAAGCAAACGATTCTGCGTCGTTTGAGACCATTTTCAGGTCAATCGGACGAAGTGAGGGTGCTAGGGTCAATGAACTCTCTGAAAGTTCAAGTTCGATTTTTGGGAGGTACATGCCTGAGCAATAAAAATGAAAGCGATTTTCTAGGTGAGCAAATGATGAGAAATAATGAGCAAAAGAGAAAATTTTAAATTTTAAAAGTCGAGGTGCTAATTTCACAGACGTGCCTTTTCATGATTCCAAGAACGATCCATTTTCTTGAAATCATAGCAGTAGAAAGACTGGAAATGTGAGCAGTGTTACGCTCTTTTTCCAGGAAACTGCTAAGTTGCCATTATTTTGTCTATTTGACGGTCAAACAACCTACATTTCTTATTCCGTTTCAAGGAAAAGCATACATAGTTTATTATTCTAACAATCAAAAGCTCTTTGTGATGGAAGAAGGGCAAACATTTTTTCCATCACAGAAATAAACGGAGATAAAAAAAAGGGTTATAGAACTATTTAGGTCAAAAGCTGAGGATTCTGTATTATTTGAACAAGAAAACAGAGGAACTTTAAAAACCTCCAGGTTGAATTCAGCAAAATATTGAAAACTTAATGCAGTTGTTTTCATGATTGGATAAGATAGGATAGTCAATACTCAAGCGTTAATGTTAGCAAAACCCTTTGTTGAGGTAGCATTCAAGGCATCAAGCCTCTTAAATGACATGCAAAATAGTGTAGAAAAGGTGTATGCTCTATTAAAATCAGCTCATACTCTTTTTGTTGTGTCCAGTTTCACGACAACAGTATTCCATTACTGACTGTTCATAAAATACGTAACGCTTAGTATAGGATTTTTCAGGTCCCTATCCTTTACCACGTAAAAATAAAATGGCATAACGTTCTTTACGGCCTCCTCTCCCTCCCGACGGCGTTATGTATTTTATGTAAATGTAGAATTTTCAAATTATACGAACAAATATATTGCGACAAAACTGAAAACCTGGGGTATAATGCAATAAACCACAAATCTTGCACGCATGCACCGATAGAATGAGAAATGTTCTCTACCTCGGTTGAAATCAATTATTGGCTCCAAAAAACCATTTGTATTTATTGGGTTTCACCTGCTAGCATTTTGGGCGTTTATCAATTAAAGGGGAGGCAGCGTGCAGAGAAAGGGAGCCACCCTATCGTTAGAAGGTCAAATATGGGGAGGGGAATGCGGAAGTGCAATAAGGGCTGGAGTTTAAACAAGGGGTGCAAAGAGCACTGGTGGGGTGGCCGCATTTGTCCGAGGCTGTGCAGGCGACTCCCGAAAAGTTACAATATGATATCATGTAGAACGGGACTAACCTCATAGGTTAGGGTTGCCTCAAAATGAACGCCTTCGTATTAAAAAATAGTATTTGAGTACGTAATTTAGACCATCCATTGTATTCCTTGACTTTATTAAGGTTCACACCCTACATTCCAAGTAGCATTTTCCTACGGGAAACTCACGATATTTTGAAATTAAGTTGCGATTTTTTCAGGACTTTTTGGCGAATAAAACGCAGGGATCATTAACATCTGTACGATGATCCTCGACAATATCACAATTTTATCACTATAAAAAGCAACATTTTATCTCAATCCATCCCGAATTTTCGTTCAATAATATTGCGATAAATCGCCATCGATAAAAACAATATAAAAAATAAATAATTTAAAGCAATATTTATATTTTCGGAGCACTACGGATTTGAAACGATATCCACAGCTGATCTCTCGGCATTCACGAATTCAGAAAGCCCCGGTTGTTGACGGCGGAACGTGGGAATGTAAGAAATTGTTTAATATTAAAATAATTATTTAAAAATATAGTGTTACATTATATTATTATAGATACCTACGCAATAAATTCCAGTAAGAACCGCTTGAATCATATTTCCCAATGACGTTGTTTGCCTTACGAAAGAACCTAACTATATTTTAACAAGCGGAAAGCCCGTGACTGAAGTCACGGGTCTAGATGCTTCACCAAAAATTTAGTTACGGGGAGCATTAGACCGATATTGTTTCGGGGATGATGCCACTATTCGACCACATGAGAGCTTATTTTGCCTGAATGAGCGTGCCATTTCACGACGATACCGCCATTCGACCACGCGGAAGCTCCTGTTGCCTACACTGAAATTGAGGGCGAAATGAAATGACGTTAATTTATCTTCTCCAGTTTGGTGAAATGCTATTTTTTAAAAAGTTCCAAGTAATCGTGCAATTTCACGATGGAACAGCTATTCCACTATTTCCACGTTCTTATTGTATTTCAATCTCCCTCTCACTGCTTTCTTCTTTTTACTTTTCATTTTTTCTGTCTGTTTGCTTCTCCCACTTTCATTATCTTCTCCTTCTCTCTAAATTTATTCTAGCTTATTTTCTTTCACTCTTCTTGGTCTGCACCATTCGTTGTTCTCCTTTTTCTTCATGGTCATCATCAGCATCATAATCATCATCCTCATCTCTCTCTTTTAGTGTTCATGTGCTCGGACGGGAAGTAAAAAAAAATAAAAACAGCTTAATGAATAACAGTTAAGAGGAGCAACTACTTTACTGACAAACGCGGTCCCGACATGAGATAAAAACAAATTAGCAGACAGAGGACGTCTATTGCACGGACGATGATACCACTCTTCGACCACGTGAGAGCTTGTGTTGCCTACACTAATCATTGAAGGCAAACTGTCATTTCATGACGACAATACCGCCATTCAACCACGTAGAAACTCGTGTTGCCAACCTTGAAATTTAAGGTGAACTGAAATGGCGTTACTGTAATCTTTTTCCTGTTTGGTAAACACTTTTTTTCTTTTTTTTTAATTGGAGAGATCGGCAATCCACTTGATAAGTGTTCAGCACAATTTATGGTCAGAGGTTAAGAGCGTGAAGGGGGTCTTGATCCGGTAGACAAAAACATGTAACATAACCTATAACCTACTAATGTGTGATTAGATTTTTTTTATCTTGATCTCAATTTATAAAACTCGAAACATTTAATTTATTTAAAATTCAATTAATTTAAAACCAAATTCTTTGTCCGGCAAGGATGAATGTTACTGAATTAGGATGAACTTAGATTAAACGGGATAAATGCAGTTTTATGCTTATCGATCCTTTTGCATCTGGAAAATGCAGAAACTTGGTATTACGGACGTTTACGGTTGGATGCGAATGAAACTCTGGGTCCTGTTGGTTTTTGGTTTGACAAAAAATGACTCTCCCGCATTGCATTTCTGAAATGTCAAATACTTTCAAAATGACAGCATGCGAATCCACCCGTAAACGTCCGTAATACCAAGTTTCCACCATTTTCCTCGCCATTTTGAAGTTATTCAGAATTTCAAAAAATCTGATGACAGATTCGTCTTTTTCATGCCGAAGTGTCCCCTAATACCAAGTTTCATGCAAATTCACTGGTAAGCAGCCTAATTTATTCTCTTGCCGCTCAAGGTCGCCATATTGACCGCCGCCATTTTGAAAAGGACAACAATTTTCCGGGAAAATAATGCCAGAATCGTTTTTCTCGTTCCAAAAAACCTCCGAAAACCAAGTTTCATCTCAATCCATCGACGAAAACAGGGATGTAAATTTTCGTTGTTTTAAAATCAGACCGGTGGCCAGTTTGTCAAAAATCAAGAGTTTGACTTGCGGTTTGTGCCAAAAATTTTCGTTTTTAATTCTCTTTTGAATTGATGTGTCACAAAGGAGATGTTGCCGTTTGAAAAAAAAAGTTGGGACCCGTAGCCCCTCCCCCCCGGGGGGGGGGGGGCAAAAGTTTGGGGGCCCTGAAAGTAGCTTACATTGATCTTTGAACATTCCCGAAGTTTTGTTTCAAAATTTTAATTAGAAAAAATTTTAGAAGGGGTGGAAGGGACTTTTGGGACGCCCTGTATACTTGAAGATAGAATATAGGTGAGTTGAGTAGAAACAAAACGAACACATCAAACACAACAAACGCATTGAATACAACAGGCGCATCAAACACAACAAATATAGCAAACTCATCAAATGCGACAAACACATCAAACTTGACAAACGCATTAAACACAACAGGCACATCAAACACATCAAACACAACAAACACATCAAGCACATCAAGCACAACAAGTACAGCAAACTCATCAAACACATCAAACACGACAAAAAAACATCAAACATCAAACACAACAAAAACATCAAACACAACAAAAACATCAAACACAACAAATGCATTAAACACAACAAACGCATTAAACACATCAAACACAACAAACACAGCAAACACAGCAAACACAGCAAACATATTAAACACGACGAACACTACAAACACAACAAATACATCAAACACAACAAACACAGCAAAATCTTCAAACACGATAAACATCCCTTTTATCCCGGTTAATATCAATACATCCCGTTTCATCCCTAACTTCTATATCCAATATTACCCATATCTATCCTGATTTATTCTATCCATCCCGTTTCAAATTGATTATGCCACTTTCCCATCCTGTTTCATATTGGACAATTTATCAAAGATCGATCAACAAAGATCGATGTAGCGAAGGGTGGGATAATCCTACCTATCCTGTTTTATCCTTATCTTTACGGTTACACACTGATTATTCTCCTTTTCGCAAACTTCCTCCATTTAACTCAGTTAATATCAATGTCGTTCCCCATCCCGTTTTATCCATGTCTATCATATTTTATATCGAACTATATATCGAAGATCGATAGACATTACCCTATTTTATCACTTTCCTATCCTGTCTAATTCTTATCTACCCCGTTGCACAATGATTATTCCCCTTTTCTTAAAATTCCTACCTTTTATCCCGGTGAATATCAATAAATTCCGTCTTATCCCTGTCCATCCTGATTTATATCGAACGATATATCGAAGATCTATATACAATACAATATTTTATCCCTACGAATGAAACCCCAAAATATGATGGTAGGGGTTCAAGGCATGCCATTAGAAAAAAAAAATATAAATAAAATTAGTGGGGGGGGGGGGGGCACGGGAGTTAGAAAAATGTGCTGGGTGGGGAGGGGTAGAATAAATGCTGGCAAAAAAAGTAGAACTAACCTGGCAATGATAAAAAAAATAAAAAAAAAATAAAAAAAAAAAAAAAAAAAAAAAAAAAAAAAGTATAAAATCTGTTGACTTGGCCGAGAAATGGAAATAAAACACCAGCTGATAGCAAACAACGGTTACCAAGGAAACCAAGGAATGGAACTTTCATAAAAACTGTTAAGTGGAAAACAGCGTAAGTAGGGCACTTACGTTAATTACCGTTTATAAGTAAACGGTAAATGCGATTTAACCGAAAATCTATACAGTTCTTCATTAGATCAAAATGGACAAAATTACAAAATTTGAGACAGCTAACGTAAATCTAACGATAGTTATCGTGAACGAAAGAATTGCTGACATAGATCCGGTATATATTATAGGTGGGATATTATAGGTGGGATATTATAGGTGGGATGGGATGGGAGGATGGGAGGATGGGAGGATGGGAGGATGGGAGGATGGGAGGATGGGAGGATTGGATGGGATGGGATGGGATGTTCCCAAAGTTCCCCTCGAAAATTGGATTTCTACCAGGTTATTCTTGGGCATTTATTCTCGACTATGTCCGCGATTTTTCCTTTGATCTCATGAAAATATCAGTCACATTTTGGGTAAATTGAGGGTCTCTTCTCTCTGGTCTGTTGGTGTATTCATCGTCTCACGGACGAAGTAAGGTAACTCTATTCTAAGGGAACGAAAGTAACTCAACCAAATCAATTTTATTTAAGTACGGGATTATACCCTCGGAATTTTTGTCAACGATTTGTCTGCTTCTCTAAAGAAATCAGAAAAAAAACAATGAAACCAAGTTACGAGGAGAAATTTGGCAACAGCAAAATTTAGTTACGTTCTTTCGTGCGGGAAACGACTCATTGTGGTAGTAAAGTCCTATCTCTTTTAGATGGTCCGCGGGATTTCGCGTTGGGCGCGAGCTAGCACGTGTTGAAGCTGAAACGTGGTTCGTTATCGGTTCATCAGTTGAGGAACGGCCCCACCAGCCGTTCGCCTGCTTCCCGGCCTCCATCTACCGGCCAGTTTTATGTATTTAAATATATATTTCATATTCATTCCTCCAACCAATGGCCAGGGCCGCAGGAGCAAGTCCACACGTTGGATACCACTTTGCTTGTAGTCCCTCGTGGATCATAAATTTCTCGTTCCTCCTTCTTTTCTTTGGTCCTACCTGCGAGGTAAATAAATGAACACATTTATAAATATAGCGAAAATACAATAAAAACAGTGGGAAACAAGGCTCCTAATTTTCATCGCGGCTGATCACACGGTTTTTAATGTAGTTGTGTTTTCAGCCTTATTTTTCAATTTTGTATATATCTTAGGACTTGATCATGGCTAGGGTCGCCGGCAGAAACGACTTGCGAATGTTTTCATTAATTTTTAGCCTTATTTCCCGCTGTTTTATTGTGTTTTCGCTATCGTATTTCGGGCCACCATAAATGCTCTTTCTTGTATATGTTAGCGGCAAAACTCGATTCCAGGCAAAACTAGTTTTGCCAGAAAAACTGGTCCTGCTGAGCTATTATCAGTGTCTCTCTCTCTCTTATGTTGACAAGATTCGGACGCTCCGATGAGTGATATTTTCAACCTATTTTTGATCTCAAAGTTTTGCTTTAATTTATGTTTTTTGTATACGACTTCTTGGTGTAATAAATAAAGTGACTCCCTGCTCTTAAATATTTCGTAAAGTTACTATTTTACCCTATGCTCTTTTTCCTTTTTCCGTTTTTTTTAATTATTATTTTTTATTATTAATGTTTCATTTTTAATTTTTTTTTTTTTTTTTTTTTTTTAATTTTTGGTTTACGTACTTTTTCTGGTTCGGCAAAACTGGCCGTGTTCAGGCAAAACTGACAGCGCTCCAGTGGAACTAGCTTAGCCTACTATGCGCAGGCATAATTAGATTCCTCGGAAAAATACATTTGTGCCTACGCAAACCTAGTTTTGCCTGGAATCGGGGTTTGCCGCTAACATATGTATAAATATACATCACGATATAATGGCTGTAATTTTCATATGAAATTTACCTTATTCAGCTTGCAGCCATACAAATTGAAACTTAGTTCCTCCGCAACGTTTTGCCCCGCATGGGGGACATCCTCAAGCAGGCACATACATTTTAACTTAAAAACTAAGCGTAAAAGCTGATCGATTGTCCACGCGAAAAATTGAAATTGACGAATGTCTACGCGGAAAAAATTAAAACTTTTTTAGAAAACACGATAGCACAAAAACCAAAACTACAACGGTGGCCAGCGGTTTGCACCAACACAGCCAGGAACAACAGCACGAATTTAATTTCAAAAACCCAGAAGGACTTATCAGAGAACCCAATTTCAGGGCAAGGTTGTATCATGAAGCCATACAGATTAAACGGTGGTCAAATTCCATTAATTTCAGAACTGACACCGATGTACTGGGCACGGCGTACAGTGCTTTCTTCTGATTATTTTACGTGTAGTTATCTGTTTGCTCCTCTCAGTGACGTGCTCTCTTTGTTTACCGGTCAGTTTTCGAGAAATCATACGAGCCAGAGTGTCGTGGTGGTCAACGTTGTGGTTTTAGTTTTTGTGCTTTCGTGTTTTTTAAAAAAGTTTTTTATTTTTTCCGCGTAGACATTCGTCGGTTTCAATTTTTCGCGTAAAAAATCGATCAGCTTTTCGGTTATTTTTTAAGTAATAATTTGTGCTGCCTGAGGATGCCCCCCATGCGGGGCGAAACGTTGCGGAGGAACTAAGTTTCAATTTCTGCCGTTGCAAGCTGAATAAGGTAAATTTCATATAAATATACATATACGACAAAAAGAAACACCAAAATCAATGGAAAACAAAGGCTAAAAATAATAAACACGATATGCAGGACGTCTCGGCTGGTCACCGAGCCTTTATCAACTGCTAAACACAAATAAAAAATTAAAACCAAGGCTAAAAAAACCACTATATTAAAACGCATGTGATCAGCCCAGACGGAAATTAGGGCTGATAAGATGTAAGCAACCTCAAGAAGCAACGTTGACTAAGAACAGCCAACCCTCCCAAAACAATGTTGACCAGGATTAGTCAACTCTCCGTAGTGGCACGGCGCCCGCCGCGCCGTGGTGTCGTGGTGTATACATACAGGGTGTTTCAGACCACCCGCGCACCAGGCCTTTTTCTCGGTTGGTATAGGTCCTACGAAGTCGGAAACCGCGGGGTTGAATAGGGAATTGACCCCAAGGAATCCGAATTTCGTGGTCCCGAAACCTCCTCACCCCCCCCCCCCCTTAGGAGGTAAAGGGGGGGGGGGGGTCAAGATGCTAAAAGTCACGGTTTCCGACCGAATTGCGGATGGATCGCATCAGAATTGAAAAGCACGGAAAATTTCACGTGGAATTGACCCCTAAAAATCCAAAATCGGACCATCCAAGGCCCAAAAATGACCCCCTAAAGAGGAGGCCAGTACCTCCCTCCATATTTTCTCTTTGGTCTCAAAATTGACGTAAATTCTCCAGAAAAAGACGGTTTCCCAGGTAATCGACCTCGAGAAATCCAAATTTCATGGTCCCGAAGCTCCTCTTGCCCCCTTGGGGGGTAAACGGGAGGGGGGGCCAATTTTAAAAATCGGGGCTCCTTCTCAGGAAAAATTTCTCAGGATTCCTCTTTGGTCGCAAAATTGACGTCGATTCTCCAGAAAAAGACGGTTTCTCATGTAATCGACCCCGAGGACTCTGAATGTCATGTTCCCTGAGCTCCTCGGGATCGATTACATGGGAGACCGTCTTTTTCTGGAGAATCGACGTCAATTTTGCGACCGAAGAGGAATCTTGAGAAATTTTTGGCGGGGGCGAGGCCTCCTTCCTCAGGGGGTTACTTTCTGCCGTTCAGGGGGTCTATTAAAACTCTTAGGAGTCACTTAAGATGTAAATGTGTTCTGCTCCTCAATTTGGATGCAATCAATTTGCGATTCGGAAAGGAGCCCTTATTTTTAGAATTGGGCTTCCCCCCGTTTACCCCCCAAGGGGAGCTAGAGGGGCTTCGGGACCATAAAATTTGGATTTCTCGAGGTTGATTACCCGGGAAACTGTCTTTTTCTGGAGAATCTACGTCAATTTTGAGACCAAAGAGAAATTATGGAGGGGGGGACTGTCCCCCTCTTTAGGAGGTCATTTTTGGGCCTTGGATGGTCCGATTTTGGATTTTTAGGGGTTAATTGTGGACACCGCACCAAGAACAGCCTATAGGCGTATAGGCATAGAGTACAATAGAATCGCAAAGTACTGGATCGCCGATAAAGTCACTTTTGGAGGCTGTTTTGTTCAGTTCTCCGGAGACTAGTGTGCGGCGACTAGCGATGACGCATGCGCTGAGACTCGCGCTCAGCGCTCCCCATTCCCGACTCGGCTCCGTTCGTCGGCTTAGGTCCACACACATTGAGCCAGCTAAGTAGGCCGGTAATAAGTCTGAAATTGAGTCCATTTATGAATATTATCCAGGAGTAACATACATTCATTGAATCATTATGGCTTTGAATATCTAATTATAGAGAAATTTGCACAAATTAATATAGATGGAATTAATAAAAGTCGAAAAAACACAAGCAGTTGTTGATTTCTCCATAAGCCACCGTGTTAGAAATGCCAATTGGTTCACATACTTCGTATAAGTCAGAAATTAAATCCCTGCATGAATAAAATCTAGGAGTAACATACATCAATGGTTTCATTATGGCTTTGACCATCTATTTACAGCAAAATTTGCACAAATTAATATCGATTGAATTTAAAAATGTCGAAAAAACACAAGCAGTCGTTGCTTTTCCCGTAAACCGCCGTGATAAGAAATACTGGTCGGTTCACACTTGGTTTAAGTCTCAATTCACGTCCTTTTTTGAATATTATTCAAGAGTATGATACATTAATGGATTCACTATAGCTTTGACTACCTGTTTGCAGCAAAATTTGCAAAAATTAATGATAATTGAATTAAAAATGTCGAAAACACACAAGCAGTTCTTGATTTCTCCATAAGCCACCATGATTATAAGTGCCGTTGGGTTCACACTTGGCTCACACTTTTCGGAGCACAAGCGGCTCGGAAAGGCCCGTTAATGGATTGACTTCATCGGCGCTCCAGTACATTGCGACTCTATTGTGCTCTATGCGTACAGGTCGTTATTACGCCCTTCTGCTTTGCGGATTCTACGTACCCTGGACTATGCTGTGGTAGCTATAAAATGTAGATAGGTAACGGCTCGAGGTCGAAAAACCTTTTTTTTCCGTGTTAAGTCAGGCCTCTGAATCGATGGGTGCAAGAACGACCTATACGCGCGGCCTTATCATTCTCGGTTCGCGGGCATCGGCGACTGAATTATTTTATTTTTTGATCTCATTTTATAAAGATTTATTTTTATTTCAGAAAAACGAGCTATTAAAATAATTTATTCTCCTCGCAAACTATCCATACCTCCGAAAATGTATACTTCGCATATTGCCACCAAAATGACTGTTGGGCGTAATAACGGGCCTATAAACTTAAGCGCCTATAAGGTGCTAGTTACCCCTTTCTCTACTCACTATTGATATTCTTTCATTTTGCGTTAATCATGCGTGATTAAAATGATTTATACTTCATGTTGCCACCAAAATGACTGTCGGGCGTAATAATGGCCTATAAACAGCTTTTTTAAATGAAATATATTAGAGTGTAAACCCTAGTGGAAGTGAGCTATCCGCTGCGGACAGCTAGGTATCCGCAGCGGATAGGTAGTCCGTGCAGGTATCCGCAGGCTCGAGTAGCCATCCGCCACATGAGGTTGCACAGGGTGGTCAGGCAGTTCCAGGAAATACTGCAGGAGCCTGCGAAGAGTGGCGGATAGGAGGCATCCGCCACCCCGGGTCACCTCAAGTAGGCTTGCGCAGCTTTCCGCAGCCTTCCGCAGCCTTCCGCAGCCATTCGCAGCCATTCGCAGGCTCCTGCCAGCCTGTGCAGCTCACTAATTACACTGTTTCTGCACACAGTGGGCAGTTTGTCATAAGAAGGAGGAATTAAACCCAAAAATCAAGTTCCTTTCTTAAGAGAATAGTATTTTATTAAATAATTAAGTCAGGAGAAGAATATTTTACTAAACAATTAAGTCAACATTGTTAAAAAAATTAATTTTGTATTTGAATAATGCTAATCCAAGGATTTCATCTAAAAACTAGTCTCATTTCTGCTTTAAAAATGCCAACAGCCAAGAAGATTCAATTTTATGCCAAAAATAAATGTACAGGGCACATGTAAAAATTCTGATGAACCGTGAGATGAATTTCACCTTATGGATTCCAGGGCTCATCCGAAAATGGACATGTTCCATGCTGATTCGGGCTAGGCTGAAGCAATTTTTTAAATTTTAAAAGTCCTTTGTAATTCTCTGTGTATCATACTTTTGAAAAAGTATTTGTTCACTCACAAATCCAAATTTTAATAGAGGAAGCAAGTCAACATGTGTGATGAGCCATAAAAAGCATGTATTCATATTGAGTCCAGGGCTCATCCTAAAATGGACAAGCTGCCTTCATAAAAATATGCAACCGTGAGCTGACAAATACTCTCCAAAAGCAATATAAACCGAATGATTAAATTGTAAAAGGAACACCATTCCAGCTTTTGAGATTGAAATAAGTCTCCTGAGTAAAAAATTAGAAACTTGATTTTCGGCTAATGCCTCCTTCAAAATGGATCATGTGTTTGGAGGAAATTGGATAATAATTCAAATTAAAAGCTCTAACAATCCTGTTTTCAATGAGTAAATAAAGGCTCTCCATTAAAATCAAGTATTTCAGGGCTTACTTGAATTTCTTCACACAGTCACTCGCACCAGAGTTCTGGGAACACCTTTCGTAAAGTCACTCACTGACCACATTTGAATTGATGGAGCTTTGAAAGAAAATCACGGTCCAAAATTCCCCTCACAAACATTCCCATCTCTTTCAGCATGCCAATTAATATGTAATAGGTAGCTGTACCTTAAAATTGTTCCTTTGGTTCCTTATAGACTCCACATTCATTCATGTGACCGCAGACAGAGGAGGCTCCAGGTTGGCATGATTTGACTTGGTCTCTCGCAAGATTTTCGATCGCCTTGACAAAACTCTCTGATCTTTCTGCAGCTCTGTGCCTGAAGAAGAAACTTCAAAGTGAGCAAACTTCTTGAAATAAGTAAGTAAATAATCTCTCATTCTCTCCTTATTTTCATAACACATAACAAATCACTGTACATCATGCCAAACTTATCTTCTCACTCTAAAAGTGCATTAATTTAGTTGAGCTGTTATCAAGTAAAATTGCAGACTTGAAAACCCCCGATATAAACTGAGTCTTTGTATGCAAGTACATTGAGGTTACAGGCACAGAAAAGTCAAATGGACTCCTCAAAGCTGAGATGACAGTCGAACAGTAAAAGCTAATCATTTTTCCGGTACTGCAAACTCAATCGCTCTCCTGGAAACCACTGTATCTCAGAGCTGTTTAGAGGTCCTGTCCCATTAAATGTAAATATGCGGTCATGTTTCCTCGATCAAAGCGAGTATTTTTATTATATCTGGAAATAGTAAAATTCATACCTCACAATTAATGCTATTATAATTGATAGTTCGCTTACCAACAGGTCTGACAGGGCTCAATTTCATGATACCAATCACAAGATTGATCGGCGTCGAAAAATAAAAACGAACTGAATCTCAATTCCAAAATCACATTGTTAGCACACTTTCCCATCAATTCGCCAAGAAATCCTTTCAGTTTTTTGAGAAATTACCTACTCACATAAAAAATACAAATGTAAACAGTGCGAGACTTGCATTGCGATACGACGATGAGATGAATTTAAGGTTAGAACTGTTAGCTGCCACATCGTGTGAAAAAAACATATCAAAGTCAACTCGTTCAGCATCTCTTACTATTTGTATTAGCGAGCAATTCGTGCGGCTTGGCAACGGTGCGCCGATGACGTATCAGCTGACTGTCCCGAGATATTTTGCGTACTTGCCAAGTTGAGAAGAAAAAATTGCAAATATCGCTGTAGATGGGGATTGGTAAACATCGATTATTTTTTAATACTGATTATAATTAAAGATTACAATCACCTTATTTTACTAAAAATGTATTTTTCCTCTTTTTCAATTTTTTTTTTTTGGCTGAGTATGCTGGAAAAATTTCAAGTTGGCTTTTTTTCTCTTCGTGAAATTGAAATAGGAGGGGAAATTTTGTAACACCGCAGTGAAGATACGCGATTATAATTTTGGCCAGCGAATTTTATTACTTTTGCTTTACCATTGCATTCATTAGTTTTTTCCCCTCCCTCATCTAATTAAATCGCCTTTCACCTTTATCACAGGAGGATGTAAGATGTGCATAACCTCAATCTTGCTTGCTGATAACAGCTATCTTGTTTGTTTATTTACGGCCCTAAGAGCATCGTGTCAGCCTATTCGCTCGCGACCAATGAAAAACCGGAACAGAAATTTGAAGAAGCATTTGTCCTCCGTTTCTCGCATAATTCAAATAGGATGGGCGTTTTGAATTCGGATTTCGATGATATGGCCAAAAATAAGAACTTTTTGTTCTTTGCTATTTTTCCCTTAACTCTCATTTTCTGGAGTTACGGGGCATTTTGGGGCATTTTTAGGGCATTTTTCAATTAGACGCTGTAGGCATTAAAATTATCCGATTTTCAGGATATAAAAGTCTCCTGCAAGAAGAGGTCAATACCTTTTTATTCATGTGCCACAAGACTCCTGTTGATCAAAAATGGGGGCCACGATCCCTCGAAAATTTTGGGGCTTATAAGGGCCGTAAGTCGAAAATTTCAAATTGCGAGGGTATGTTTTGAGTCAACGACGATTCTACGGTCGCAGTGAAGGACACATTTTTTGAGGAATTGAACGAGGAGTTTGGCAAGATTGGATCTAGGAGGGAAATCGTTGTGTTGAGAGATCTGAATGGTAGAATAGGACGTCGAGTTAAAAGTAAGATCGTCGGCCCTTTCGAAGAGGCGGCAATAAATGATAACGGAGGTCGTATCATTGACGTACGTCAGCAAAAGGAGATGAGGATGCTCAATGATTTCTACCAAAACAAGGATATCCATAAATACAGGGTGTCCCAGGATTAAGTACGAATATTTAAGGAGTCGATTCTTTAGGTCAAAGAAAGACGTTTTTTTGGTGTATATTACAGTTACAGCTGTCAATATTATCGTTTAGGAGCTTGACACGATCTTTTTGTTGGCAAAACTTCTTTTTTGTGCCTGCACTCCCAGCTCCATTTCACTGGGAATGCTATTTTTGCCCAGAGGAATTAATAATAAACACTGCCGCAGGAAGGACCTCTCCACACTCTAACTTGCTGAATCTCCATCCCCGTGTCTTCCCTGATAACCGCACATAATCAATGATTGGCTTTAACCGGCAAGGGGACTGAACCCAAGTATACAGGGTGTCCCAGAATTAAGTACGAATATTGAAGGAGTCAATTCTTTGGGTGAAAAAAGACGTTTTTGTGGTATAACTTTTTTTCCAAAAATGCTTTTCCTGGGGGCCACTCCCCATCCCCTTCGCGCCCACCCGCGCTCCATTTAGTCCCTATTATCTCGAAAACGATGAGTCATAGCGAAAATCCACAAGACACAATATCTCAATATTTTTCAACGCTGAATTTATTGGTGTCATAAAACAATTTTTGTCGCTGGAAACATTAATTTTGGCTACTTTCAGGTTCGATACCCCCCCCCCCTAATCCCTTCTTTAAAATGCGTTTTCTCGTTTTGGGAGGTCAAAAATGAAAAAAAGCACTAAAAATTACCCCCATTTACCGACTTTCATTAATATTGATTGATAAACATTGTCACGGTGTTACAAATACGATTTTTTTTCTCAAACTTCGGGGGGGGGGGGGGGCAGTGGCCCCCAGGGAAATCGTTTTTGGAAAAAAGTTGCACCACGAAAACGTCTTTTTTTCACCCAAAGAATTGACTCCCTTAATATTCGTACTTAATTCTGGAACACCCTGTATGGGTTAAAGCCGATCATTGATTATGTGGTTATCAGGGAAGACACGGGGATGAAGGTTCAACAAGTTAGAGTGTGGAGAGGTCTTTCCTGCGGCAGTGATTATCAATTCCTCTGGGCGAAAATAGCATTCCCGATGAAAGGGAGCAAGGAGTGCAGGCACAAAAAAGAAGTTTCACCAACAAAAAGATCGTGTCAAGCTTTTAAACTGCAATATTGACAGCTTGCAGCATCCAAAGGTGAGAGCATTACATGGAAAGCGCTTTGAGCGAAAAGTTGAGCGAATCAAGGCACGGAGATACCGAACAGCAGTATCAGTTCCTTGAAGATTGCATTCATTCGGCAGCAATGGAGGCTTTTGGTATTGCTGATGATAGAAAAGTTAGGGAAAAATTTTACTGGTGGGATGAAGAAATTGAGTGAGTTCAAGTGGGATCCAACTCTCGTTTATTTTTACGATGTTGTAGTTTGGGCACGGGCTGGCTTGCGTGAGTTACCCTAGTAGCCAAAATACCATATAAAATACAAATGAAGATTAAAAAAAAATTCGTATCCAAATACGTATTAAATACATATTAAATACTGGAAAATACGTATTAAATACGGTATCCAAATACTGTATAAACTTGCTCTTTTTGCCGTATATTATTCTGTATCAAATACGTATCTAGATACGAATTAAATATGTATCCAGAAACGAATTGAATACCTGCTAAAAATTTTCCATGGAATTCCGTGGTGTTTTCCATGGAAAATTTCTCCACGTAAAATTGGTCACGTAAAATTTTTCCATGGAAAATTTCTCCACGGAAAATTTTACCATGGAACATTTCACCACAGAAAATTTGTACCGTGGAAACCTTCCTTAGCACTCATTGTGCCTCATGCAGGTTTCCAACATCAATTTACTATGGTGTTGTTTCTATAAGTCATCATAAAACTGTTCTACTCAAATTTGCTGGTTTTCTTAATATTTAATTAAAAAATTTACAAGTTTACCTTGTAATCAAAATGAATGAAAATGATACACTCACCAACTTGAAGATACATGGTACCAACTATACTTGACAGAGATGTAATAATTCTTTTAACAGTTTATACAACTGAGAAACTACCGCACTGTACCTTTACTTCACATACTGCACGTGCAATGTTTAAATGTAGATTTCATTAAGTTGACATTGTGATAAAATATGTAAATTATTTCACAATAAGCACGGAAAACAGCACCAAAAATAATCACAACACTGTCCAAATTAGCGGGCAAGAGAGTGATATATGAACTGTAGATTTTGGTTTCTGTCTGAGAAGCTTAATTGCATCTGGATGGTTTAAAAGTTGCCACCAATTCCCTGCGAATGGCTGTTCGATAAGATCAAAGGAACTGCCAGATGATAGGAAACAAATGGCGATTGCTGCAGCTGAACAAAGCAGGTAAATGTCTTGGAGTGTCTTTATGAAAGCTCTGAAAAATGAATAATGTACAGTGCATCAAAACCTTGAGTACAACCAATGATCAGCACTAAATTAAAACAATCTCAAGGTGAAGCCAACCAACATTTCTTGAGAAGTTAAAATAAGTTCTGAGGATAGCAAATAATTTTTATGGCTAAAAATGAGATAAAATTCTTGTTGAAAACCTCAAAATTATTGTATTGGTAGCCATAAAAATAGGAAGTAAATTATTGGACATCTGATAATTCGCTGAAACATCATTGATAAGGATGTGATGTTTTAGCCCTCTAGAGTTAGGAGTTTCAGGCCTCATCTGTAACTTCAGATATATCTCTCACACTACTCACATTTGTGAATAAAAATACCCAGTAATAGCTAAGGCTCAATTTAGACGGCCACACTTTTCCTCCACTTGTGTCAAATGAAAAGTTGGATCGTGTAATAAAACACGAGAACACAACAATATTTTGAGAGGTTGAACAAAAATTTGAAAGTGACATCACACCAAAGTTTCCGTTCAACTTCTCGAACAAATGTTAGAGCTCGGGCATTATATGTTGAGACAAAGACGTCAAAAGTATTGTTTATGTCACCATTCACCAGTGGTGCCACCTGACTACATGTATCAACCTGTTAAGTGGTGCAAATTCAGAGCTAATCAGAGATTGACGATTGTCTTAACATACGATGCCCGAGCTCTATGTTCTCGTGTCCGTATCAAACAATCCAACTTTACACTCAAAATAAGTGGAGGAAAATTTGGACTATCTGAGGTGGGCTTTAGTTTCCATCACACGGCAAAAAAATCTAGGAGGGCCTGTAATTATGGTTTCTTTTTCAGTCCTAGTTCTCACCCGTGAATTTAATACACAGTCTATATGGGTTACGGCAAACGATAGGAGATGGCGATCTCATATGATTTGACAGAAATCTGATATTATCCCTTAGGGGGACGATGACATGAGCTGATGAGCAGCTAGGAATGGAATGCAGTTAGAGTGTTTAGCATGTGCTGAAAACACGATAAGGGAGACTGTGACCAAAATTCGATCACGGTTCATGTTTGAGGTGCTGACTCGGAGGAGTGACCAAAAAGAAGATAGAGAAAATGGTGAGCCCATATGAATCTACTATTCAACAAATAATGTTAGAATAGTTTATCAAAATGCAGAAATAAATGTACATAATGCTATGATTCTATATCTATAAAGAGGTTACTGAGCGCTGATGGATCACTACCTATTGGTGCCTACATTCAGTAATGGGAATTGCTAATCATTGTTATTCATGACTTACCTAGATTCAGTTCAAGGCCCTTGCATTCAACTCGGATTTGGCGTAATGTAGCGAAAGCAGGAAGTCAAGAAATATATACTGATCTGAGAATTACTGTAAAGTTTGCGAGAGCCTCACCTCACAGCGCCTGACATCTCGCCTCGTTGATAATCTAACCTCAAAATACCGACTAGGCACTAGGCAGGGCGAGGCAGAGCGGGGTGGCACATCTCCTGAGTTGCCGAATTGAATTGAGGATTTTTTATTTAAATCTGCATGATCTATAAAAACTCATTTGCCTATTTATTATTGAAATGCGTAACGCCAATAATGTTTCATATGTCACACCTTCAACTTTTGCGTTCTATTCTTGCTTTCATTTTTTTAAAATAAAATTTCAACATGAAATAGGGCAGGATTGCAACACAGGAGCCGGAGCTAAATCGTAAAGAAACACAAGAAGAGTTGTTGGTTATCACTGCCAGAACATAATGTAAGTTTTAATTTTTTTATTTGATTTAAGTAGTTTCAGCTCGAATTCGAGCCTTCTTCGTTACGAAAGTAATGTTACCTCGAAGTTGGTAGATTTTGATTAAACTGAAAGTAAGCCAGCAGTGTATTGTGATGGATTCTTGGTAATCACTCCTCAAATTTTTATTTTGGCCATGCGTAGAAATAGAATGAAAAAATTCTGATAGATACATCTCAATTCTCATTGATTTTCCTATTACAGCTATTCGGTTCTTTCTACAATTCAATGTTGGTTTCACACAGGAGATTTGGAAGTATGATGAGTGAGCTTCAGTAAAGGCAATCGGATATAACTTGCTTTCAGGCGCTACTTTGCCTTATCAGTTTGTTACACACTTCCTTCATAGGCAGTTAACTCCCCCTACCCCAATGAAAATTCTAAAAAATTGAAAGTCTCTGTCTTTCTTCGTGCTTTCCACTGTACATAATATCATCCTATTGAATAGTCAGTGTCTAAACTAATCTTGCAAAACATAGACGTTTGATTTATAATTGACAGACTTTAAAGCTGTACCTACGTTGTATGCGTGGTTTGAAGAAGCTGCGTGTTTTCTGTTTTTTGACATACTATTGCGGTTATTTCAGTTGTCTTAAACAGAGTATAAGCGGCAAATTATTATTACATCTCTGTCAGCCATAGCAAATCTCTAAGTTGATCATATTTTAAATGAATACTTTCTCTGTGTGAAAAGTAATTGCTACCGACTGGTACCATTGTTAAATGGTGGGCATTGTCTTGGGAATGCCATGGTTGTAGGACGGTTGTAGCCAGTGCACTAATCAAGACTTATTCTGTGATAACTGATGACATGAAACATTTTAGTGGCCCTCATTAGTGAACTTCGGTGAGTATAGTTCAACTTAATTCTATAATGCATAACGAAACAGCAAATAGTTGCTGATAGTCAATGATCAAAGGCTTCTAGATTACCATGTTGATTCTTGTGGTGGTCTCCAATGTTTCGCGGCGTTTCAATGCATGTCCTTTGCTATTCCGTGACACTCCCTTGGAATTCCATGTAGCCACCACGGAATCTTCTGCTGCCACCATGGAATCCCATGTAGTCACCATGGAAACCCAGGTGTCACCATGGAGTTCCGTGTCTCCTCCATGGAGTCTCCATGGAGTTCCGTGCCTTCTCCATGGAGTTCCGTGTCTTCACCATGAAATTCCATGGAAAACAGCACGGAATACCATGGAATTCCATGAAACATTTTTAGCAGGGATGAATTTACTGCATATCATGCATACCATTGATACAAATTTAACATGCATCTACTACATATACAAATAGTAGGAAGTGTATATGTAACACACGTTGGCAAATGAGTACATAAATAGGAGTATGTTTCTTATGCAAAAGATGTGTCCCTGTAGCCTTCAACTTATACCACTCAGAAAAGCTCCATTTTATGGGCAAATGCAAAAATCAGATACCACATGACCATATTTTACACTGCCTACTTAATTTTTGTAAGTTCTATCTTTTGAACATACGACTAACCATCTTAGAACTTTCTGCATCTTTCTTCTAAATTAAAAAATTACTTAGATTGGAGGCAAAATTTTAAAAAATTTCGGGGGTGGCCTCCCAAACCCCCCACCTACTGGGGGCGGTCCCCCCAGACCCCCCTTAGATAGTTTACTAAAAGAGAGGCCCGCTGACTGATCCGACCCCGGGGCCCACCGATGGATGTGGGGGGCCTGCTTGGGGAACATGACTGATACCTAGGTACTCACCATGGAGTGCACTCGCCGGGCAGGGGGAAAAATTAAATACATATAAAATACAAATTTTATTTCGCTATAAAATTCATCTATTTTAAATGTATAAAATTTATATTAAATACTGAATCCAAATACTTATATTTAATACATGTATAAAATACATATATTATACTGTATCTAGATTCAAGTATTTAATACATGTATAAAATACATATAACATACGAATTAAATACGGTATTTGAAGATACCGTATCTGATACTAGTATTTTTGCTACTAGGGTATTAGGTACGCGGTTCCGAAATGCGAGGACGCTTCGCCGTGGAGTGAGGTGGACCGGCGACGCGACGCTGCCTCAGCGCAGCGGGGATTGCATGAGCCGCGTAGTGTCGGGTTGGGCCGCGATTCAATGGCCGCCACGGCGGAGCCGGAGGGGCGGGGCCGTGCCAAGCCCCGCCTCCCGCTCTCCTCAGGGACTGCACGCTCCGCACCGCGCCGCGCCGCTCCGAGGGATACACAGCCAGCCAGAAGTGGGAACTCGGAGAAGGTACATAAGCGTCCATTTACATGAAAACAATATATAATTATTATAAGAATATAAGGAGTGGGCTATCATTTGCTGGCTCGGCGTGCTCGCTAGCTCCGGCTCGGCTCCAGACCGGTGTCCGGCCCCCGCCTCCCCAAGCGCCAACCGCCTAACTCAAACGAGAGCCTTAAGTCCATATGCGCTTTTGTCTTAAGGCACTTATGCGGGCCCTAGGGCTGGATAGAATCGCCGTATTCCAATAGAAATCTCATCCACATACGTGGTTCCTTTTCAGTCCACTCGTAGCCTTTCGGATCGGCTCAAATCGCGTAACTCCGATGTGAACCTCGGATAAATGCGGGGTTTTTAACGTAATGTAGTCATGATCCTTTCAGTTGGGTATCTTCAGTGCTTATTATATCCGTAGCTACACCCGCGGATTTAGCTTAGCAAACAAGCATTCCCCACAGTTCGATCTAACGATCCTTCGTGTCGGCGGTGCTATGCGACGTTTTGAAATGCTCTACCATAGGCACAGACACGTGGCTGGATGAAAGGGCCGAATGAAATCACCTAAATCCAATGAAACCTTCAATTGAGCTCTAGTATGAGTCAGGGATTGGTTCTTTAAAGAATTCCTCGTAGTAAAATTCCCTGGGAAACACGATAATGCCACTAGCTTTTTTCTGGATCGAACTCAAGCTCAAAAAAAGCTCTGCGCAAAGTTGAGGGCGAAAAAGGAGGGTATCGGGGATCCCTCAAATTATGCTGAGAGTCCATCTCTCTACACGAATGACGAATTATTCGAAAAAGGGTACCTATAATATCCTTCCCACCATTTTTCATACGACGAACAAATATTATTTGGTTTTAACTTAGAGCACAGCAGAGATAAAGAGAGAATATTTTGCATCGAATTATGGCTAATACGGTGATAGGTGCAGATAGTTTAAATAAGTAATTTTTATCACGTAGAGAAGCTTTCTATAATATGTAATTGACTTGTTCCCTTTTTCTAATTAATTACCTTTTTTCTAGATTTTTCCGGTTTCGATATTTTAGTTTATAAATGTCTTATCTTATTAGTTCAACATTAATTGTTGAATGCGTATAACGATAGAAAAAGGTTAGGTAAATTCCTTTAAAATTGATTATTTAAATTTAATGGTTTTGTGTGAAATGTGAATCTTGCATTTTAGTTAACGAGAAATCAATGTACCTTCTTTGTGTTATGCATGCATATTGAGGGCTAACGAACAATACCGCCCAGTGGCGACGCGTGAATGATCGATTATCGATACCTCCCCGTTTGAAGCTATGGTAAAGAATCGATTTTTAAGGTGTCCGGTGCGAACACCCTATTAATCGATCCTTTTCAATAGGTTTAAATGACAGATAAATCGAGTCATCGCAAAGCACGCCACGCCACACTGATGCCGCCTAACTGAAAAGTTTGGCAAAAATGACTATACCACTTTGCCGCATTTTACAGTTTAAAATTCGTAAGCTGATGATTTTAGTTTTTTTCCATTTCTGTAGGAGAGCGCTGTAATGTATGAAAAAATTGTAAATCGAACCTGAAAATTGCTAAAATGGCGAAATTTTCTCTTCGTCCTGCAAAATCTTTCAGTTTGTAGAAAGGTAGTATTGTTCGTTAGTTATCGAAATTCTTCTTTCATTAAGTTAAGAAATATATTTATAAAAAATGTTTGGCCACAGTTGTTTTAAAATGGAAACCAGTAGAGTTCATAAACCAAAGACAATGACAGGAACAAAATTTGACCGAAGAATACAGGAATTTTAAACTATTTTTGGAGTTATAGTACACATCATAACAGATTCGAGTCAGGTGAGAGCAAAAATGGCATGATACTTCGTGTGTGATCCTTGCCATGACAACGAAAGTGGCAAAACTGTTGCGCGCAACTGTTCATGCTCCCGAGTCGCTTAAATTGCCGTCACAATTATTGAAGGCGAACTCGACAGTGTGAGTGACAAGTATTAATTCGTAATTATTAACGTGTGATTAACGTGTGTTCTTTGCCTCGTCTTTTCAGATAATTCTAGAGGATTAAAAAGGTGGGAGGGAGGATTGGTGAGTCAGTACAAATTTTATATTTTTCTGAGAATGAAATTTCTCGCAATTTTCTGGAAGGGTTTAATGGGTTAGTTGCGCTGGTTGGAGAATTGTGTTTTGATGCTGGATTGTTGTAGATTCGCTACAAATAATGAGATCGGTCCAAACAGCAACACCTTACGTTCAATATTAACCGAGATATCTCCCTTTGAAACGCCTCCTCCAACACTGGAGCTGAAGACGGCCGACACGGCCGTGGATCAGCCCAGCGTCTAACGGTACGACGGCCAACCCCGAGCAGATCCCCTTCACCTCCTGCCTCCGGTGTTTTACCGACAAGTCAGCCGGCAATCACCCAGGCAGGAATTCCGAGGCAGCGCATGACCTGGACCAGAGAAATGAACATCGATGTCATGCTATAGAGGAACACGACTGGACATTTTCTTCCCCAACTGCCTGGTTCTCTTCAGCAGAAATACGTCCAAATGAAGTCTATTTGTGATAAGGTAGCCAGTGCCAAATTCTTTGGCTTTCTGTGAAGGGTGTTTTTTAAAGAAGGTTGAGAAATTCGAAAATTCAGCGGAGTGGAATCGAATATGATGTTGTGAGTCGAGCCGAGGGCCCGAGATGATGGGCTACCTCTCGTGGAGCCGCAGCCGAGAGGTGCACGCTGAACGGTGTCCGTTGGACGGTGTGGAGTGGATTATGTCTACGTATTCAATGATGTAATATAATAGGCAATGAGGAGCTCGCTAATTCGGTGCCCTCCACGTGTTCCGACGGCACGACCGCGCGGTGTCCCGTCATTCCACGTCACTGCGTCCTGACGCCCCACGCCCGCGCCCCACGCCTGACGCCCGGCGCGCGCCCCTAATCAAGCGACCATTCAGAAATTATCGCTTACGTCTCGTCCTACGGAGAAATTCTCAGTGAAGAAGGAGAAGAAAAAAAAAGCCACGTTGAATGGAACGTTTATAACCTTCCCTGAACTGGAGATTATCTGGACCGCTTAGTTCATGTCACCAACAATTTCGGTTGTCCGGACCGAAAAATTTAGTTTTTAGGAACTGAAATTTTTTTCTCCGTAGAATTAATATGCTATGATGGCGATCTCCACTAAAAGGTTAGTTCAAAAAGGAGTCAGTGGAGCAAAAATCTGGCGTTCAACAACTCATGAAAAAACGTCTCTTGTTTGCTGAGTCTCGACTTTTAAAAAAGATGACAACAGAAAAATCGGATTTTTGATTGAGTGAAAAGGAAATCCGTTTTAAGTAAGAGACTTGAATTTTCGTGAAATTTCAGGCGTTGTCGAAGGAAATTTGGCAACACCTAATGGCTCTCACGGTGTTCTTCTTTAGTACGGCAGTGTAACTTTTAAGCAAAGTGATAGAGATTTGACGTTTCGTGAGTATTCCAAAGTCAAAAGAAAAGGACTTCAGTTAACACTTTACTTTTAAAGCAACCACCCTGATAGTAGGAGGGATCAGCAACACTGGGATAAAAAATCTTTTGGATCTAGAGTCCTGACTCTTAAAAGATTGATAAGAAACAATACTCTTGATTCAATTGGATTCGTGCTTGAATAAAAAGGAAAGCTACTCAAAATAAGAGGATTGGCAAAAATCCGCTTGAATCAAGAGTATTTTTTCTTGTTGAATTTTTAAAGAGTCTGGACTCTGGATCCAAGAGACTTTTTTCCAGTGAACTTAGGACTTATCAGTGGCGTGGTGTGCTTTACAATATATCGATTGGTCTGCCATATAAACCTTTGGAATAGGATCGATAAACAGGGTGTTCGCAATGAACACCTTAATAATCGATTCTTTACCATAGTTTTGAAGGGGGAAAATCGATAATCGGTCATTCACGCCTCGACACTGGGAGTTGTAGAGGTGATGCGTGACTTTTGAATCAACCTGTATTTACAAACTGTTAACAGTGCCATGGGTGAGATGATGACCCTCGTCCTAAGTTCAAAAAGTGGAAACGAAGATATCCGAGGAGGTCAAACAGAGGAACACCCGCAGAGTGAACTCAAAAAAGATTAAAAAAGATAAAGAAAAGGCGAGACGCCGAAATGGAGGGTACTTACATGGACAAAAAAGCACAAGGGCGTGAATAAATATATATTCGTGAATGTGAGGATGTGCATGTGTGTGTCAAATGAATAAATAATACAAAATAAAAAAGAACAACTCGGTTGAGGCTTGTTAGTTTGCGTGTTTTGCGTTTAGTGGGAGGTGGTTCCCAGAGACAAACTGGGCAATTAGTTGCCCCCGGTCCCCTCCCCCCCCCCCCTCTCGGGCCACCACGATTCCCACCCTTTCCTTCCTCGAAATGTTCGCTCGGGATTTTGTTTGCACGAAGCGAGGATTCCACGGAAAACCTCAACGAAAACAAAGGAGATGCTTGAAATATTTATTCGAGTACTTGAGCTCATGCTTTATTCGTTTCGTGCTCTCCAGACGTTTGTCCGACTCGTCGAGTATGGTCAGGGGCCAAAAGAACACATGAGCACAATAAAATCATCATACCGTCTGAGAAATGGAAAAAAAAATGTTTGAAAAATCTCCAACAATTACCTCTACGGATTATGACTGTCTGCATCAAGGCGTATACTCATGTCTACTTAGTTGTGCATCGCATTTTTTGGTTCTTTACAAATTGAACTGTTTCTTTGTGGTATGATAATGCAAATTTGTATCAGTATTTTCTTTCTTGAAAAAAGGATTAAGTAAGTAAGTAAGTAAGTAAGTAAGTAAATAAATAAAAAAGTGAATAAGTAAGTAAATAAGTAAGTGAATAAGTAAGTAAATAAGTATGTAAATAAAGAAGTAAGTAAATATGTAAGTAAATAAGTAAGTAAATAAATAAGTAAGTAAATAAGTAAGTGAATAAGTAAGTAAATAAGCATGTAAATAAAGAAGTAAGTAAGTAAGTAAGTAAGTAAGTAAGTAAGTAAGTAAGTAAGTAAGTAAGTAAGTAAGTAAGTAAGTAAGTAAGTAAGTAAGTAAGTAAGTAAGTAAGTAAGTAAGTAAGTAAGTAAGTAAGTAAGTAAGTAAGTAAAGTAAGTAAGTAAGTAAGTAAGTAAGTAAGTAAGTAAGTAAGTAAGTAAGTAAGTAAGTAAGTAAGTAAGTAAGTAAGTAAGTAAGTAAGTAAGTAAGTAAGTAAGTAAGTAAGTAAGTAAGTAAGTAAGTAAGTAAGTAAGTAAGTAAGTAAGTAAGTAAGTAAGTAAGTAAGTAAGTAAGTAAGTAAGTAAGTAAGTAAGTAAGTAAGTAAGTAAGTAAGTAAGTAGTAAGTAAGTAAGTAAGTAAGTAAGTAAGTAAGTAAGTAAGTAAGTAAGTAAGTAAGTAAGTAAGTAAGTAAGTAAGTAAGTAAGTAAGTAAGTAAGTAAGTAAGTAAGTAAGTAAGTAAGTAAGTAAGTAAGTAAGTAAGTAAGTAAGTAAGTAAGTAAGTAAGTAAGTAAGTAAGTAAGTAAGTAAGTAAGTAAGTAAGTAAGTAAGTAAGTAAGTAAGTAAGTAAGTAAGTAAGTAAGTAAGTAAGTAAGTAAGTAAGTAAGTAAGTAAGTAAGTAAGTAAGTAAGTAAGTAGTAAGTAAGTAAGTAAGTAAGTAAGTAAGTAAGTAAGTAAGTAAGTAAGTAAGTAAGTAAGTAAGTAAGTAAGTAAGTAAGTAAGTAAGTAAGTAAGTAAGTAAGTAAGTAAGTAAGTAAGTAAGTAAGTAAGTAATAAGTAAGTAAGTAAGTAAGTAAGTAAGTAAGTAAGTAAGTAAGTAAGTAAGTAAGTAAGTAAGTAAGTAAGTAAGTAAGTAAGTAAGTAAGTAAGTAAGTAAGTAAGTAATAAGTAAGTAAGTAAGTAAGTAAGTAAGTAAGTAAGTAAGTAAGTAAGTAAGTAAGTAAGTAAGTAAGTAAGTAAGTAAGTAAGTAAGTAAGTAAGTAAGTAAGTAAGTAATAAGTAAGTAAGTAAGTAAGTAAGTAAGTAAGTAAGTAAGTAAGTAAGTAAGTAAGTAAGTAAGTAAGTAAGTAAGTAAGTAAGTAAGTAAGTAAGTAAGTAAGTAAGTAAGTAAGTAAGTAAGTAAGTAAGTAAGTAAGTAAGTAAGTAAGTAAGTAAGTAAGTAAGTAAGTAAGTACTTAATTTCGTATTATGACATAGGCGACATTCCCGCAAGGCTCAGCGGCCGTCTCATAAGGTCGTATCAACGACGTTGGCAGACGCTACAGAGCGCGGACTTTCGGAGCACGGCCATGGCTTCACCGAGTTCGACTGTGTTGTTTCAATCTCCACTGATAGGATAGGTAATGCTGGCAGTCGCGCACACTACGAGCGTTCACTGATTTTTTCACAACCCAGTCGAACAATGTATAGACAGATTACTTACTAGGTGACTATGTCCCTCCCATATTCTGTTACCTCGAAGGGTCACAGGCTGTTGGAGTGGCAAAGTCATCCACGGTCACGATGACTGATAATTGAGCGTCCTCAAATATCAGTCACCTCCGGGGATTGAACTCGGGACCTCAGTGTTGGCAGCGAACTGCCTTGACCACTGCACCACTGAGGCTGACTGAAGAAATGATTACCTAACAGCGGCGTGGCGTGCTTTGCGCTAAGTCGATTGATCTATCATTTAAACGTATGGAATAGGATCGATAAACAGGGTGTTCGCAACGAACACCTTAATGATGAATTTTTTACCACAGCTTCAAATGGGGAAATATCGATAACCAATCATTCACGTTTCGCCACTGTTACAGAAATGCTGAAATTTTGAGGAAAAAATTAGAGACTCTACGTTTTTACAAATGCTGCAACGTAGATTTGTGTCCTCCTGAGTCCGGCACCCAAAAGTATACATGTCATAGATGGTTAATATGAGAAGGAAGACACAAAGTAATTTAATGGTGCGCTAAATATTTTTTGGTTAATTTTTTTCCTCGGCTAATTTTTTTATTGACCATTATCGTTCGGTTGAAAATTTGCAAAACCGCATTCATAATCACACGCACTGAAAAAAAAAAAACTCCGGCCGTGGAAGCCATTCTAACCAGCTATATCAACATATCTTCCGTGTTTCGGGCTCAGAGGCCGGAAGTTCAGAACGTAGCACCCGGATCAATCGAAGCTACGGCTCCAGCGCCCGTAACTTTCGGTCTCTAAGCCCGGAGCGGGACGGTATATCTATATAGCCCGTATTATTTTTCAGTGCCCAAACCGCCAGGATCGAACATGGATCGCATTGATTTTTGAAGCCAATTCAATTCAATCAATCCATTGCGCTGGCCAATAATCAACCTGTGAGTCACATTGATGGAGACAAGAGTATATTAGTTTAACAGGACGCTTTCTTCACCCCCAGATGTCTCAGAGTAACACACGGTTTCGGTCGATAACACCAAAAAATTCGTCTAGCTTGGTTGCTAGACCAAATTTTACCAAAAAGGACTTAGTTGTCTTTTTTGGTCGATCGAACCGGAGAAAAAAAAAAAAAAAAAAAAAAAAAAAAAAAAAAAAAAAAAAACACTTGGAAATTACTTGTAAAAAATTAAATAAAACTGCCAATTATTATAGGAGAATTCTACCTAACACGTTCGGTCCCACTTTTCATAGAAGAACAATAATATCTCATTACCTCTTATCAATCCTCTTTTACGGCATAACTATTTGGATAACTGCTACACAATGGAAAAAAATCTGTAAAACTAATTGAAACTTCTATTCGACCCTTAAAAAAGACTTTAATCTGCGGATATAACTCGATATCAAATTTTGCCCAAGATGTAAAATCGGGGGTTCCTCCAGCCAGGCTCCTCGTTGAACTAAAACTAAGAATAGCTGGAGGAGAGAATAAACTAACTGTAGAAAGCGAATTTAGAGACAAATGGCGAGAAATATGGGAAACAAATGGATAAAAACAGTACTAAATGATTTAGATGCCTGGCTGGATAGAACTCACGGCTACCCTGATTTCTATCTGACTCAGTATATGTCCAGACTTGGCGCATACGGAAGTTATTTGGATAAAAGACATCTCACGGATTCTCCTCCGTGCTCCTGCGGAGAATTAGATACTCCTGAACACACATTTTTTGCTTGTAAATTAAACGAAAAAGATAGGGAGAAATTAGAAAAGGAAATCAATCATCAAATATGTGCAAATAACTTATTACAACTTATGTTAGAGAATAGGATATACTAGAATTCAGGATACAATTACATTAAGAATACTTTAGAAGATAAGAATAAAATGTACAATGATAAGATTAACAATATTATACCGAAGCCTCCCCCTCACCCACACCCCGACGCAATGCCAACAGGCGGTTCCGAGGCCTCGATATTTTAATTTTTAACTGCGTATCGCGGACTTCCAAGCGAACTCAATGAATAAAGATTATGTAGGATAAAAGGAACACAAGAGATTTTGGGGTAGACACATGAAAACTCAGTTTTTTTTTTTTTTTTTTTTTTTTATTTGTTTGTTAATATTCCTATAATATATGAGGATGGGCAGATATCTGCCTAATCAGTCATAGACGCTGTTTCATTCATCAAAAGTTATTTAAAAAGTCAATCGGCTTATAAATCATGGCGTTGCTAGCTGATGTTATCATCGCCCTCCTGATGAAATGGCGTATCTAAATTTTCACGTAAGCTTTGTATTACGCATATATCCAAGTGTTCTGGAGCTCATGTGGAAATCGAGATAAGCTTTCCCGTCAGAGGAGCGACAATTATGTAGATAAGTAAGACATTTTCTCCAGACTGCTTACATTTCTATGGAGTATCTTTTTATCATTTTTGTGTACACGCTTGAAGCAAATAAAATGGAAGGAAAAAAAATCAAAAGCTATATGCTTAAAGAGTGTTTTCAGATCGAGGACGGTCAAGCATTTTCTGTCGATCTTTCAAATTATTTGAAATCAAAATTATGATAGAAAAGTTATTTTGAATAGAAAATACTTCCTTAAAAAAACATAGTTTTATTGAGAAATGAAAGAACATTAGTTCCAGGGTTCAGGTATATAATGAGCAACTCATGTGTGTAAGATTTAAGTTCTCCAGCGTAATACATTATCTTGCAAAGCCTTTGATATAGTGACAGTGGATTAATTCAATTTATATCAAAGTATTGAAAGTTAAAGTTTACGAGCTACTCCTCAGTGAACAGCATAATGATCGAAATCACCTTCAACTTTAGTGACAACTAGAAAAAAAGAGTGGAAGAATCCAGAAGAGTGTTGAATAAGTGATATTCGAGTAAACGCCTTCAGAACAACATGCGATATTCATGAGCTCGAATAGTTGCCTGTCTTCCAGGCGTAATATGCACGAATCGTGACTGATCCGCACCTCCAGGACACTGCGCAATGCTATTCACTCCATGCCTATTCATTGTCACACACGATATGCTAACTCGAAGTTTAGCTCGGTACACGAGCTTGGTTTAGATAATATCTGAACTAGTTCGGCATAAAGCTAAACCTGGTTTGGATCGCTAAATTGAAGCATCGGCTTCAAATTTCGGGGTTTGCAGCCGGGGAACAGTTGAAAAGAGCCGCCCAAAATGGATTATTTACGGAAATAATGTCTAAAACCGCGAAAAATAAGGTCCACGAGACATTTGGAGGCACATATCTTGATATTTACGTGCGGAATTTTTTTGGCCTACGTCGGGATTTGAACCTGGGACCTACCTAACCGAAGACGAGGATCCTAACTACTGAGCTATGCCGAGAACTTGAGTGGGGGGAACGAAAAACCCTCATTCAGCTTCCAATTGAACGGGCAGCCAGGATATCTCGACTAATCTACATAGATTTGTTCGATTTTTATTATAATGCACTATTTGACGTCATTTAATTTTTTCACTTCATTATATTATTTTCCGTCATTTGTTTTACTTTATCTTTTTTTTTAGTTGATTTTCTTTAGACTTCAGGTATTTTATGTACTTAGTTTATTATATTTATTTACTTTATTTTATTTATTTACTTTATTTTATTTATTTACTTTATTTTATTTATTTACTTTATTTTATTTATTTACTTTATTTTATTTTTTTTACTTTATTTTACTTTTTTAGGTGGGTGCTTCGTTTTATTTTTTTTCATTCAACAGGGATGAAAGTAATTGTTCCTCAAATTTAGTTATAATAAGCATTTCCTTACCCTCTCAAAAATAGGAAAAATGATGAAGGTCTTAAAGAAAAAAGATTAGCTTACAAGGGAGGAAAAGTGGATAGAATGCCTAGTCAAATTCTAAACACACATTATTCCCTTATTATGTAGTTCTGAAAGGTCATACCAGAAAAAAATCTTTTGCTCAGTTTCAAGGTATTGTTTGGTAAATTATAACAATTCTGGCACGGAATAAGAACCCAGTGTACCTATGTAGACAGCAAAAAAATAATATCACTGAAATTATTGATTTTTGTTATGAATTCATTTAGCAGGTACTTGTAAATTTACATTGAAAGTAGGACAAGCATCCATTAATTTTTTTATCATCAATCGATCAAATACACTACCCATTATAAATCTGATACCTAAACTCAAATCATTAAAATTCAAGGAATCAGAGGATAACAGGGCTCTGGCTTTTCATCACCACATAAAATTCTCTGGAAATTAAAATTTTGGACATGCTAATGATCTAGGATTAAACGAATCGGTTCTTCTCCACACTTCCAATCCTCTACTCTTAACTCCTGGATAGTGGGCACAGAAAAACACAGCTTATAGGAAGACAAACCTGGAGTCATAACCGGTTCCATGAAAATGAAACATATTATCAATATTGCAACTGAAAGTGGGGCTAGATATGTAAAGTTGCTAGTAGGTATATATATGTACTTAAGTACTTACAAACTTCGCCTCCGTGCCAATCATTGTTGCTTAGTTATCTGAGTGAGTTTTGCAGATTGGAAGTGTGGGTACATTGAAGGATATTCTGCTAACTGTCAAATTATATAGTTCCGCAATTTAATTGCAGTAAAGAGCTAGAAACTATAATGTTGAACTAAGCAGGTATGATGGATCGATATTCTAGAGGAGACGGAGAAATGAGTTGAAATAAAATGATTTCCGGGCAGCCTTTGAAAGAATTCCTCTAGAACTACATATCGACGGTGTAAGTCGGCAATCACATAACCCAGAAAACGCGATTTTTCAGGAGAGAGAAAAAACTATCTACATTCCTCATTATTGAAAGTAGAAGGAAAATAATTCTTAGAGACAGCAAGGATAAAAGGTATGCAGACAGTACGTCCACAGAAAAAAGGGCTACAAAAAAAGGGCTATCTTTCTTAGTCTATAGTCAAAACGTCTACATTAAAGTGCCTACTAAAATTATGTCTACAGTCAAATAAGTTTACGATATTAAAATGTCCGCGGTTTGTTTGCGCACTTAGAAAATGTCAAAATATTTATGTTGGTTACTAAAAATTTATAAAATATATATATATAAAATAAAAAAAATAAATAAAATATATATAAAATATACATGTTGATATTTATGGGATCAATTATTCGCAAAATGTGACTCGCAATTTTTACGCATCAGCTCCTGCAGCATCCACAGCCTCAAATGAGTTCAACAGTTCAACAGTTCAAATGAGAGTCTTATTAGAGGACATAAATACGTACTCTGACATGTTTGGAGTAGGCATTCAAACCGTAGACATTAAAATGTCTGCGGTATTAAAATACCGCAGACATATTTTACTATAGACATTATTTTAATAGGCATTTTCATGTAGACCTTTTGACTGTAGACCAAAAAAGGTAGCCCTTTTTTTTGTAGCCGTTTTTCTTGTAGACCTACTGTCCGTAAACCGGATAAAATGCTTTATGAGACTCTATCATCATTTTGAATAATTTTCCCGTCTGTCAGGAGAAATGACCGAAAAACCGAGTTATGTGTTTGTGGAACTAAGGTCCAACACTGAATTCCGAGATACGTGGTTGGCGTATTACTGGGTCGGACTGACGCACCTCTGAGGGCGCACACCCTTGGCCGGCGAAGGGGAAGCAATGTGATATTTTGTTCAGGAGTATGCGGGAACACCTTCCTCCCCTTCTCTCGGAGAGGCCGAATTTTTTTAAAAATCAAACTCTTCTAAGTAGAATATTGACGATATTTTCAGGTTCAAAATCGATTAATCTTACAAAGGAAAATTCTGAAATTGAACATAATAATAAATGTATCGGAAGAATTGTGAGATGAAAAAAGTAAAATCGATCAATCAAAATTCGAGGCATCCAAGCACCATTATCTCTGGAAGAAACAAGCCAGAGCTCGAGAGATCCAAAATCATGCTTTTGAAAACTGAAAGTTGGAAAATGAGGGTCACAAGAAAACAATAAATACTTCAGACCCTGTATATTGTACAAATAACTAATACAATACATTTTAATATTACATTTTTAAATGTCAAAACAAAGTGGGAACAATGAATATCAGGGTCGAATTAAGGGGGTGGCCACATGAGCCGTGGCCCATGGCGGCAAATTTAGGGGGGCGCAAATTTTGCAATTTTTTTCAATGTAGGTATAAAAATGGTGTATTTTTTTCGGGAAAATACACTAAAAATGGGATTCAGAGAAAAAAATTATCTATGAGAAAAGGGGACAGAATCTCCCTTTTCTGAGAGTATAGCAATTTATAATTTTGTTGTTTTTCGGTGATACAAGAGACAGCATCTTTAATTAGTCGAATTAAGAGAGGGACTAAATACGCAATTTGGCCCGGTGCTCAGCGCAGAGAGGAATGATGACGAGGACTTGAGATGAAAAGGAGAAGCCCTCGGCGCGACGGTCGGCATGTAACACATATTTACGCCTACAAGATTGCATGAATACTTCACGCATTGCGTCAGACACAGTGCGGTCAGCAGCGGTCGGCGTGAAACGCATAGCGCCTACAAGACTGTAGGAATACTTCCCGCATTGCGCCAAATACAGTGCGGTCAGCGCGGAGCGGCGCGGCGGCGGAAGTTAAAATTATTAAACCACATTTATGTTTGTTCTTTCTTAATTTTTTCGTTCAATGCTTATAAATGGAAAGCCTTGTCCACAAAGAGATAGGTTTACGGGACTTAACTTTCGCGCAAAGTTCCGTGAACTTTTGCTAGTAGTGTTGACTGGGCTTTCGCAAAAAATGTGTCTAACACGAGTAAACGCGTTTTATGCACCCCGCTACCTCCGGCACGTTCACTTGACGGTTTTATTGATGTTTCAAAACGAATGAGAAGGGGGCGGCAAAATACAAGCGGCCCATGGGCGGCAAGTAGGTAAATCCGGCCCTGATGAATATCAAGAGTGGCGGTAGCCACCCCCGGTCGAGGAAAATGACGTCCTACTAAAGTCCCGATAACAAACGGGTGGCCGACACTCTTAGTCACAGGCAACTCCCTTAATCTGAAAATTGATTCGATTTAGAATGGAATTCAGAGCAAACGGCGGCACGGATTCCAACGATCTTGGTGTCTATGGACGCAGCTAAGTTAGCCGGATGGCGTTTAAGGGTTTCATTAAGATCCATTGAGTTTTCAAAAACTTATAAGCACTTAATGACCCAAAACAAGGAAAATTTTACTTTTTACTTTGCCGGGAAATTTGAATTTCAAGAATCCAGGGTCCTGAGAAAGTCACTCAAACTCCGCGATAACGGTAAACCTTAGACCCATAAAAGTGGGTACCTAAAGAATCGTCATGTTACCGCGTCCATGGGTTTTTACAGTTTTGTAACATTCCTAGTGATCTTAAAGAGAAATTACGGAAAATACGACTAAACTGCCCGTCATGACCATCTTTAACAACAGATTTCTCGCTTACCCGGCCGCAGATCGTAATGGAGCCTATATAAAGGGCACTCCGTGAAGATGTGAGGATTTCATTTTGCCACATAAAAAAGCGCTTTATCTCACGGATAATCCAGCATCCGCTTACATCCTTCAAAATTTTAGCTATAATTTTTGAATTTAGAAAAAAACCAGTAACATAATGGTTCAACGCCATTGGTTCATTCTGTTCAGGTTCGTCCGAGTTTCGGGAACGAAATTCCTGTCGTCGTTATCAACCTCCATCTACTGTATTTATTTGTGAATAATGAACAGATTTAATTTAAAAGTTCAATTCATTTTAGATCCTAACTAATATTACACACTTATATTATTACGCCCACTTTTATCCCGATACACTACTTCATTGGTTTCTTAAAAATCTCAAGTGATTTCTGGTCGGTCGTTACCAACCTCTTTAACTAGTTGTGAATAGATTTACCTTATTTGGATAAGAGTTTAATTCTTTGTAGATGCTAACTACTATATGTACGTACTCTTATTATTACGTCTCACGTGTTCTACTGGAGCCCGATATACCTTAATTTCTCTTAAAATGTTCAAAAGATATCTTTATTTTATTGAACGATATGTGACAAATTTTTAAGTGAGGTTATGTCGTCATGTTTATGTCAGTACCTGACCTAAGCGATAGATGTAATTCAGGTAAATTACGTTAACGAAATTACACCGAAATTGTGCCAAACTCTAAAGAGGAAGCAGCATTTACATCACAGAATGCATGCTCGTGACTAAAGTCTAAAAATTACTGGAATATGAGCCTCGGCCTTCACATGCGACTGTCACTGAACTTCGACCGAAATTTATTCGCTCTACATCTTGCCATCAACCTATGTGCTCTGGAGTGATTATGTTTCTCTGAAGTGTATGTTATTTACATTAAGAACATGTTTCCTTCATGATTTATCTTGGAATCCTCCTATCTCTTCTACCGTTCTTGTTACGCGTGGCTTGCGAACCTGAGTATGTGAGGCACAATTCCATCCCTTTTCGGAACAGTTCAATCATAGATCAACTTAATGTCACACAATCAAAGATCTTTGACTGTGAGCATTTGCTCAAATTGGTTTCTTCCGAGTCTCTTTGATTTTGCGTCAGGAGTTGTTAGAAACATCATTTTGCCCAACAATAGTAACAAGGTCTTTAATGAAAGGTATGTACTCGTATTATTCTCATAATTTCATAAGTTGATGATGAAAACACAATGAAGGCTTCATTTTCTTGCATCGATTACCGTGTGAAATGGGTGCGCCCATTCTTCCTCCATACAAAAGCGTAACAGAATAAATTGCTTATCTGTCAAGAGGACTACAGTAGTAATATACGTAGGTGCCAGTTCCTACCCAGTTCCATTGGAATAAGTGCGATTGTGTCAATCAAGGCTGAGTACAATTATATTAACAATTATCTTTTTATCCAGCCAGAAGTATGTCTTCATGATCCTTACTTTGTCTATGAGCCTTGCCTGATCGCATCAGCCCCAGTAAGTGAGAGGATATACCCACCTAAATCGGAATGGAAAGCTTTGTTTAAATCGCCGCCCCTCTTTCTTGCTGCTTATGTAAGGGGATAATCTCCACCCTTTTAATGGATATTTAATCTCAGTTCTCTGTTTTAAATGAGGACCAGTTTGCTAGAGGGAGCCTCTGTGCACGCTCTGTGTCATTCACGTATTGAGTGTTTGTTTACATCGAGTCATAAGGTTATGTTTGCACCCACTTATTGCTATTTATACTTATTGCTAGATAGATGTGTTACTGAAGTATTATTCCATTTTGACCTAGCGAGTGCTTTCTAAGCTCAGCTCCCAGCATGTAATTACTCCAGTGAAACAGTGCACGTAAAATATCAGGTGTGCGGAGTTCAGTATTGACCTACCTAGTTTCTGCACCGCTAATCGTCCAAGGCTGAATGTGATTAGATCAATTGGTATCATTTATGAGAAGAAATGGAAAGCTCGCATATCACCTTACATATATTAACTAAATGCTCTTATCAAGAGATTGCCGTTTCGGTTGATGTCTGTCAGTGAACCTTGAAAACTCAAGGAAACTAAGAGGTAAATTTTTCAATATTTTATCCTTAAAATGCCTGTATTACGACCAAATACTTTCTCCGTGGCTTTTGCATTTTTTAAAATAACTTAAGGCACTACCTATGTGGGCAAGTATATGATTTGACAAATTTTATGGTGAAGCGATATTATTCGAAATTAATCCAAGAGAAAGGTAAGCTATTTCATTGCATGCGCAGGTATTTTTTTGCAATGGCCGATACTTAATAAGGTCAGTGAGAAATTCTCTTAATAGGTATTCATTGTCAGAACCTGCAGCCTGATTGTCGAAATTGTGTGTTTCTCGGGTAGACATAGATGACATAGGTCAAAAGGCAGTACGTGATTGGTCGGCGCTATGTCTTGTCGCTGTTTTGTCGTGCCTCTGATGGGTGGAACCCTAGACAAGCTAAAGGCATCTCTTAAGTTTCTGACAGTATGTTGTCCATTCCACCAGACAAAGGCACAATAAAGCTGCGATAAGACATAGTTGATCAATAACGCTCCACCTTTTAACCAATGTCATCTGTGTCGTACCTTTCAAACACAAATTTTCAACAATCAGGCTGCTGGCACCCTCAAGTTAGGAAGATCATCTTATGCGATAAGTATGCCTGTTGCCAAATTTTCAAAGAGAAATTAAGTATTCGGGGGAGATGAAAATATTTCTCATTTCATTGCAATCATCGACAATTTTTCTTTTACAATGCTCCTTAGAGTATGGTGCACCTAGAGTTTGTAGGAACAAAGTTTGGATGTTTGGATGCTCTAAAGAATAATAATCCCAAAAGTCATGAAAATACCTAGCTAGTTTAAAGTCATGCCACACCAAATAGCCTCATTTTGGTAAAATTTGTGCTCTACTACTTCATTCACTGGTTGTTTCATGAATAATTCATCATTCCATACGGAGTACCTATGATTTATAAGGCAACGCTCTCATGAATTTCCATAATCATCTGATAGGTTGCTGAGTGATGAAATTCAGTATCGAAAAACTTGCCGCTAGCATTAATACAAACATAGGTGCGCTTAAGAGGGATGATGTGCGTAGTTGAAACAAATGAGCAAAATTATTTTATAACTTGGAATAAGCTTACAGTGTAATGCCTATGACAATAAGTTATACTCTTTTTCCATTAATTTTCTCACGCAGGTAAATGACAACTCTATAGCTATTTAACCCCTCCCCCTCCCCTGTCACCCTTTTCCTGTGAGCCTTTCCAATAGGTACAGATACATTTGACTACCTTAGGTAGCCCCACTACTTTCAACTACCTATTTCCAGACTGATCACAAGTCAGTGGGTGCTATTAAAATTTCCGCTGAATGTGTTAGTGCTTTAGCAGATGTTGTTGTTTACTTTCCATTCATTCAGGATTTTCAAATAGCCAATAGTACCTACTTAATATTTTATGGCCACACCTTTCTCCATTCAAAAACGAGCTGATATAAACTACAAAAACCCTCAAAAACATTTTCGGGCAAAAAATCCGGTCGAGGAAATTGACGTGTTACATCTTATTAACCAAAAACATTCCCTTTCACCCCTCCAAGAAGGTTGATAAAACTAAGTAAGTAACTATGAGATGACAAAAACCTCTCTTAAATTCTCAGGGTCCACCAAGGCCACATATGTCCAAAAACTTACTCCTTATGGTTTAAAAAAAAGAAACAAAAAATAATCCCTCAACAATAAGAAAATTTTAAAAAAACCGATTTTGTGGTTCACAGATATGTACATAAATCCTTCGAATGAACTTGAAATCAAAAAATCGGTCGAGAAAATTTAAATGAATTTTCTCCTTCAATTATGAGTTCCGCAACAAGCACGACTCGCTTGAAGCTTTCCATACACGAGCCGCAAGAAACTAATTTCTTCTTTCTTACCTACTGAATGTGAGGAGAGCGGGAACATTTACTTTTTCCTTCATTTATACAGGATGCAACAAGCATGACTCTTGCGTTTGCAGAAACCCTTTCATTAAGGAGATCGCGAGAGCCTTTACCGCGTTCATTTCCAAAAGGGATTACTCCAGAATTTCACATTTTAATAATTTAAACGATTCATCTGTTCTTCTCTTCTCTCCTTCTGTCCATTGACAGAAATACAAAATTTTTCCGACTCACTGACGCGACCGGCTCGATGCGTAAACAAGTGTGGATTACCTCTAAAGTATATATAAAAAAAAAAAAAAAAAAAAAAAAAAAAAAAAGAATAACACTTAAATCACAGCATGGGTGTGAGTTTTCTTATATCGAAACTTAATTCAATTTTTTTAAATAACTCCTCTTGTCAAATGGGACCCATTTCGTGAAAATGAAAAAAAGGAAAAGTAAACGAAAACTTTTAGCCTTCTCACCATCCAAATCATATGGTAAGCTTACAGTAAAAGCAACCATGATTTAGATTCAGCGAAGTTAATCGAAAGAGTCTGAAATGTACCTATGTGGTAAAATGGGTCCACTGGTAAAACTGAAGCTGGCGTCAGGGATAAAAAGGCACCGTTTCACTGAGAGCATCGAGCCGGTCGCGTCAGTGAGTCGGAAAAATTTTGTATTTCTGTCAATGGACAGAAGGAGAGAAGAGAAGAACAGATGAATCGTTTAAATTATTAAAATGTGAAATTCTGGAGTAATCCCTTTTGGAAATGAACGCGGTAAAGGCTCTCGCGATCTCCTTAATGAAAGGGTTTCTGCAAACGCAAGAGTCATGCTTGTTGCATCCTGTATAAATGAAGGAAAAAGTAAATGTTCCCGCTCTCCTCACATTCAGTAGGTAAGAAAGAAGAAATTAGTTTCTTGCGGCTCGTGTATGGAAAGCTTCAAGCGAGTCGTGCTTGTTGCGGAACTCATAATTGAAGGAGAAAATTCATTTAAATTTTCTCGACCGATTTTTTGATTTCAAGTTCATTCGAAGGATTTATGTACATATCTGTGAACCACAAAATCGGTTTTTTTTAAATTTTCTTATTGTTGAGGGATTATTTTTTGTTTCTTTTTTTTAAACCATAAGGAGTAAGTTTTTGGACATATGTGGCCTTGGTGGACCCTGAGAATTTAAGAGAGGTTTTTGTCATCTCATAGTTACTTACTTAGTTTTATCAACCTTCTTGGAGGGGTGAAAGGGAATGTTTTTGGTTAATAAGATGTAACACGTCAATTTCCTCGACCGGATTTTTTGCCCGAAAATGTTTTTGAGGGTTTTTGTAGTTTATACATACTACATAGCTAAAGAAAAGAAAACTGAGACAAGGGGACAGCATACAGAATACTTTTTCCTCTATAACTCCTATTAAAGCTTCTCCCGTTTGCTTATAATTTTTAGGCATTTTTTTCTTTGCTTATTTTCTTTTCTCCTTGCTTTTTATTTATTATTCTTTTCTTTTTTCTCTTCTTCTTTTTTCTCTCCCTTTTTTCTTTTTTTTCTTTATTTATTTTCTTTCTTTTCTTCTTTTCTTCATTTTCTTCATTATCATTCTAGCAGCCGGAAGAGGGGCGCGCCTTCGGCGCGCTGAAGGGGGCGCATCTGCCAATGGCAGATTGGCCTTATGGTCAGTTTGACCCTGGTCAAACCTATTCTTTGCCGATGTTGACTGAATGAAAACTGAATGAGACTCCTCTCACTTTAAAAGCAGCCTAATGTTCCTTTTAACAAACTTTAATAAGTGGTAGCGTATCTTTAGAATGACACCGGAAAACGATTCGACGGCCTAAGTCGGAAATCACATAACTCGGTTTACGACATCGCAGACTTCCTGTCAAACTTCATTCTTTAAACGGAAAACTACTCAACGGCAATTCTTTAAAACTGCCGTGAGTTTTCTTCTCTATGCGAAGAAAATTCTGTATACACTGCAAGGAATGCTGTCAAATGTGTCGAGGTTCTCTTTTAAAAAAAAAAAAAATAACGTAGAGGCGGAGATTTTCAGACACCGTGGACGAGATAATCATGTGATTGCGGACTTACGCCATCGAATTACGAATTAAAATGAAATGAAGATAAAAATAAGCGGACGATTGCTCAGTTATCCGTCGGATTAGATGTTAGATGTTAAAACAATAACAATGTTTTTGTTGTTTGAAGATTCCGTGACATACTAACTTTTAAATTTCCCTCCTAAACTCTTCACGATTCTTCCCGGGAGAGCGCGCGTTGTATAAAAATGCGGCGCGACGGCACGAGTTATGTGTCATTGGAAAAACCCTCAAAAAGGGTAAAAATTCCGCCAAGCCTATGAGATCTTATCACATAATTAGTAGGTATTTATCTAAACAAATTTTAAAAAATGAGAGGGGGGGGATATTAATCTCTTGAAAATTACAGAAGGAGAAAAGAAAAGCAACTCAAATTCTGTTTTCCATTTCAAACCTCAAAATGTCTCATATCATTTCAGGTCAAGATTTTTAGTGTATATTCCGAAGGAAATATTTAAGTATAGGTACGCCCCAGAACTAGAACGAGCAAATGGAAAATTAATTCTGCTGAGATTCCCCTTCAGTTAGTCTGGGACGCAACCAGCTTACCTTTGAAGCTGGTTTGGTTGCCTGTGTCACTAATACAAGGAAAGATAATTGGATTTGCTTCCTTCGAGAAGATGGTGAGGGATAAAATAAGCAGTTCTTTTTCCAGTCTCAAACCTCAAAATATTTGATATCTTTTAAAGTCAAGATATTTTTATACCATCTCCTCATCTCACTTTCATTTTCATTTTGCATTTTAGGAAACAAATTCCACTCTTATACATCATTGAACTTTCTATAATTTTTCGCTAATTATTCCCCTTCATTTCAGGTAGCCGCAACTCTTCTTACCCACAATAGCTATGTAAGGAACCATTGTATAATACTTACGAGACCTTCCTTGTTTAGATCAAGAATAGAATAAATGTTTTCAATTCGGATTCTGGCACACTCTTTGAAAATTGAAAAAAGATATCAGGTAGATGAAGGCAGAATTTTAAAAAAGAGCCAAAAAAAATTAGCTAAAAAAACAAAAATTCTGGCGAGACGGTCCCAATTCGTATCATTTGAGTGTCAGCTGCAGCCCATCTTTTTTTAGACACCAAGGTATAGCCTCAAGCATTGCAAGTAGAACAACAATGGAAGGATCACTTGAATGCTCGAAAAAACTCCTCTTGAATTCCAGCTAGCACTTTAAGCTTTTTGTTTCGTGGCAGATCCCGAGGACTTATTTAGAAATGTATTCGTTCACTTGAAATGAAGGAGCTCTGTCGAATTTATGATTTTTCCTCCTGGCGCTCACTGCAGTAATAATTATCCGTCCTAAATTTTGAAGGACCTAGGTGGGCAAGTGGTGAAAAGGAAGAAAGAAAAATCGACTCGAAGTGGTAAAAAGATGCATTTTCATTTTTCGGCAATTTTGAACCTCGCTCTACTACCCTTCTTATTGGCACTACCCTTTCAGCCATACCACATCCACAAGAGCATCGGGACCGTCTCGCCAGAATTTTTGATTTTTTAGCTAATTTTTTTTGGCTCTTTTTTAAAATTCTACCTTCATCTACCTGATATCTTTTTTCAATTTTCAGAGAGTGTGCCAGAATCCGAATTGAAAACATTTATTCTATTCTTGATTTTTTGACATCAAACAGATTTCCGCAGGGATAAGGGTACTAAAATTCACTTATTGTCATAGGTACTTACAGTTTTGTTGCGAACGAATGAACCACATATGGAGGAAGGAACACTGGACTTGTAGCACGGTAATAATGGTAGAGACAAAATTTAGAGACAGTAGTGAACAATAAAGGGAAGTTTCATTAGTATAATTTAGTTAACATTCCGAAATAACAACAATAATTTATTTATTAGTTTAGTTTGTATAGATATGCTTGATTACATCTCGCGATAACCTAAAAGCGAAAAGACAAACATTGATTGAATTGACCGTGACGTCAACTAGCTATCCGGCATGAAGTCACGAAGGCGAGAAATTCAAAATTCTTAGAGAAACCAGTTGTTATTAGATACAAAAACAAATCGGAAACAAGCGTGGAAAAGAGGGTCGCGATTCAGAATTCACCGGCAGGGATTCACTTGATTCACTCTGTTCACTGATGACGTAGAATATTAGCTACTAATTATTCTAAATATGATGATGGTGATAATTAGTGATGATGAGATTCTTTCCAAGGGATCAGACAATTTTCCAAGACAAATTTACATCATAGAATAATAAAGCTAACGTTTATATGGAGCAGCTACCTGCAGCTAACTGACGCCATGACACTGGCGATGCGTGAATGGTCGTGAATTGAATGAAACAACGACTTTGATCAGTTGAACTTTCTTAAAAATTAAAAATGCAAACGCACGTTCTAAATTCAAGGAATGATGCCTATGCACTGGTTTAAACTTTTTGAAATGATTTGAAATGATTTTCATAAATGTTGGCAGCTCACTTATATTTACCTAATATGGATGTTCAATCGAAGGCAAAATTTCGAGGCATGAATGTGAATTGAATGAAACAACGACTTTGATCAGTTGAACTTTCTTAAAAATGAATAATGCAAAAGCACGTTCTAAATTCAAGAAATAATGCCTATGCACTGGTTTAAACTATTGGAAATGATTTGCAATGATTTTTATAAATGTTGGCAGCTTATTTATATTCAAAATGGATGTTCAATTGAAGGCAAAATTTCGAGGCACTAATGTGAAATGTTAAATAAGCGTTATTGAATTTCATGCAAATAATCCATCGGTAAACAGCCGTAAAACAGATTTCCTGCCATTTTTCTGCCGCCATTTTGAAATTTGTCGGAATTTCAGAAATCCAATGAAAGATTCGGTCTTCTCGTGCCGAAACACCCCCGGATACCAAGTTACATGCAAATCCAACGTGCTAGCCTAAATATCCACTTCCCGCTCTAGGCCGCCATTTTGACCGCCGCCATTTTGAAAAGGACTGACTTTTCTGGAAAACCAATGCCAGGATCCTTTTTCTTGTCTCGAAAAACCGCAAGATTCCGAGTTTCACGCCGTTCCGTCGATAAACAACGGAGATGTCAAATTTCCGCCATTTTGAACTTTGACCGGCCGCCGTTTTGTCAAAACTCAACATTTTGACCTGCGGTTTGCGCCAAAATTTTTCTTTTTATATTATCTTTCGAATGAGGTATCACAAAGGGGGAGTTGCCATTTGAAAAAACAAAGTTAGCCCCCACCCCCCTTAAGGGGGGCCGCCCCCCAAAATTTTGGGGGGACCAAAAAGTTGCTACTTAAGACCGAGGAACATTGCCAAAGTTTCAAACTTCTATCTCAATTTGGAAAAAAGTTACAGGGGTGGTCAGTGACTTTTGGATAACCCTATCTATATTATACAGCTACAAGCAAAATCTTGGAAGCACTATTTCTGACGAACTGCCGGACCGATAAGGATGATCTTTACATGTATGTCATCTGTAGTAGATGTAGATGTGCAAAAAATTATGAAACCCCGAATTTTTAATGCTGTAGAGCTTTTAAAGCTCATGTCACTTAAGTCCAATGTTAATAGCGTGAGATATATGTCGTTTCCGCTAGAAAAGTCGAGGTGTGGGATTCTACCTGAGTGACTCGAATAAACAATAAAACAATGGAAAAGCTCGTGAAGGGCTCTTCATTCGAAGAGTTGAGGAACGGTGCATCGCTCAGGGTTCAAGGTTCAAGGTCCAAGGTATAAGGTTTAACTCTTTTCATGCATTCTTCCGGCTTCGATTTTTTTTAAATTAAGTATTTAAAAATAACATAATAAATGGAAATCTCTCCAGTAAGTGGACTGTGAGATTATGTACATCCAGCTATTCCTCATCATTTACAAATCTGAGTGTTACGTCAAAAATTTTGAAATCGATGCAGCTCGAACACAAAATGGTGTATTAAAATGGAAGAACATACATTTGCCTATACATATGCGTAAAGGGCCGGGGGTTGGGCCGCGTAGCGGTCAGGGGGCAGGGCCCCCTAGTATACTATACACCCCAACGTTTTATTTACCAAAAGAAAAAAAAAAAGATTAAATACCTATAAGGTATGATGACCTGAACACGTTTTGATCCATCGCTTTAAAGGAGTATGATATCAAATCGGCCCAACTTTTCTGAAATATGCCCATCTCTGATCAATAACTTTTTCGAAACCTTCCGACTCTTCGCTGAGGAGACACTGATCATCACTTGACCCTTAGTAGGTATATGTCCTTGTTTAGATGTCAAAGAGGTCCTTACGAGAACTGTAATGAATTTTTTTTCTTTAAAGAGATAAAAATCAAAAAATCGTCATAAAATTAAAAAAAAATTCGAAGGAAAAAAAGGGATGGGCCGGCCGGCACGTACAAAAAAAGGGGGAAAAATAGATACATTGGTATGCCCCAACATTTTGGCATGGGTGACCGACCCGGTCTTGCCAACATCCATGAAGTTGCTAAGAAAGAAGCATTGTAAGTAGGAGGCATGTAATATTCGCAATAATACGCCAAGGTTCAGTAGTTTGTGAGGCTTTCTATCAGAAACAAACAAAGAATATGGCATTGCTTAAAAGTTGTTAAGTTGTTCACTCATGTGTGAATATCTTTCAGTCTAACTTTCAATGACGATTTCAAGAAGGACTGATCCTCCTTCTGACGATGACACTTGTTCATGTACAGGGTGTTTCAGACCACCCGTACCAGGCCTTTTTCTCGGTTGGTTTAGGTCGCACGAAATCGGAGACCGCGGGGTTGAATAGGGAATTGACCCCAAGAAATCCGAATTTTGTGGTCCCGAAACCCCCCCACCCTCCCCTTGGGGAGTAAAGGGGGGGGGGTCACGATGCTTAAAGTCACGGTTCCCGACCGAATTGCGGATAGATCGCATCAGAATTGAAAAGCACGGAAAATTTCACGTGGAATTGACCCCTAAAAATCCAAAATCGGACCATCCAAGGCCCAAAAATGATCCCCTCAAGAGGGGGACAGTACCCCCCTCCATAATTTCTCTTTGGTCTCAAAATTGACGTAAATTCTCCAGAAAAAGATGGTTTCACAGGTAATCGACCTCGAGAAATCCAAATTTCATGGTCCCGAAGCTCCTCTAGCCCCCCTTGGGGGGTAAACGGGGGGGCCCAATTTTAAAAATCGGGGCTCCTTTCCGAATCGCAAATTGATTGCATCCAAATTGAGGAGCAGAACACATTTACATCTTAAGTGACTCCTCAGAGTTCTAATAGACCCCCTGAACGGCAGAAAGTAACCCCCTGAGGAGGGAGGCTTCGCCCCCGCCAAAAATTTCTCAAGATTCCTCAATGGTCGCAAAATTGACGTCGATTCTCCAGAAAAAGACGGTCTCCCATGTAATCGACCCCGAGGACCCCAAATTTCATGTTCCCTGAGCTCCTCGGGGTCGATTACATGGGGAACGGTCTTTTTCTGGAGAATCGAAGTCAATTTTGCGACCAAAGAGGAATCCTGAGAAATTTTTGGCGGGGGCGAGGCCCCCTTCCTCAGGGGGTTACTTTCTGCCGTTCAGGGGGGTCAATTAGAACTCTGAGGAGTCACTTAAGATGTAAATGTGTTCTGCTCCTCAATTTGGATGCAATCAATTTGCGATTCGGAAAGGAGCCCCGATTTTTAAAATTTGGCCCCCCCGTTTACCCCCCAAGGGGGGCTAGAGGAGCTTCGGGACCATGAAATTTGGATTCCTCGAGGTCGATTCCCTGGGAAACCGCCTTTTTCTGGAGAATTTACGTCAATTTTGAGATCAAAGAGATATTATGGAGGGGGGTACTGTCCCCCTCTTTAGGGGATCATTTTTGGGCCTTGGATGGTCCGATTTTGGATTTTTAGGGGTCAGTTCCACGTGAAATTTTCCGTGCTTTTCAATTCTGATGCGATCTATCCGCAATTCGGTCGGGAACCGTGACTTTAAGCATCGTGACCCCCCCTTTACCCCCCAAGGGGGGGTAGGGGGGTTTCGGGACCACAAAATTCGGATTTCTTGGGGTCAATTCCCTATTCAACCCCGCGGTCTCCGATTTCGTGCGACCTAAACCAACCGTGGTGGTCTGAAACACCCTGTATATATGCAAGAGAGACGATAATCACCCTATTATCTACCACTTGTATGGACGGCCGGCCGGCCCATTCCTTTTTTTTCTCCGAATTTTTTCATCAATTTTATGACGATTTTCGGTTTTTTATCTCTGTAAAGAAAAAAAATTCATTACAGTTATCATAAGGAATTCTTTGACATCTAAACAAGGACATATACTAAGGGATAAGTAATGATCAGTGTCTCCTCAGCGATGAGCCGGAAGGTCTCGAAAAAGTTATTGATCAGAGATGGGCCGATATGATACTCCTTTAAAGCGACGGATCAAAACGTGTCCATGTCATCATACAGGTATTTAATCTTTTTTTTTCTTTTTTGGTAAATAAAACGTTGGGGTGTATAGTATATAGCATGGGCATGAAAGAGAAACTTGGGCCATTTTGATATCATTTCCTTTTAAATGATGAATCCAAACGGTACTGCCATCATATTTTTTTGGTGCCTGTTGTTTTTTTTTTTTTTTTTTTTTTTTTTTTTTTTTTTTTTTTATCTTTGTACTTAGTGACATTTTTCGGATTTGGCCGAAATTTTGTACAAAAATCATATTTTTGTTTTTTTTGGAGGGATCCTTAATACCTTGACTCACCGGAATGATGTGATCAGTTTGAATGTTGACATCAGCTCTGGACTGACTGAGAGTCAAGTTCCACTGCCTTCAGAGAGCGCCACCGACGATTCCGAGAATTAGCGGCGAATTTGACATAGCAAAGCACTTGAGATAATCAATTTTCATTACTTTTAATTCGTAAACCGACTCGATACGACCAACTCGCGACGCTATCAGCATTTCAACTGAAACTGAAAAAGTAACGAACTTTTGTAACGGGACGGGATTCGTCACTGCATTTACTTAAACCGTTTGTGACTGTAGACGGCTAGTTTGTATTATATCCGAACTAGATTAGATCCAACCCAAAAGTGGTTATGATACAACATAGACGTTTAGGTTTGTGATGAATCCAAAATGAGGTTTCGATGGTATACATATAAACTTGGTTATTCTAGGAGCTCAAAGATTTTGTTTCCTACTTCAAACTGTTTGCCTATTAGCCTAATCGCCGCTGAACTACCTAACCAGTTCGGCTAAAATCTCACCCTTTTTTTCCGTGTAAGTTTATCAATGTGGAAATTAGCAAAGTAAATCTCAATTCTGCCATGCAATTTTACTTTTTGTCTCATGACCAGAAATTCTTGGACGCAATTTTCAAAGAGTATTTTCGAAAAATAAAGGAGAGATAAAAAAAAACCCACGATAATTAGGCAAAAATGATAGATAGTCACCTTTTAAACGATGACATCATCCAAAATGCGGCCTTGTGCAACTTCTTCGCTTTGGTTTTTTTTGCATTGGATCATTTTTTTTATTATTATTTATTTAGAACAATTTTAAAATGCAGATTTACTTACCAAAAAAAAAAAAAAAAAAAAAAAAAAAAAAACAGAACATAGAAAATAGAGATTGCTATCGCTACAAAATCGGCTGAGTCCTTACTACGGACTATAAAATCTGGGGCTTTCCTTGGAATAAACAGCAGTGTTGGACCTGTTTAGTTTTATTAACGTTATTTCAGCGATTCCAAAAAGTGATCCACGTGTCTCTGTAAATCCCAGGCATATATATGCTCGCGAGAGGGTCGGTAGGCCAACATTGAATCGAGGAGCGTCAGAATGGACCAATAGACAAGGTACAAACTTCAGCATTCTGGTAAATGTACATAGTGAGAATTGCACGGAGAACACGATTTGCGCAACGAAATGTACTAAAATCAACTTATACCTGAGATATTAGCATTTTTATTTTACATTGATGAGGGAGAATCCGAATTCCCTGCTCACAAAAACAAAAGTCTACTTGAATCGAATCACGCACTGCAGTGGTTTTGGAAGGCTTAGCAATGTTCTTTTCCCGCCTAGTGTTGTTCAAAGTGTTAACAAATACAACAGCTAAGCCGAAGCACGGAGATTGAGGTTGCCATATTTCCAAAACGCAGAGACTGTTACGGTGACGTTCAATGCGCGATTGTACTCACGTAAACTTTTGTGTCTTCCTGAGCGAGAGGTTGAAATTTACCCATTAGAAAAAGGTTAATATCTTAGTTAGGAGCTAACTTCAGCAATTATTACTGTTGCGCGAACCGTGTTTTACGCAACATTTTGATGAGGATTTATGGATCGGGAAGCTTAATTTCGTGTTGTATTTACTGGTCCATTGACGGATGAATCAAATTCTGTAGAGTTATCTGGACACTTAATTTTGTTGATTTAAGTACCTGTAAAGGGAGAGTATGGACATGTCGAAATATTAAGCTCTTAGGGTCCAAGAGAGAACCCAACTTTCTGATACAAAAAATGTCATTGCATATTTTCGGATTCCAATATCAAACCATGATGAGCAAGAATGTTCATGAATGGGCGTCCTTCTCAAAAAACAAGTTTTATGGCGAAGTTATGTCAAATACGTACTTTACAAACAACAGGTTGTGAAAATTTTAATTATAAATCATTCTGTATAATTTGAGTTCCTAGAGGTGAGGCTAGCTGCCTTTATGGGCCCTAGGAGCTGCATGATCTAACCTTAAAATTACTGACACTTTCGTTCCCTCCAAAGAGAAAACAAAAGCCGTGATGTGAATTGCGGCCCGAGGGGCACCCCCTACTTCCACAAGTCGTCTCTGATTGGCTGATCCGCCTGATACCCATTTTCTGGAGTCATAATGAAAAATTTTTGTGCCGGAAATTACAGAAATCATTTCTCTAGATTTGTCCGCGGAGATTGATGGGCACACTTTTATCTCAAACACACCCCCGCCCAACACGAAATATTGCAGCAATATTGCAGCAATATTGTCAATATTGAAACAATATTGTCATGTAAATATTTCCTTAAATACACGGCAGAAATATGTTGACAATATTGCTAAAATATTTCATGACAATATTGTAACAATATATTTATAAAAATGTTTTAAATATATTTACAAAATATATTTATGTAATTACTTTTAAAACAGTTTGTAAAATATATTTACAAAATATTTTAAAATTATTTTAGAAATATTAATTTAAAAATATTTGTTTAATATTATGTTAAAAATATTTTATAAATATTTTTGTAATATTTAAAAATTAATTGCTAAAATGGCAAAAAATGGTTTGCGATTTCTGCAATTTGCTTTTTTTGCTAAAATGCCCACCCTCGTGGCGAGAACGACAAAACAATTTGCAAAAGTGGTAATTTTATTGTGCGAAAATGGCAAACTATACTTTTGCGAAATTAACATTACTAGTTTATGCTATTATGGCTAAAATTTTTGCTAGATTTTCAAAATGTTTGCCAAATTAGCGTATGGTTTTGCTCTGTTTACCAATTATTTTGCGGAACTTACTAAAATCAATCGCTAGAAAAAAGAAAGGGGGGGGGGAAGAAAAGACAAAAAGAAGGGGAAAAAATAAATAACATAACATAAATACATCGACATAAATTCAAACTAGGAAAAAGCTCAAATAATTAAAACTGGAAAAAGACGCAATTATAAAAAACAGTAATTTGGTAAAGAAAAAAATGAGAGAGAGTTAAAAAAAAACGAAAATTTGTAATACATGAATAGGAATATGTTGAGTACAATTAATAAAGAATTTGAAACACAAATTACAGGATGAAATAAAAAATAATAAATAAATAATAAATAATGAATTCTGGTAAAATATTATAAGAATCCGTCAATAAACAAACATATTACGGACTCAGAGGCCTGCGATAGTTAAGAGATTGAATTTACGGGCCCATCTACATCAAGCGTGGCTGGTCTGGTGGTAAAGTACTGGACTTCGGATATCAACTCCACCCCGAGGCGTGGGTTCTAATCCTGACTAGGACGGCGCGGATTTTAAGGTCAGTAACAACTCTACGATCCATAACCTGGACGCATGTGTACATTAGAAAGAAAATTAGTACCGAAGACGTCTCCTAGAGTGCGCGCACACGGATATGGAATATGATAACCTCATCGCAAGTAAATATTTTTAAAATATATTATCAATATTACCTTGACAATATTGCTGCAATATTGTCAGGGGGCGGACAACAAACTATTGCAGCAATATTATTTCGATATTGTTAAAATATTGTTAAAATGTTTTTGACAATATTTCAGCAATATTTTTAAAATTATTTCCGTGTTGGGCGGGGAATAGTTCCAACTGGAATTTTGTTTTTGCCACTTGAAATATGACACTTTGGGTGTCATGAATAAACTTTGTTGAAAGATTCAGTTCGAACTGTTTAAGAAAAAAGTGTCATGTATTGTATTACCCATCGATCTCTTCAGATTGATCAGATTGAGATTCAGAATTGATTCTGTAATCTCCGACGCCCAAAATGTTTTCTTGTTTTCGAGATATTTTCGATGGATGAACCCCGTGGCGTGAAAATGGTGTTGGTATTATCTATAAATCTTTACCCATTAATAATCTATTCCTACACCTCCCAGAAGTCCTAATAACATATACCTAGTTGAATGTTTGCCTATAGTTGGCAGTAGGTCCCTCAATTGGAATATAAGCCATTAAACCAACAAAAGAAGAAGAAGAATGAACGCCCCATGTTATTTTCCATATTGACCCCAGAAAGTGGGCACCAGGCGAAATCAGCCAATCAGAGACGACTCGTGGAAGTAAGGGGTGGCACTCGGCCCGCAATTCATTTTGCGGCTCATGTTTTCTCTTTGGTTCTCTCCTCATATATGTACTGAAATTACGCTCCTCTTCAGAAAAGCATGTTCACGTGAGATGTGGATGTATCTGATTGGTAACCTCGGTTCAGCGAGACCTGAACCGAGTCCCATGTGCCCTTACAGTTGCGGACACGGGTGCGCTGCGTTCGTTGTTAGCGCGGATGCGTGCGTGCGTGCGTGTTGGTGCGCGTGCACGGGACGACTCGACGGAACTGTGCTCGTCGGTGCGTTCTCGGGATGTTTACGCGACGTCAACGACGCAGCAGCGACGTCTCGTTGTCCCGTCCGCACTTCCGCCGGCCGACCGGAGACCGGGGGCCGGGGACCGGTTTCTCACTTCCAAGAGTCATCTTCATTATTTAAAATCCTGTTGGATCGGATGCATGTTAAATTGGAGCCTCTCCATGTTTACGCAAATAGCGCTCTACTGCTTCCTTCGTTCCGTCTAGTGCGGCTTCCACTCCACGTCCTCCACGCCCAAGAGGACCTACGAGCCGCCACGGAGCAACTTCTCCGGAGGGATAGACTCTCTTTCCCGCACAAAGTACATTTGTGGCAATGTTTCCGATTATCGTTGCCGCACAAAATCATTTTCGCGCAAATAATTTTCTGTTGTATATGGCAACGTCGAGAAAAATATGAAGCATATTCAAGAAAAATTAGTGCACAAAGATTGAACAAATTATTGATGTTGCCAGATGTATGAGTAATGATTTGTGCGACATTGATTTTGTGCGGCAACGATAATCGGAAAAATTACCACAAATGTACTTTGTGCGGAAAAGATATTCCGCCCTCCAGAGAGCTTTTGCTATTGAACCCGACTAATCCAATGATAAATTTTGCATTCAACACGAGAGACCTACTCTGCCCTGCTAAGCAAGAATGCCGCATGAACCCTTAGATGTTGCAAATTTTCTTGGATCAAATACAAATTTTCAGGGAAACTTGGTTATATTTTTCCTCAAATTTTCAGTCAATTTTATTTGTATAATTCGCGGTATTTTTCAGAATCATTTTCCGAAATGGAAAATTATAAAAACATAGATTCAAAGATGAGCCAATGTGCCGCTTAGTGACGTCATCTGGCGGTGTTTTCCATGTAAACACATGTATTTTAGCTAATAATATTATTCTGTCATTTTCTCTCCATTAATTGTTCAGTATAGAGATCAAGGATATCCGTCAGCTCAATTCTTTTGTCAGTTTCATTTTAAACATGAAATTTCAAAAATGTTAGACACCTGCGACTTTCGAATTGGACTCTGTTCCAAACTTCCCGCCAAGAATGTTCGTTGATTTTGAGAGGTCTGTCTAGGTTTCACTTGCAATGGTACCAACCAAAGTTCAACATGCGGGGCGCTAAAAATGTAAAGAAAAAAAAGAAGCAAGAAATAAGAGTGTCAGCCTGACAACGACGCACATATTCGAGCTTCCGAATATGATAAACAGGGTCGGATTTACATTTTTAGCGCCCTCGGCTAAGCTTAGGGTGGCGCCCTTAAAAGTAGGCGCTCTCGTGGGAGGGGGGGTGCCCCAGGTGCTCCTCCCCTGCAGATTAGAAGGAGGATATTCGGTGTCAGGAAAATGTTCAAGTTCACCTTTAAAAAACGCGATTTTAAACAGTTTTGAGGTACGTTTATGTTTGCAAGTTGGTTTTGGAACATAAAAAGTAACAGAAGACTCGTTAGATTTGAAAAATAAATAAATAAATTCTCAAAAATGTTGCGCCCCTCAGAATGTTGCGCCCTAGGCTCTATTGGTAAGTCCGGCCCTGATGATAAATTGAAAAATGGAATCCTTTCAGCATTGAAAGCTCGGCTACGTCTAGGTTCCGGGCCGGAGGACCGTAATGAGATGAGAGGTTCAAGGAGCAGGAAGCGAACGTTACAAAAGAGGGGAGAGTCGCGAAGGGGTTGAGGATTGGGAGTTGGGGATGGACTCGCGCAGAACCGCAGATTCGCCTCGGAAAATTTGCAAAGGCCGATGTTGTTGGGGCTGTCCCGGCCGATGTTGGAGCGGGGGTGGAGAGGGTTGAGATTTAAATGGGCTACAATCGAGCCGAGTCGAAGAAGACGTTAGATCTGACAGATGGTGACTTAGGAGGGGAATCTGAAGAGTAAGACGGAGTGTTTTGGTGAATCGGACTCGATTGTTAGACACAATGACACATCAAATTAAGGCCTCCAACCTCCCGAGTCTCTTAAAAACCCCTTGCATGCGTAGAAACAATGCTTTCGAGTGTAATTGTTAGCCGGCGCTATTGCCATTTTTTACTTGAAGCTCGTGAACCATGTGTTATGTTACGTTTCTGATCTGTTCCATTGAAAAATCGATTGATTATCGATTTATTCCCATCGTGCTTTCGCGCCAGAGACACCACTACTGGCCTCTTGGCGACAGGTGGAAACTTTCACCTTCGGGGATTCAATACTCCCTTATGAACAATTATAAGGGAGCAAAAGTCATCTGGATGATGAGCCTCGTCATGAGCCCAACAAGTTTCAAAAGCTTCGGTTCATTTGCCAAACGAAACTCCCAACACGTTGTTAACCATCCACCTAGTAGGTAGGTTATCAGTTAAATGTTGATCAATGGATATGCTGGTTGGTTTCCTTCCTTAAAATTAAAATCGGTGATGAGATTTTGAAACACCCTCATGTATAAGTGACTGTTTTCCTTCACTGGATCCAACTGTTACCCAAGATTTTACGTACTTGAAATCCTCTTTAATTGGGTGATTTTGGAGATTACGTAGCATGGTGTCAACAATTACGGTGTCAACAAACAGCTAGTTCGTCTAAGTTTTTGATGACACCATGATCATCCAAAATTAAAAAATTCTGATTCTTATGAAATCCGATCACGGTGTCAACGAAACTCAGAAATCAAAACTCTAAACTCAAAACTCAAAACTCAAAACTCAAAACTCAAAACTCAAAACTCAAAACTCAAAACTCAAAACTCAAAACTCAAAACTCAAAACTTAAAACTTAAAACTTAAAACATCTTTCAAATTGCAAGTCTTGTTTTCCCTGCGTTATTTACTCAAACCTAACCCAACCGATTTTCACAGAACTTAATTTTTCCCGACCTCACCCTATACCTAACTTTACTTAATCTAACCGACATGTCCTGACCTAAACTAACCTAATTTTACTATATGTGACCCAAACCTCTCCTGTACACTAAATTTTCTAATTGTGCTCATAAGGAAGATATTTTTCTGTTTTTTGACACCATGCTCAGGGCCCATTTTTGCGTTTTACTGCCTGAGCACGACGTCAACAATCGTTGACTCCATGGTCAGATATTGGGTTTGTCAACACCATGTATAACGTTACCATTTTGGAGAGGTATCATAATAATGTTTGTCACATGTTTATCATTTCCTATATTTAACACGAATTTATTTTTATTTACATCATCCCTCCAATATCAGACGCACTGATTAAAATTTCTGATTCGAAAAAAAAGAAGTTTTCGAAGGGGAAGAAAAACAATTGTTTTACGTTCAAAATTTAAAAGTTTATAAAAATTATTCAGGTAGTCATTAAATGAGGGAACATTCTTTGCCAATGAATTATTTTGCATTTAAATCAATACATTGACAGGTTCGAGAATGTTTCAAAATGTTTAAAACATTTTTCAAGTTCATCGGCGATGGCAACACTGTGGGCGCCGCCTTTGGAGCATCATCGATCCCAGATTCGATACTTTGCTCACGGCAAGTAGATGTATTCAAATCAAATGGAACTATATTCATTCTAACAAGATCTCTGTGATCAATAAGATTACATGTTCAACAGGGCTCATGTCAGCACAAGGGATATAGTTCCTTTTGGTTTATATGCGTCGAATTGGACAAGATGGATACATGCTTCGATACGCGGAGGGTAGGAAAACGGAAGAACAGAAATGCCCGTAATTCAAGAGCCTTAGAGTCCCCTAGCCTGTGTGAAATGCAGGGCTCACGAGTTTTGACCAACTAATGCATGAGCTCCCCTGCTTTCAGCCTCCGTTTGGAGAGAACGGGTGCGCCTCGAAAGTTTAGCTCGTGTGTCACATTCGGGCCCCATCCCATAGCGCCATGCTCAGGAAAACAGTCGTATGAATTACTTCGCGTTGCCAAATTTCCTCTCATCAAAAACGAATTTTCTAGGTAACTTGTACATTTTTCTTTATGAACTTTTAGATAATCTCTCTCACGATTAAATCCGATAACTACAAAAATTTACTTGGGAAATGTTTATGGATACCCTCAAAAATAAATATATTACCATGATAAATTTGGCAATGAGTAGATGTGCATACGCCGTTCTCCTTTCGTTCCGGAAGTATGCATTTCTTCCATACATCCCCGGCTTTTAATTTTTCCGCCAACAGTTTTTATTAAGCACTTCCAACAGTCAGCTCCAAACCCCTCTCCTCGCCACCACCGCTTTTCACTTTTTAAGGTCTCCCCGACTCCCTCTCATAGGTCCTCTTCAGTGCTCTGTATTGTCCAACTTTGACTCTTTTATATCGTTTGTCATTTTCCTTTTAGTACTTTAAGCGTTCTCACCCCTCAAACATTTATTTTCCGGTGGACCGATCTCTATGATATTCGGCCATCGCAGGCGATGATTTCTGTGTTCAAAGTCGCAAAAGTTTAAGGCAGAGGTGTGGCATGCTTTAAGATATATTGGTTGATCTGCCAGTCAAACCTATGGGAAAGGATGGATAACCAGGGTGTTCATAATAATCGATTATTTACTGCAGCTTCAAATGGGGAAGTATCGATAATAGATCATTCGTAATTCGTCACTGGTATAAGGGTCGTATTTATAGTCGCTGCACGCCTTACTTAGCTCCATCTATTAGAAGACGCCTTTTGGTTTGCACTATGATTAAGGGAGCTTTAAGGAATCCCTCAACACAACACCATGAAAAGGATAATAAGGACCTCGAATAAAATTCAGCACTTTAACTTTGGGAATGGATCTTAGCAAAAGATTACATAGATTTGCTTTTAATTGAGACTACATAGAAAATTTTAAAATACGGAAGAAATAATTCTACGGTGTAGACAACCTTTAACGTAGGCGCCGCCGGCCTACCATGAAATTGAGAAAACTCGCAATATATTTTCCTCCGTATTTTGTATCTTTTGTTGTGATGAATTAATGTTATCTCCTTTCAATGACCAATGGTCAAAGTTATCCTGTTGAATTTTAATCGTGGTTAGCAAAAATTATCCTTTTCATGATGCTGTGCTGAGGGCTTCTATAAAGCTTCCTTAATCACAGTATAAACCAAACTGTGCTTTCTAAGGAAAGGGGCTGTGTATGGAACGACAGTAAATACGACCCTGCTTCATGAATACGATCTTGCCTTAGCTCATACAATGAAGAAAAACCTTTATATGGAGTCAAAGATAAAGTTCGTGGATTTTCAATACTTCGAACACTTTTGAAAGTACTGTCACTGAGTATTTCCTCGTTGACATTATCCACTCGAACGCTACTACTCTCTTGAAGTCAATCACTAAAAAATAACCGAACGCTACTAGGTAGGTCCTTTTTCTTAAAACTTCATTTTTGAAGTTACTTACACACTACTCCGTTTCCTAAGACAGCGATTTTCACGGTAAGCTTACTATTCTCTTGGCGCGAATGCAGCTCTGCACCAGGTTATCCTGTGCCGTACACTCAAAAAAAAAAAAACTCCGGCGACTGGACCCGGTTGTTCTCGATGTTGGTGACTCCGATGTTACCGGGTCGTGAGAACGTAATTTCTGGGCACAGAAGCCGGAGTCCGCCAGGGGTACTACGGGCTCCGAGGTCGGTCGATCGGGTACTGCCCAGCCGGAAGCTCCGGCTTCCACGGTCGGAATTTTCGACCTGCCCGGCCGGAGTCCGATAGTCCGTTACTCAGTGTTCGGGAAAATGGCGTCGCCATCGGATTAAAATTGAGACGGCCCGGTGCAAATTCGCAGAAAATTATAATGTTTTACGTCAATTTTATTCAGTGCGTGAATTTAAAGTTGCCGCCAGCCTTCGACATATTCGGGAGCGATCGAAGCCACCACTCAGCGTTGTTTATTGAGGTTAGTCTATAAATTGCTTTGTCATTGCTGGTCACCGCTCATTACGTGTGTTCGTTTTTCGTTTAATTTTGGAGGTTTTCAATCTATTTTCTTGATTCTGTGTGGTGCACGATTGATTCTAAAGTTCTGTGTGATAACGCTTGTCAAATATCTCCAGAAATGTGACGGGAATTAAGTTAAAATTGTCAGTTTTGGTACCAGTACACTGAGCTCATAGCCTCTCCTGTAAGTTCGTTTGCAATTCACTTATTTTACCCATTTCCCCCTACTAAGGGAAAGAACTTAAATCAAAGAAAAGGAATCAATTACCTGCCACGCATCTTCCCACAGAGTAAATTACCGCCACACTAAAATACTGATAATGTAGGCACGAGAATGTCCATTTATTCCGAACTATATTCTGTCACTTGATTGCTTTGTTCTGCCTGTGTAAGAGGATACAGTTTTTATTCCATTTCGATCTAATCTCTAACTCATAAATGTTTTCAACTGTGAGTAGTATTGCAGTCTCTGACATCTCCCCTCTCTGTTACAAAAACAGCTGTTTGATAGCGGAAACTGTACCCGTAATATGTAGAACCTATCCTGCGTAAATTATCTAATAGTGAGAGCAAGCTCGAACGTTGTTACCGTGAATAATCTCTCTGATTCCATATCCCAATTCTAGGGAGCTCAGTGTTACTGTAATAGTGGTAAAATCCTGTGTGAATCGCGCTTCAGTTTGCTGAAGGGAAGATCTATAATTTTAACAAGTGTGACAATTTTCGGTGGTATATTTCTTCGCTAATATTTTGTGGAAATTGTATCCGGTAGTTATTGCGGAGAGTTATATCTTGAAGTTTTGTCAACTTTTACTACTGAATTTACACCTTGAAATATTCTCAACCTCATTTTCAAGATTCTGAAGCTCTTCTAGTCGTAAGAAGTAAAAATCTGTAAGTAAGTACCTAGACCTACGCCAGTGGTTTTCCTTTGTTAATCATTTAGGTGATTTCCTACCTTGCATTCGTATTTTTTATCGAGGGATTTCTTGTTTTTGACAAATTCTGAATTCTCATTGAGTGAAAGTAATTACATTTATTGAGAACGGGCTGCCAAGTGATAAAAATGATTTTTCAGTTTACATTTTTGCTGCAACGAGTTTTAGAAATTTATCACCTTCGGCAGTCTATTCTACAACTAAAATAGGTAGCAAGAATTTTTGATCCATCTAAATTTGTTCCTTCATGTCTCAGTGGTTGGACTATTTCAATAACGTTGTACCCAGTTAATTGAATATTGATGGCTGAGAGGAATAATTTTCCAATTTTTTGTTTGTTTTATCCATGAAACATTGACAAGTATTTCACAGACTTAATAAGCAATAGGCAACTGTTTCAAATCTATGAACTTTACTCATCTTTGCCCTAAAAATAAATTCCAAGGTATATTTTGCAAAGTTAAGAATCAGCCGAATACTTCAAAGCCAAGTTCATTCTGGTATCTAAAAATCAGAGTGCTTTATTTTTTTCTAGGAAGGCTTGCAACATTAAAGTTACCCTGGTAAAAATAAGCCATAAAGGCGATAGAGAAATCTTATGGCCGGCTGTAGGATTTTCTATAGCTTTTATAGCTGGCGATAGGATTTTCTTATCGCCCTTATGGCCGGCGATAAAAAGCTCTATCGCCACGAATGGCCGGCGATAGAAGGCTCAATCGCCGGCTATAGCCACGAATGGCCGGCGATGGAACGTTCAACCGCCGGCTATAGCCACGAATGGCCGGCGATAGAACGTTCAATCGTCGGTTATAGCCACGAATGGCCAGCGATAGAACGTTCAATCGCCGGCTATAGCCACGAATTGCTGGCGAGAGAAAGTTCTACAGCCGGCGATAGAAAGTTCTACAGCCAGCGATAGCCACGAATGGCCGCGATAGAACGTTCTGCAGCCGGCGTTAGCCGTGAATAGCCAGCGATAGGACATTCAATAGCTGGCCACTTGTGGATAACGGCAATAACCATCCGCTGCCAAAACAGCCATCTGTAGCCGGCAACAGAATGTTCAGTATCCGGCGATTGGAAATACGCGTGTGCACGAGGGGCAATTAAAAAAGTAATTTTTTTCGAAAATCATCATAAGCGCCAGTGAATCTATCCTGGTTTCTTTTCTAAAAATATTTTTCTTCAATTTTTTCTCAATAATTCTTACTTTTCCAAAATTTGATTTGATTTTGATTTTTTTTTATTTGAATCGGCCATATACACTGTTAAAAATCGTTGATTCCGTCCAACGGAAAATCCGGATTGAGAATGAACAGGGGAGTGAGATTCAGCGCATAGGTGCTGAGATGTGTCGCATGAGTGCGCAAAGCACTCCGCACCGGAGCTTCAGTTGGGCCCTAAGTCAAGCGCACCTAGGCTATCTCTCTCTCGCACTAGCGCTATATACTGTCTCTTCTTCCCTTTAGGCCTACCAATCCAACGATGAAAATGAAAAATTTAAAGAGAAAAAATAAAAATAAGTAATAAGTAAATAATAGAATAGAATAGTGGAAATAATAGAGTAGCAGAAATAATAGAATTACAGAGACGACAGAAGAGAAATCAAATAAAGTAAATTAAATATATGATAAAATGAAGTCAAAGACTAAATTGAAGTAAAAAATTAGAGGGAGCAAGGAGATGAAGTAAAAAAATGAGGTGAAGAAAAAATAAAGTATAAGGGAAGAAACTAAATGAGGTTAAAGAATAGAATGAATTTAAAAAGTAAACATGATGAAGTATTAAAGAAATTAAATAAATTACAGTAAAAAATAAAACAAAATAAGGGAATAAGAAGTAAATAATTTAAGAAAAAAAATGAAGTACTTGAAAAAATAAAATAGAGTGAAGAAAAAAATAGAGTCAGCAAGGAAATAAATCAAGTAAAACGATAAAATAAATTTAAAAAATATAGTAAAGTAAAAAGTAAAATAAATACACGGACAAATCCAGGCAGATTGAAAATATCCTAGTTTCCCGTTCAAATCGACGTTAAATATCGGTTTTGCGTCACATAAAGGCAGCATCTGGTATAGCTTAATAGTTAGGGTCTTCGGTTTGTGTTAGGCAGGTCCCGGGTTCAATCCCTAAGGTAGGTAAAAATTTCTAATCTTCAAAATCGGGTAAATTACGTCCCAGTAGTTTCATTATTCTTATTTTTCATGGTTTCAAAATTTGTTTCCACAATTAACCCTTTTCCACCATCCCCTAGCTGCGAACCCCTAAATTTTCTATAGCCGGCGATTGAGAATTCCTACAGCCAGACATAGGAATTCTCAATCGCCGGCTATAGAAAATTCCTATCGCCAAAAGGCCATGTTTCAATTTACCATAGGATTTTTCCTATGGCCGGGCTATAGGTAATTTGTATGGCTTATTTTTACCAGGGTAGGTTTTTGAAAATCTCTCTCGATTTTTTTACAAGATGAATAAGCTAACATTCATGTGCTGCTTTGCTTACTCAATAAGAGAATTACTTATCTCTTTTCTCAAACTTGCTGAACTATCAGCCAAGAAGTTTAATCTCTCTTGATATCTCAAACGTAATCAAAAAGCTAACGTTCATATGCTCCTTTTCTTTCTTTCTTTTTTTTTAAAATAGGTACATACTTCTTTGTTGATAGTTCATAACAATTTAATTTCAGGAATGTGATGGATACATCACTGACTGAGAAAGATTCAGATCAGATTCAGATTTCATTTATTTTCTTTATTAATAAATGAAATCTGAATCTTTCTCAGTCAGTGATGCATCCATTACATTCCTGAAATTAAATTGTCATGAACTATTAACAAAGAAGTATGTACCTAGATAAAAAAAATTAGCGTCTGCCCGGAGCATTCCGTGTTTTGATAGCCCGGAATTTGCGGCTATGGAAGCCATCGGTGAATGACCTTCACAGCCGCGAATTCCGGGCTGCGCGTCCGGAGTGGTCCGGGCGTTCGGCGCCCGGAGCACTCCGGCCCCCGGACGCGGAACGGACGGTAGCTGTATATAGCCCGTACAGTCCGTGCTCCGGGTCCATTATTTTCGGCTCGCACGGCCGGAGGTTTTTTTGAGTGAGTGGTGCCCAACCCGGGTTTTTCATACAAGCAACTATTCACTTTTGAAATAGGGGGGAGCTCGTTTTTTTTTCTTCAAAAATAGACATTTTTTCTTGTTTTTTTTTGATCTTACGTAGGGTTTCAACCTTTTCCTGAGAATTGACCCCCCCCCTTATGATCCTCGAATTGTATTCCCCCTAGATTTGGATACCCCTGGATATTGACAACCCTCCCCCCCCCCTAGGGTGGGACTTATTTTTTTTAAATCGACAATAGCAAATGTTGCACGGTCTTAAATGGTTCTGTGTGATAAAAAAAAAAAAAAAAAAAAAAAAAAAAAAAAAAAACACGGAACTCAAAAGGTTCTTGAAATAAAAAAAATTTTAACCCGGCGCGCACAGAGCCTGAAGATCGTTATATTTCCGATTTTTTCGGCATTTTAACCGTCTCTTTTTTGATATGTTAGTCAGTGGCTGGGATTTGACGCTGGATGTTCAAAAATTGGTCCAAACCTAGCACATTGTAGATTCTGGAAAAAAGTTCGTTTTTCTCCTGAGTAACTCTCACTTCGCTTGGTAACGCTCCAACTTTCCGTTCGGCAGCTCTAAAAATCGAAATTTCAGCGTTTTCGAACATATAATGAACTTTTTAGGCAGCCTATAATAGTAGTAAAAATTCAAAAATTTGTGGAAAGCAAATCCATACCATCAGTATGGAAGGGCAAATTTCAGAAAACTCCTAGGTCTTTTATTATCTGCCAAGGTGTACCCACAATGGTGGAAAACTACTCAAAAATATCTCAATTTTGATCGTTTTTTCGCGTTCAAAAATCTATTGGACACCCTGTAATGACAATGAAAGTCCGAGAATTTGTGGAAATAGTAAGTTCATATCGTCTGTATGGAATAAAAAATTTTACTTGGTTCCCACGTCATATATATTCTTCGTCCTGTCATACCCGAAATGGAAGCGAAAACGTCAAAAATACCTCAACTTGGCCGTTCTTGGAGATTTTTTTGAACACCTTGTAGTGGCAATGGAGGTCCGAGAATGTGTGTAAAGTAAGTTCATACCCTCCATAAGGAATAAAAAATTCTACTTCGTTCCTATGTCTTACATTCCTCGTTGTGCGGTGTCCGCTATCACGTCGAAAACGTCAAAAATACCTCAATTCCGCCGTTTCTTCAATTTCGAAACTTATTAGACACCCTGTGATGACACTGGAAGTTCAAAAATTGGTGAAAGGCAAGTCAATACCAACAGTATGCAAGGGCAAATTTCAAAAGATCCATAAATGTTTGATTGTTTGTCGCACGGTGTCTTCAGATACGCAAAAATTGTGAAAAATACCTTCATTTTGACCGGTCTTTCGCTCTTAAAATTTGATAGACATTAGACACCCTGTAATGACAAAGGAGGTCGAAAACTTTGCTGAAAGTAAGTTCATACCACCTTCATTCATTAAACAATTCTACTTCGTTCCTATCTTATGCATTCCTGGTTGTGCGGTACGTACCCACTTCGGAAACGTCAAAAATACATCAGTTTGGCCAATTTTATTTTCCGAATTATTTTCCGAACGCGAAAAAACGGTCAAAATTGAGATATTTTTGAGGAGTTCTCCACCATTGTGGGTACACCTTGGCAGATAATAAAAGACCTAGGAGTTTTCTGAAATTTGCCCTTCCATACTGATGGTATGGAATTGCTTTCCACAAATTTTTGAATTTTTACTACTATTATAGGCTGCCTAAAAAGTTCATTATATGTTCGAAAACGCTGAAATTTCGATTTTTAGAGCTGCCGAACGGAAAGTTGGAGCGTTACTAAGCGAAGTGAGAGTGACTTAGGAGATAAACAAAATTTTTTCCTTAATCTACAATGTGCTAAGTTTGAACCAATTTTTGAACATCTAGCGTCAAATCCCAGCCACTGACTAAAATATTAAAAAACAAGCAGTAACTCCAGCGCACTGCCGCTGGAGAGCGGCTCTGGGCCGCTCATGTCCAAGACATATATGAACTACTAGCCTTGTTCACAGCGAGCTGTCACGCCTAGCCGGGAAGTGCCCCTGGACCCCCAGTTCCTCGCTTCGCGATGAACTTGCGACTCGTTCCCCGAGCCGCCCCTCATAGCTATTAACTTCTAATAGAGTCCCTTTATACTCAGAGTTAAGACAACTCGATTATCAGCTGGCAGCCGGCCTTGGCTGGCCATGAAGGCCGAAACGAGTGCACCCAAACGAACGATATCGAGGGATAAGGATCAGTAATCCTGCGATGTCTGTCACACGGAAACAACAACATCAACAAATTGATCAATTAAAAAGAAAATGAGATTGGTTTGTGAATAATTTCTTAATCTATTTTCATTTTGGACCGATGGAAATAAAAATTTACTCTTGATAAACCACAATTAGGTAATATTTTCATTATTCTTGTCCACATTCGTGATACCGCCATCTTGGTGCACTCGTTTCGGCCTCCATGAGCGAGAACCAATCAGAATTGGATTTTTTTTTAGGCCACTTTCAGCCCAAACAAAAGGTAGCCAAAAGTGAGTTGTCTTAAGGTTAATCTTTAGCTGTAGTTCCGAAAAAATCCACCACGTCGCGCTGCTAAAATCCGACTCCGAAATCAGTGATTATTTAAATATCACAATAGGTATCTTAAATTCTAAGACTCATAAGTTCTAGCAGCATACGTCTGGAATCCTTAGAAACAAACGCGAGCTTTGAAAGTCTAATAACAAAAGCTGTAAATTGATCCCAGTTTCTCTTACGGGATATCTGTAAGTGCGAGAGAGACAGCTCACGGTGGGAGAGAGATATCTGCCAACTGCTGAGAGCGATCAAGCGCGATTGGTTGCATCAAGGTCATCATGCTTAACCCTACTTTTTTCTGGGATAAAATTGCAGAGCTTCAGAAATGACTTTTCACGTTGTTTTTAGGGTCAATAGGAAGAAGAATGTTATGGCTAGAACTTATAACTCTTCGATTTAAACAGAAATTCTTTCAACTTTTATGAAAGCTCAAGGACTCATGTGGAGCTGTACGGACTCTAAAACACAGCGGTGGCGCCCCCTGCGCGGAGAAATTTCTTACTTCACGCAGCTGTAGATAAACCTTAACTCTGGATATAAAGGGACTCTAACATTTAAAAGAACGAATTTACTTTTTTCAACGAAGTATGGTGAATAATGGCGAATATGTTACCTTTGTCCTCATCCACAATCAGCAGACTTAGCATTTTAGGCCACGGCCGCCATCTTGGATTTTGAAATTTTGAAAATCTGACCGAAAATTTGAGTCTCCCGTTGAAAAATACCTCTTGATACCGAGTTTCACGAAAATCGAGTGAACAGGATCCGACTTAGCATTTTAGGCATTAATGCACAACAACGCCGCTAGGGACGAAACCGTCCATGAAGTAGTATAGTACGACTAGGAGGCTCCAACCACGGCATTCTTCCAAAAAAACGCGAAAACTTGTCGTTTTGAAAATTCAGAATTTAAACGTTAAGTACATTTTTTTTCAATACGAGATTATAGCACAGACCAGTTTTGAATTATCGACAGTATCACCATGATTCCAAAAATACACTACACAACATATTATTCGCTCACAAGAAAAAACAATGAATTAAAATAAAATCATGGCAAGGTCCACAGCCGAAAATGGCGACGATTCCCATCTACCAACGCGCGCTCTAACCAATGGTAGATGTACCATTGGTAACATCCACTGCAGAGACCGACCGGAATAGCAGCTCTAGGTGCTAGCACCAGAGCCGCTAAAACACGGTTAAAATGCCAAAAAAATCGGAAAAATCTCGGATCGGATCTTTAGGCTCTGTGCACGCCGGGTTAAACAATTTTTTTTTTCAAGAACCTTTTGAGTTCCGTGTTATTTATCACACAGAACCATTTAATACCGTGCAACATTTGCTATTGTCGATTTAAAAAATAAGTCTTACCATACCCCCCCCCCCCCTCACCCCATAGATCTCTTATCTGTGACCTTCCCCTTCCAGGGATTTAGACTTCCCGAACTTTTTCCCTAATTATGGCAACCCCCCCCCCCCCATTTCTCTTACGTTTTGAACTCCCCCCCAGAATTTCGACCCTTGTGTTGTCGTCCGAAGGAGGGGGCAGGGGGGCCTGCCCCCCTAAGAATTAAAAATAGTATCATCTGCCCCCCTTCCCCAGAAATTCGGATAGTAGGAAACAACCGTCGTCGAGCATGATATATTTCTCTTGATGTAGGGTCTTAAATGAAAACATCGTGTTCATCCAGTTAGCATTCTCTTTAATTTTCATCATGGAAGCCTGAAAATGCGTCTAAATAGATTACAATTTCAAAAAATTTCCGGATCTATTGAATGCAACAATTTGAAAGTATTTCATTTTTGTGCTGTAAGTGAAAAAAGGCGTACTTTTCTGCAGACATTTATAGAAAATCTGCATCGCGGGAGCCTCAAAATGCGTCCAAATAGATTTAAAGTTTCAAAAATGTTCCGGGGGAGGCCATCCGGATCCCCCTCTGTAATGGGGATATTGCATACGGTGGATCTGCGGTATATTCCATACTTACCCCGCAGACCCCCCAAAGTAGGAAAGCCAGGCCCCCAATAGCAAAACAACCTAGAGTTACGTCTACGCCCCTAGTTTTCCAACTTTCTTCTATAAGTTTTTTCTTTGATCTGTAAATCCACATTTCAAAAATCAAGAATAATAATCGCTTAGATTAGGCAAGTACCAATTTGTACCTATTACCACTCACTGTGTTGGCGTGCATTGTATGCTCTTTGTGGAACCACTCTTACAGCTGATTCCCCCCCCCCCCTCCCACCAAAAAAAAAAAATTGAATCGCAATATATGCGAAATGTAAATGAAAATCAATAAGAATTGTCTCTAATTGCCCCGAACAACATCAAAAATATCGAAATTTTTCGAAGGAGGTCCCTCGAATCCCCCCTCAACTGGGAGTATTTCATACTACTCGGTGCCCCGGTGAAGGGGGTGCATAGCTCACGATTGGGGGGGGGGGGACTCGCATGGATTCAAAAGATTTCAGGGGGGATGGGTACCACTGGTGTTGGGTGCATGTAGCGCGAGCATGGGAGTATGGATATGAGGTTGACGAACGGGGCGTGGGGGGAGGGAGGAGGGTAATACGCGACGAGACGGCGGCATCGCGTAAGGAGCGGCGATTTTAATATTAATAATGTATTTAAATGGCGTCTCTCGTCTAGGGAAGGCTCACAGGAGCATGGATATTGTTGGCGCCATTTTAATTTATGCAGCGTCCCGCCTTTGATGCCACTTTGGCCGAGGAAATCATTGGCATTGCCATGTTACCAAAGAAATCAGGTTGAGTGAAAAAATTAAGTTCTGAGAAAATGTACCTAATTTTGGAAACCTTCATTGAGTGAATCCCCCGTTCTCTGCAATGTAAAATCATAAGAGTAACTCGTAACGCATGACGCCCACACCACGATACTCCATGATTATATCCCCCTGGGGGTTTTGGGCACTACATACTCTCCGGCATCGAATTTCACTTTGCGATTTTCAGCAGTGCTTTTTCTCATAAATCTTGTTTCTACATAAAAAGAGGAATTTCGTTGATATAGCTAAATCAGTTAGTTCAATTATATTAATGGAATTTTGAAGGATACTGGATTTACCCAAATTTAGACTTAACTGCTCTCTACGATAACACAGCAGGGCTGTCTGTCGATTGAAAAAACGAACTCCTCCACGGTGAGATTACGCAACGATGGAGCTGTTAATGTGACCGTCTACCAGGATGCAAAGCCCGAATCTGACCGCGCCATTTAAGCTTTTCCTTTGCCATGTTTTTGCAGTTTAATAGAACGGTGACCCCCAATTATTATGTGCAAGTTTGTTGTTAAAGGCCGCATGTTAATCGTGCTAATTTCAGAGTAAAACATGAGGTATCAAAAGGCACAGGATCTACTTCCATACGGAGTAATTCTCTATCCTTTACTTTGCCGCGGAAATTATTTCCCACGAGTTGGTGCAGCCCCCATTTCACCCGTCTGACAAAATCCCTTAGAAAACCATAAAAATTAACGAGCCACAAGACACAAGAGTCATCTGTAACATTGCAATTTTATCGTGAGGTACGATGGTCTTCTAGCTAAAAATCAGCCTCATAATGTACTGATTTTGTTTCCTTTGCTAAATTGTCCAAGAATCGAATTTTAAATTCGATTGATTAGAACCAACCGAATATTGACCTCTTTCAAGAGACTTGAGTACTAGGTTGGCTACTTAGGCGAATCCAGGGGGGGCGAAGGGGCGTACGCTTCCCACCCGTTCGCCCGAAAAAAGGGGGTAAGAAAAAGGAAAGAAAGGGGAAAAAGAAGAAGCGGAGACGAGAACAAGGAAGGACGGTCACACATGGTAAGTACTTAAAAAATTGACTTCAGCTGCATATGAGATGCTTTAAAATTTCAAAAATGTCTGGGGAATTTTTCCGGATCTCTCTTACACCCCCTCCCCGTTTAAGGTGTCTGAATCCGCCTATGGTTGGCTAAATGTTTAAAATAATAGTAAAAAATTAGCGATAATCAGGAAACCAATTCATCCTCAGTGGCTAACGCGGAGGAGGTCAAAAAACGGATCATATCGGTGGACTAAGTTCAAAACTACGTATCTCCACCTCGGGGCCGTCCTTAAATTACGTTACGCTCTAGGACAGGAGGGGGGGGTCGACAAGAGGGTTACGCCATTTTATTTACGTATGGAAGGATAGGAACGTACGTCCTACGTCACAAAAGCGTCACGAGGGGAAAGGGGGTGTTGCATCTCCATGACAACTTCAGTTTAAGATAAAGGTTCGGTTCATTAGTTATATTTATATGAATTTTGTTTATTTTTTGTAGATGCTCATAATCAAATGAATCAGAATTTGAAATGGATAAGCCTCTCACTGAACATCCGAATATTGTTTCATCTAATCTGGGATCAGTAAAGCTGGAGCACTGGAAAACTATGGCCTGAGCAGAGTTGAGCAAATGATTCTGCGTCGTTTGACACCGATTTAAGCTTAATCAGACGAAACTGGGGTGCTGCCTTTGATGTGACCAAAAACTCCACCTGCAATTTTGAGGGGGATTAAGAGGTGAGAAGCGAAAAAGAAAGGGCTAATCATTCCGCGTCGTTTGACCATTTTCAGGTCAATCGGACGAAACTGAGGTGCTGGTGTCAATGACCTCTCTGAAAATTCAGATTCAATTTTTTGGGAGTACATGCCTGAGCAAAAGAAATCTTTGTGATTTTAGAGGTGAGAAAATGATGAGCAATGCTGCGCAAAAGAGGAAATTTAAAATTTTAAATAGAGGGGTGCTAACTTCGCGGACATCAACGCGGTTCACCCCGGCCCATATGAACTTCTCATCAATCGGTGAAAATGTAATCTTTCTTCCCGTCCGTGGCACACTGGCACAGTGGAGGCCTAAAATACGGGAAATCAGAAATGGAAACGTTTTGTCTTTACTCTAAGTGTGAAGGAACTCTAATTACATCCAAATTGGATGTTTGTCACCCAAAAAGAGAAACACCCCCATCATGTCACATGTTCTCGCATTAAAACTCCACGTAGAACACGGTTGATAAAACAAGAATCAACTGGACGGAGTTAAACAGAAAGGAACCAAGCCACATCGGGATCGAACCGAGAAAAAGAGGTTTAAAGTTTGGCTCCTGCATAAGACTCAATGTAAAAGATAAACTTCAAGTTCAATTTCTGCAAAAGTTGCTCCAACAAAAACTTTGAATTTTTGGCGATAGATAGTAGAGCAATGGTTGAGTTCAAAACCACTCATAACTCAATTTTTTCCAAAATGCGGGTTGGTTCCTTTCTGCTTAACTCAGTCCAACTAAGATACTCCTGACTAAGATACTTGAGTTTTTGGGGAAATTAGAGAAACTTAGGTTCCTAAAATAACAATCACGATTATATCACAGAATATATAAAGAGATAAATGAATAAATAAATAAGCACACGAACGAACTAAGGAGCCAACCAACCAACCAATCGACCAACCAACCAACCAACAAATAAATAAATACATAAATAAATAAATAAGTAATTAAGAAAAATGATTTAAGCACTTACAACGCAGGAGGCCAGACATACGAAGCAGAGGAGATGCGAAGCGAAGCGGATGGAAATCAAAATGTTGGTACTTGGTAGGAGTGACCTTGTGCAAAAAGAGTGACATAAAATGGTCGCTCCTCTGATGTAAGGGCATAACTCGATATCCACATGAGCCCCAGAAAGCATTGATCTATACGTAAAACAGGGCTCACTTGGGAATTTAGGTACACCTTTACGCCAGAAGAGCGACGCAATGACCTCTGACGAGGGATATGAAACGCCGGACGTGCATTATTGTCTATTTTAGCTACAAAATTATCGAATTTCTTTAGATGCACGCGCTACATTTACGAGGATTTTCCGAGTTCGGCCCTCAAACTAAAAGGCAAGCATGGACATGCGCATGACATGAACACTTAACAAAGAATGTAGAGTGCGGTTGCATACTGAACACACCGCACCGCGCCATGAAGAATAATTGATTGTACTGTCATCGGTGCACCTAGGAAAATCTGAAGAAAAAGAAAAATGCATCTGTTCAAAATTTACTGTCATTCCAAAACAGCTCACTTCTCTGAAATTTTGAGGAGTATGTCGACGTCTGTAGCGCATCGTGTGCGGTAGGTATCGTAGAAATAATTATGGAGGAGGCTGAGTCGAGGGATACTCTGGAAAAAAAGGGGGAGGGGGGGGGGGGGCTACCACAGTCACTCGTGCACTGTGACGATTCATTAAAGGATGCGAATCCACGAGACATTCATCGCCATATGTCCGGGAAACTCCGAACGATTTCCACCGAGTTACATTAGGATTAGATGCTGCTTCGTTGATAATTGGACCGCTTTCAGCAGAAAGAAACTAAGCCACATTAGCCACTGCCAAATGGATAGCATTTTGCAATTCGGAACTATAGGCAGCACGGTAGGTTTTCAGGAGAGCAACTTTTGAAAAAAAACTGAAAAAATGAAATTTAAATGGTTGAATTGAATCTTCTTAAATTCCGTTTTTTTTTAAAAAAACTTTATTCGAAATTTGGGGACTTGAAAACGCAATGTTGAACTGATTTTGAACTTACTAAGATAGTGTTGAAGAAAAGTAGGGGGAAATTGGCTCATTTCGCGAGAATATCGTATGACCTTTAAAATGACGTATTTGGGGGTCCGATACCCCCCTTAAAATTAGTTTGAAGTAATTTCTGTGATTTTTACTTGAAAGTGCTTACAATTTGGTAAATTTTTCCGTTTAATTTTTTTCATTACTATAATTTGAACCGAAGATATGAATTTTTGAAAATAGGTCAAATTTGACCTTTGACCAATCATAACCCGGTCAAAAATTAAGATATTGATTTGCGGTGTGCGCCAAAATTCTTAGTTTTTTATGTTATTTCTAATGATGTATCACAAGATAGGGGTTATATTTGGAAAAAAAAGTTGGGGGCCCCCGCGCCCTCCTTGAGGGGGAGACAAACATTTTGACCCCTCTGGAAGATGGTCCCTTTTAAGATAGAAACATTCCCAAAGTTTCGTTTTTCTATCTCTAGCCGGTCAAAAGTTACGAGGGGGGGGGGGAGGGAGGTACGGACTTTTGGGACACCCTGTAGATTGTTTTAGTACTGACTGCATAGGGGAGACGACCCTGGTGTCACTATTACACACTGGAGGGTTAACCCTGACAGAGAAAACACGCCTTCCTCCCATCATGCGAGGAAGGGGGGAGGTGCATTGTCCTTGCGGTAAGATATTCTACCAAAAACAGGATGTGCCAAAAATATGGACACCTTCAGACTTGCTAATATTTCGAGAATGGTGGCAAATATTAACATGCAATTTGGACGAGAGGGTTTATAGATTTGATTGACATGAATAAATCGAAAAATGAAAGCGTGAATCGATCGACACCGACTTGATCGACAAATTATTGAAAAACCGGTGTCATGAATCCGACATGACCGACATGAATCGATCGAAAAGTTGGAACGTGAACCGATTGACGTGATTTGATCGGCACTGATTCGATTGACGACAGTGAATCGATCAAAAACCTGTAAATCGATCGACAAATCCGTGAATCGATTGACAACCCCGTGATCCGCTCGAAAAATCCTTGAATTGATCGATAAACCTGTGAATGGATCAACAAATTTGTGAATCGTGAAATTTTGAAATTTCGAAAAATCCAAGATTAGGGATGTGGCCTAAAATGCTATCTCAGCTCCTGTTCGATCGATCATACTGATTATCGGTATCAGGGGGTATTTTTGTACGGAAAACTCGAATTTCTGGTCAAATTTTAAAAATTCAAAAATCCAAGATCGCGGATGTGGCCTAAATGCTATCTCGGCTCCTGTTCGATCGATCTTGCTGTTTTACAGTACCATGGAGTACTTTTGGACGGGAAATTCGAATTTTTGATCACATTTTGAAAATTTGAAAATACAAGATGGCGGATGGGGCCTAAAATGCTATACCGGCTCCTATTATATCGATTTTGCTGATTTTTGGTACGAGCGGGTATTTTTGGACGGGAAACTCGAATTTCTTATCGAATTTTAAAAATTCGAAAATCCAAGATGGTGGATGTGGCCGAAAATTACCTTACTTGAGTAAGTATCCCCTGGGGGATCTTTCATTCCTCGGAGACACGCGTTTAAAGGGGAGCTCAGAAGACGCAACCTCAAACTTTTTTTTCGTGGATTGAAATGCGAAAAATATCAGAGAAAATTATTGTGGCTTATGCGTAGTAAATACTTCAAAAAATACAGAAATTAAAAATTACTGAACAAGCTCATTGTCAAAATTTGAAAAAAATTCAATTTTTCGAAACTTGGCTAGGAATTCAAGTTTCCTGTCCAAAAATACCCCCTATACAACCAAGATTCACCACGATAGATCGTGCAGCCCAAGACAGCATTTTAGGCCCCATCCGCCATCTTGTATTTTCGAATTATCAAAACGTGATCAGAAATTCGAATTTCTCATACAGAAATACCCCCTGGTACCAAAAATTAGCAAGATCGATCGAACAGGAGCCGAGGTAGCATTTTAGGCCACATCCACCATCTCGGATTTTTGAATTTTCAAAATTTGACCAAAAGTTCGAGTTTCCCGTCCAAAAATACCCCCTGGTCCCAAAAATTAGCAAGATCGATCGAACAGGAGCCGAGGTAGCATTTTAGGCCACATCCGCTATCTTGGATTTTTGAATTTTCAAAATTTGATCAGAAATTCGCGTTTTCCATCCAAAAATACCCCCTGGCAACAATAATCAGCAAGATCGATCGAACAGGTGCCGAGATTGCAGATTGCCGTCCTGCTTATAGTTCCGAATTGCAAAATGGGAAATCCGAGCTCCGCATTACGCAGTAGGGAACTATAGTATAGGTCCCAATTGCAAAATGAACCTTGCGTGATCCTGCGACAGCAAATTTTTGCGGGGTTGCTGAAGCGGAATAAAAATCATTTTTGAGGATTTTCTTTTTCTTAACAGTAAGTAAATACGCTCTTGATACGGAATTAATCATAAAAAAAAAAAAAAAAAAAAAAAAAAAAAAAATCGAAAATTTGACCCTAGCTCTTCATTGCATAAAGCTGTCCAAATATAACTGGGCAAATTGTTTACATGAAAACGGTTGTACGGATTTTTGTACAAATTTCAGTGAATTTTCTGCACAGTTCGAGAGAAATTCTTTAAAATTTGCAAAGGAATCTGCACAAACATTCTCTTGTAAACAATTGAATTGCACAGTTAAATCTGGTAATAGCTGGTGTGTCTTAGTTCCTTTTTGACAAATGCAGTCCAGTTGCGACAACGTTATGCGGACAAATGCATCGCCCGTGGTGGTTGTGTATTCTGTTCAAATTCCACATACTGAGGGCAAATGCTACTTCTTTGTGGGTGCACGACATTTGATTAGTTTGGAGGTATATATTCCCATCTGTATTATTAGATGTGGTTGTATATTAGACTGTTTTGCATTTAAGGGCACCCTATTGTGGGGGAATGTGAACTTCTTGGAAACCACTAAGTCGACTCAGTGAGGATGCCAAGAGCCGAAAAGTAGTAAACATAGTTCGTTGATAATGGTTGAACTCACATGTTTTTGAAGGTGGGAAATATATTTGTTTTTTATTTTCATAATTTTTTTAATATACTGGCACTTTCTCAACCCCTCTCCCCCCTCTCATTGCCCGTCCTCATCCGCTGTATGTAACTTGAGCCTGCTTGGGATCTCGAAGGGTAGTCGTCAAAAAAATTCCCCGACACGATACAACTCTTTCCAAAATACGTGCGCCCTCCACGGTGCTTTAGAAACCTCAACAATTTTTTGTTTCACATTTTTTCCAAATGATACTTGATTTGGACATATCATGGGATATTTTGGACAAACCTAACCTTAACTTTGCTCAAATGTCTTAAATAAGAGGCACCTCAAAGCACGATAATGACAACGTGATGACAGAGATACAACTATTCGTGCTTAAGAGATGATGTCCATGTATCATACACAAAATTGAAGGCGCGATGGTGTGAGGCGTGAACCTGCAATGCTCCGCTCAGCCGCTAGTTTGGACTCGCTCAATTCAGGGTAGTTATAAAACAAAGCCGCATTACGTCGATAATCTTCGTCTGTGTTGCTCGCGTAGTCCTTGAGGCACCACTACAAATAAGATAAACGGAACCGGCATAACACAGAAATAGAGAAAGGACCTGCGTTGATGACGGCGTAGAGATACGACTATTCGCGCTTGATAGATGTCCGCGTTGCATCATGCAAAAATGAAGACACGACGGCACCTTCAGAGGCAATACTAGGTGATTCTTCAGTTGTAAGATGCGGTAGCCACCACATTACCACCTAGGAAATCCAAGACGAGTAAATAGTTTTCCAAACTATGCAAATAGTCATTTTGAGGACCTATCGAGTTTGGCGAGTTTCAAAAATAATTTCTGAATTAACCAGATTCTCAAATTTAGCTACTCAAAATTTTCTAAATCTGGTACGCTCCTCAATATTTTAAACTAGCAAAATGCCGGGTCTAGAGGCCGCTAAAATATCTACACGGAGAAAAAAAGTTCGGCGTCAGCTACCGAACTTCGGTTGCCTGTGCCGCTACGATTGGTTCATATGGAACACCAATTATAGCAGTTCACTGAACTCCAGTTCTTCGGTAGAACGAGCCGAAATTTTTCGGTTGTCAGCACGAAGTTCTCGGTCCGGGGAACCGAACTTCGGCTCATCGTGCCGAAGGCTTCTGTACACCTAACCGAAATTCTTGGATGCATGAATCGAAGCCTAGTGGATCTTATCAAGGTTGCATTAAATTCAGGGGGGCTCTTATTGCTCTTAGCCAGGGGAGGGGGCCTTTTAACCCCCCACAAATAAATTTAAAAAAAAAAAAAAAAAAAAAAAAATAGAAGGGTATTACAACGCCTGAACAACGATTTGATGGGTAGAAATTTTTGCCTACATCGGGGATTGAACCTAGAACCTACCTAACACTAATCGAAGACCCTACCTACTGAGCTATGTCTGACGCTTGGGAGGAAAGGTGAAAAACTTGCATTAATCTTCGAATTGAACTGTGGACAACCAGGATATATTTAATTTACATGGATTTGTTCGTTATTTTATTTTATTCTATTATTTTACTTCATTTTACTCTCTCTATGGAACATGAAAAAATGATGAAAATTTAAAAAAAAAAAACCTCAGATCAGATAGCAAGGAAAGGAACGAGGATAGAATACATACTCAAATTATAAACGCACATTATACCGTTATCAGTTCCCAAAGTTCACACCAGATAATATCTTATGCTCAATTTCAAGGCATTTTTTTAAATGATAACAAGCACTGCACTTAGCAAGGTGCAAACAAGAACATAAGTTAGGTAGATAGCAAATAGATAATATTAGGTACGAAAGGTCTACTAAGTATATAATTAAATTGAAAGTGCCCAGCATAAGGAACCATTTGTTATCACCAATAAATAAAATATGTACACTCCCTTACACAAACATAATAAATTTAAAATCATATCTACAATTGAAAGAAATCAGAGGAAAGGAGGACTCAAGCTTTCCTACACCGCATCATTCTCTACAAATGTAAAACTTGGCTATAGGTACTGATAATGTTGGAAATAAATGGATCAATTCTCCCGCAGACTTCCAATTCTCTACTCTTGACTCCTTAATAATAGCCAAATCAAAACAAAGCATGCAGGGAGACAAACATGAAGCTGTAACCGTTTCCATGAAATCTAGACATAATATTAACACTGCAACTGATAATGGGGCCATGTTAAGGTAGTGCATAAATTTACTTACAGACTTCTCATCCGTGCCAATCACTGTAGCTCCGTAGTCTGCGCTACGAGCTCTATGGGTTGAAAGTGTACATCGAAGGATATTCTGCTAATGATCAAATTATAGTTTCGCAATTTAATTACAGTAAAGAGCTGGAAACTATAATAATGAACGATGCAGGCTTTGATGTTTCGCAGGAGACGAAAGAATAAGTTAAAATAAAATAAATCACGGTCAATGATAACCTTTCAGCAAATTGGAAGCACAAATTCAACTTTGTGAACTTTTCCACATACTTGAGGGTGACTAGGACTAAGCTATACAGAGAAAACCGAGTCATTTTTGGACAAAAGTAAGGTACATGAGATGAGAGTAGAGATGACCGTCTCTGGTCAGAAATTTAAAGTTGAGTATAAACATTTTGAAATGTGCAAATGGGCAATGAACTTTCCCTCTGGCATACCTAAGTCTCGTAAAGTAATTAAACTTCAAACCTGTCTTCTACAATTTGATCTTAGTTCCTTTCCTAGATTATAAGCGGATAAGCGAAACGATTTTGTAGGTTAGGTCGATAAGAGAAAAAACAATTGAGTTCCGGCACTGAGAGAAGCTATGAGCTGATTTCTAAGTCGATATTCGAAGTTAAATGTATGATTAATGAGTCACTTGAGAAACAATTGTCACTTTGAATTCTACAATTGAGAGAAAACAACAAATGATACGCACTTTCTGAAGTCCAGCCGAGCTGGATCAAGGCATTCAAGCGGACGGCTTTTACTTGCAAAAGTTAGAAATGGATAAGAATATGCTTTCGTGTGTGTTTTAAGTGTACGATAAGAGGAATTCGTAAACTCACATCTCGCAATCTTCGGATCGTACGCACTACGTAGTTTTGTTCCGAACGGAACGATGCACGTCGCGCTTCGCGCACTGGTTTGCGGAGTCATCAAATTCCTGCGTTCAGAGACAGAGAGCGCTAGCGTCGTTCCCTGTCTGCTAAAATCTTCGGTCGCTTGATACGAATACCCAGTCGGCAAAACGAAAAACTTCGGGACGGAGAACGAAAAATGCTCAGATCAGCAGACCAAGGCCAATTTGGGACCACGGTGTGTTATGCCGAACACGCCCGCATACGCCCCCGAATATTCAGTTCCTCACGCCGAAGTCGGGCCTACCGAACCGGTCGGCGCAGATCCCCGAACTTTTTTTCTCCGTGTATAACCCCGAAAAAATGGTGATAGGGGAGCAAGACATGCCATAAAAGAAAATGATGAAATCGATAGAAAAATGAGTTGAGGGAAGAGGGTGATGGAGCTAAAAAAATGAGCTGGGGAGGGGAGGTAGAATAAATGCTGGCAAAAAAATTTGAACTAACCCAGCAATGATTTATTAAAAAAAAGAAAGAAAAAACAAATGAAAAAAAGAAATTGAAATAAAACATCAGCTGATAGCAAATATAGGTTACCAAGGAAACCAAGGAATGGAACTTTCATAAAAACAGATTAGTGGAGAACAGCGTAAGTGGGGCACTTACGTTAATTACCGTATACAGGGTGATCCAAAAGTCCCTTCCACCCCCTCTAACTTTTTACCTAATTGAGATAAAGATTTGAAACTTGGGGGATATTCCTACTTCAAAGGGAGCTACTTTTTGGCACCCCTAAAATTTTCAGGGGGGCCCCCCTTGGGGGGGCAACGGCCCCCAACTTTGAATTTTCAAATGGGAAGACCCCCTTTGTGATAGCTCGTTCGAAAGAGCATAAAAAAAGAAAACTTTTCGCGCAAACCCGAAGTCAATATCTCAAACCCTTTCAAAATGGCGGCCGGTTAAAGTTCAAAATGGCCGAAATTTCACACCGGTTATTTTTCGATGGATTTGCGCGAAAATCGGTATGTAGGGGTATTTTGACACGAGAAAAACGAATTTGACGTTAGATTATCAAAAAAAACAAAATTTTCAAAATGGCCGCCGGTTAAAGTTCAAAATGACCAAAAATTTATTTTTCATAAATCTAAGTTCAAATGTGTTTATCCTATGCCAAATTACTCTCAAATTCCAAGTTTTAGGCAAATCCATCAGGAAAAACCCAAGGTGACAATTTTCGGCCATTTTAAACTTTAACCGGCGGCCATTTTGGAAATTTCGGTTTTTTTGAAAATCTAACGTCAAATTCGTTTTTCTCGTGTCAAAATACCCCTCCATACCGATTTTCGCGCAAATCCATCGAAAAATAACCGGTATGAAATTTCGGCCATTTTGAACTTTAACCGGCCGCCATTTTGAAACGGTTTGAGATATTGACTTCGGGTTTGCGCGAAAAGTTTTCTTTTTTTATGCTCTTTCGAACGAGCTATCACAAAGGGGGTCTTCCCATTTGAAAATTCAAAGTTGGGGGCCGTTGCCTCCCCAAGGGGGGCCCCCTGAAAATTTTAGGGGGGCCAAAAAGTAGCTCCCTTTGACCTAGGAATATCCTCCAAGTTTCAAATTTTTATCTCAATTAGGTAAAAAGTTAGAGGGGGTGGAAGGGACTTTTGGATCACCCTGTATAAGTAAACGGTAAGTGCGATTTAACCAAAAATCTATACAGTTCTTTATGAGACCAATATGGACAAAATTACAAAATTTGAGACAGCTAACGTAAATCTAACGATAGTTATCGTGAACGAAAGAATTGACGACATAGGTCGGGTAACTATTATAGTTCATGATCATGATGATTATAGTTCATGATGATGATGAACGAAGAAAATTACAAAAGAAAAGCAATTTTGAAAATTGTGCTACATAAAAAGTAAGAACTCCGAAGGATGTCATGAAGTTATGGAACTCACAGTATTATTTCACATACATGCTTGGTTTAATGTCTCGCTAAAAGATTCAGAAACATGATAGTTTGTTGTGCAATCTAAAATCATCTACCTCTAGGTATTCGGCAAAATGACTGATTTAACTATCAAACTGTGACAAATAATCCATTCAAATAAGCGTTTACATAGATTACCCAAAAAGGGAAAAACGAAAAAAAAAACACAAATGCCAAAATCAAATAAATTCTTTTCAGTATGAGCGAAGAGAAATTTAGACGTGTTGCTGGCGAATTCTGCGTAGAAAAATCAGAATTGCCTTGAAACGCTCTCAACAGTCTCAACGATGGCTTACACGCACCCTCGAGTGCCCCGCATGAAGACATCGACTCGAAACGGGCATTGTTATCGATGGGAAACGCGTGACAATACGACTCCCGATTCCCCGATGGAAATTTAAATGGGCTTTCGCGGAAGGACTGGCGCGTGGCTTTTGATTTTTCAGCTGTCATAAAATCAATGAGATGGCTCCCGGGACAAGGCGCCCCACCGCCTTTTCGTCGAGACAACCCCCCTTCCCCCCTGCCCCCCTAACTCCACGCTCACCCCTACCTGTGCATATTTATGGGCGTCCTTCATTCCGAATCCGGTCGCCATGGCAACCCGACCATACTAATTCGCCGCTTTCACGCCGGGAAGGAGCGGGTGGAGGGGTAAATGTTCCGATACGGAAGAAAAGCTTTTACGGGACCGGGAAATTCACCCACGTATCGAGGCGTCAACCCCCGCCCCCCCCCCCCTCAACGCCGCGCCGCGCTGACAATAAGTTCGTTCACCAAAAAATTGTCTGCGGCTCGATTTGTTCCCCACTGTCTCGCGCGGCGAGAAGGGGGAGGACGCTGGGGAAGGGGGCGGTCCTCGAGTTAGGGGTGGTTTTGGAGGGCTCTGTCGGCGGTTCTCGACTTTTCCGGGCTCGTTAAATATACAACGGCCGATTTTGAACGGCCCTGCAGTCCTCCTCGTGGATCGACGGATCCGCAGCCTGCAAGTTGACGATTCACACCGCTGTATCTTAAGAAGCACAGATTGCAGTGAAGTGCAATTAGGTACATGGTAAAATTATTGCTTCTGTACGTCGTAGTGTTTTGTATGTTGTTTATCTGTTAGCGACAAAACCCGATTCCAAGCAAAACTAGATCTGCCTAGTCAAAACCTGCCTTGCCTGATTTGCGTAGGCAAAACTTAGCCGACCGTAGGCGGAACTAGTTTTGCCTGCTGATGTTCAGGCAAAACTGATGAGGTCCGGCAAAACTAGTTCCACCGGAACTAATTTAACCTATAACTCGGTCACACACGGTTGCTGCTGCTACTGGTTAATTGTAACAATTTATTTAGTATAAGACTTCTTGGTGTAATAAATAAAGTGACTCCCTGCCCTTAAATATTTCGTAAAGTTACTATTTTACTCTATGGTATATTTTCTTTTTTTTTTTTTTTTTTTTTCAAATTATTAATTTAAATTTTTAATTATTAATTTTCGTTTTTATTTTTCATTTTTAATTAATATTTTTTTTCTTTATTTTTCAATTATTATGTTTTATTTTTAATTTTTAATTAATATATTTTATTCTTGATTTTTAATTATTATTTTTTATTTTTAATTTTTAATTATTTTTTAATTTTAATTTTTAATTATTATTTTTTATTTTTAATTTTTAATTATTTTTTTAATTTTAGTTTTTAATTATTATTTTTTATTTTTCATTTTTAATAATTATTTTTTCATTTTTAATTTTTAATCAGAATTTTTTATTTTTAATTTTTTATTTTTTGTTAATTTTTGCTTTACGTACTTTTATTGGTCCGGCAAAACTAGTTTTGCCTACTTTACGTAGACAAAAATAGATTCCTCGGAAAAATACATTTTTGCCTCGACAAAACTAGTTTTGCCTGGCATTGGGTTTTGCCGCTAACATATCTATCGATTGAAGAAACGCTTCTTATCAAAATGTATTGCGAATAAAACTGAGATAAGTTGCAATGAATCAATGCATTTAAAATTTCCTATATTTCAGACTTATTGAAGTAATTATTCAGAGAGAGTATGGACAAGTCGGTAACTTTGACGTAAGGAGAGGAAGCTCTTAACGCCCAAAAGGGCCATGGATTCAAATTATCCAGAGTCATTTGTTATTACAATCGTTACGATCCGCCGTTGATCAAGCACGCAATTGACTAAGTTTTTGTATAAATACTCATTTTTGCGGAAGAACGCTCATTTATGAACATTCTTGACCATTTCGGTTTGATATTGGAAATCAATAATTGGCAGTGACATTTTTCGTTTTCAAAGGTTGGCAGTTCTTTTGGGCCCCAAGAGCTCCGTTTTCGACTTTTCCGTACTCTCCCTATTCATACAGGGGTGCCCCAGACCACCCGTACCAGGCCTTTTTCCCGGTTGGTTTAGATCGTACGAAGTCGGGGACCACGGTGTTGAAGAGGGAATGGACCCCAAGGAATCCGAATTTCATAGTCCCGAAACTCCCCCGACTCCCGTTAGGGGTAAAGGGGGGGGGGGGTCACGATCCTAATAGTCGGGGTTCCCGCGCGATCGAATTTCGATTCGATTGCATTAAAATTGAAGATTATGGAAAATTTCACGTGTCACTGGCCCCTAAAAATCCAAAATCTATCCACATTAGGCCGAAAAATGACTCTAACAAGTGGGGGACAGTGGCCCCCTCCATAATTTCCCTTAAGTCGCAATATTGACGTAGAATTTCCGGGAAAAGATAGATTCCAAGGAAATCGGCCCCAAAGAATCCGATTTTCATGGCCCTGAAGCCCCCTTAGCTCCCCTTGGGGGTTAGACGGGAGGGGGGCATGATTTTCAAAGTCGGAGCTCAAATTGAAAAGTGCAAAAAATATAAACTGTAATTGACGCCTGGAAGTTAAAATTGACCCATCCAACGCCCAAAAGTAACCTCCCGAAGAGGAGGGCGGTATTCTCTACAAATTGCTCACTGGTCGGAAAATTTAGGTAGATTCTCTCCTTACGCAGAACCTAACTTTCATGTGGCTTAAGTTTAGGATTTTTAAATTTGACACTTTTTGGACTGAGCCTCTCATAAAAATTAAACTTGTATCAAATATGATACGTAAGTCATTTTAGTTTTAAGAAACACTGAACACCTTAACTTATAATCTTGTTAATATAGAACCTCTGTCTCAACAGTAACAAGCCAAACAAGGATACAACAAAATGGCTCGAGTCTCATTTTATAAAAATCTGAGAGAGTATACCTGTCCCTTTCTCCTTAGCTACGAATCAAGATCTGTTTATCATTTATGAATGTGTATTATTTTGTGACCGTATTCTCTAATAAACATGTTTTTAAACTTTAAATTGTATGAAATTTCCTCCCTAGTTTATAGAAGATAGAAGTTTCATCCAAATTAATGTTCTTTTGCAATTATCGGTGCATTTTTGTTTTAAAATTGTTATTCTGCAAGTCATAAATCTAACAAGCATGCACGTGCACGTGAATGAATTGCCTATTATACTCAAACTAAAAATATGAACATATTACTCAAAACAAAAGTTGTCAAAAAGTTGGAAGTTAGACTAAGTCGGATGTTATCCTTTTAACTTTGTAAACAAATATGTAGAAAAACTACAGAATATATCTATTCATCTAGCGTAAATCCGAGTGAGTGACATTTTACATAACTCAGAAGACCCTCACATTTTGTCCATGTGCATGTGATTGCAGTTATTTGGGATGGTGTCTTGTTTGCGGTATCCAACTCAATTGCAGGAGCCGTGCCCTCTTTGTGATATTATTTGTTGTGACTGAGGAATTGCAATGAAAGAACCAAAGGATATTCATCACGGATTAACTTTCCAATATAGGTGCAAGCGAATTTTTCGTTAAATTTCACGAAACTAGAGGTTAAGCCACCTGCTTACTTCATAGTCCAACCCCATGAAATGCTCCGCGCCTCAGACATTATATGTTACGTCTCACTTTCATTATTTATAGGATGAAATAAGAATCCTCGAATATCCAAAAAAGAAGGAGAAGAAGTAGAAGAAACAGACTAAATGTAGAGATACCCAATTAGCGCTGATTCTATTCTTTTTCATGTTCAAAGGAAATCTGTTCTTTGTTTTGGAAATTTTTTTCTTTCATATTTTGCTCCATTTGTCGTCATCGTTTTCTCATAGGGAGAATATGTTTCTCCTTGATTTATAGTTCGAAAGCAAACTTGTCAATGAGCGAGTATGCAAGTTAGGAATAATGATTACTGTAGTCCGTAATTCATACGCATTTTTCTTTTCCAAAAATCCTGCATATTTCATTAATGAATCATGAATCATCTGAAGCACTTAGTCGGCATTTTTGACCACCCGCCCCCTCGCGTAACGATATTGTGACATAGTTCCCTATCCTTTAACACCTAAAAACGAAATGCCGTTACACTGTCTTCGCCCCCCCCCCCCCCTCTCAGAGCGTTGCCTAATTTATGAACGGCACCCCGGTTGATGAATGTTTTACAAGAGAACGTTTAGGTATGCGGTTTTTTTAAAAATTTGAAGGTATTTGCTTCGCACAATGCAAAGAATTCACTGAAATTATCACAAAAATCCGCACAATCGTTTCATGTAAAAAATGGAATTGTCCAATTTAATTTGGCAATAGCTGATGTGGCTTGGTTCCTCTCTGCTTAACGCGGTCCAATAATGAACACGGCTCAAAGCTTCCTACTTCTTTCGGAAAGGGAGATACCGATGTCAGCGCCCAGAAACCGGGGGAATTATTGACTTGAAGGGATAGGACGGGGAGGTAGGGGTTGACCCCCTGCTTTCATGATTCAACCTCGTGTGGTCCTTGGTCTTGCTCTCGGCAGGGGGTGCATTGCATCGCGCAAGTTCTTACACTCATTAGGTGCGGATTGTGGTGACACGTGATCACCGTCGCCGTTGGCACGTGTGCTGCCCCCTGGCGTCATATTATCTAATCATCATTGAGTTAACTTTGCTTAACTTGTCATCCACAAAAAACTAATCCCTTTAATGCGACACATTGTTCCGTCACTAATTCGTACCGCCGATGCGAGTATCCCCTCAGACCTCGCGTCCTGCTACCTTAGAATTTTTGAAGACTTATCTGCCGTTAAAAGCAGAAATGCCGCAGTATATTGTCATTTTATTTTACCAGAAATTCCGGGGTTCTCAGAATTGATTCTGATTTCCAAAAGTTCCGCGAAACATTCCAATTTTTCAAAAGTTCCGGATGAAAATTTCGAAATACGCCCGGTTATAGTAAAATTTCGTTATTTTAGAAAAAAAAATCATCAAATTTAATCAAAATATAATCGATCAAACTGCCAAAAAACCCCGTAATTTCGAAAAAAATCTGAAAATAGCTGGAAACTCCGGGAATTCTATAGATTCTGAGAAATTACAAAATTCGGAATTGATTCCGGGTAATGGCAGCAATGAAATGCTGTAACTTTATATTCTATTGTTTTTTCTGGAGAAAAAAGCTACATGCATGGGACCCAAAGTTCTAGTCACGCGGTTTTTTGGAGTTTTAGGGTCGTGCACCGGAAGGCCCCACGACGGAACAAAAAAAAATTATAGTTTACCAATAGGGGAGCCTGGTGCGTCAAAAAAAAAAAAAATGAAAGTCTGAAATGTTCCTCTCCCCAGGCGGCAATCGATGACGTTTGGTAAAAAAGCATGTATGCCAAAATTTGGGTCAATTTCAACCATTTTAAATGGTGCCAAAGGTCAATCTTGTGATGAAATTATGATATTTAGGTTTAGACCTCGATTTCGTACAAAAAAACTCGAATTTACGCTGAAATCGTGCGTTAACGAGAAAAATGTCACGTAGCTCAAGTTGTAGAAGATGAAATTTTACGCTGGGAAGACGTCATTGTAAACGATAAAAATCGAATTGAACCAGAAAAAATCACCTCGGTATTTATTTTTTTGGTCCTCAGAATTTCCGAGGTCTTACAAAGTAGCGGTTTAAAAGACTCAATTTCACGAAAATAAGTCGAAACAGGGTATAAATGAACTGCAGGCATAGGTTGAGGATGCAAATGTCATCAGAACTTCCTCAGTTTCAAAAAAAGTTCCAACTATTTTGCACAATCCTCTAAAAAGTGTACGGCTCGAGAAGCAGGATCGTGCTATAATAGTAAGGGAGAAGTGCGGTTTGACCGGGAAAAATTGCGTAACAAACTTTCCCTATGTAATCGTCATCAGTAGGTCCCCCTGAACGACTTCCTGAAAGTAAAATGGTCCGACCCCGGAACACCCCTCAAAGTACTTAAAATTGAAAATGGCAAAGGTAATAAAGAGGTCCGGGAAATCGGTATTTTAAAATGCTCATTCTGTCTCATGCGAGGTATCATTTCCTTTGTAATTTTGGTTGTAGATTTCATAAATGAGCTCCACAAGGCCCCATAGTAAAAGGGGGCGCTCCAAATCAATGATGGCGGCCAAATGTGAAAGGCAGGAGGTTGCATTTTTTTATATATTCATCGAAGGAACAAAGCAGGCGCAAGGGGTCTCCATTTCTTTGTAAATATAGTCGTAAACTTCATAAATGAAGGCATAGACACCCCCCCCCCCCCCCGCCGATCAAGAGAAGCGTCTCGTATCCAAGATTAAGTTTATGATGTGTTTAGTAATAAGACATTGATGGAAGAAAACAGGATAAATTATGTGTGCAGGGATTGCTAAAGAACGGAGAACACGCACAACAATTGGAAGAGAGTATACCTGTTGACATACATTAACACATTAACTTATGAAAGTGCAACAAACGCTTCCGAGCTTACGTTTCTCTCCGTAGTCGTATGTTACATTTAATTTCCTTTATTAAATACATTTATAACATCAAATTTAGGTTTCTTGGCCCAAAATACATGAAAATAGAGACACTTCATTTTCCTTGTTCCTTTGATGAATATTTAAAAAGATGCAACCTCCTGCCTTTTACATTTGGCCGCCATCATTGATGTACTTTTTTGTCTCTTGGGAAAAATTGAATTGTTTGAGTCAATTTTGCAACCTTGGAATGGAGTTACGTTCCTCCATTCGGGAATCGACGAATAGGGGAATTCTCTAACACCAAAGCTGCGATGCGTGTTTCTACAACTTTGCACATGCTCGTTGTGTTCAGAATTGACAAGAGATGAGACCATTGAGCGGGCGAGAGCCCCTTCGGTGTGATCGAAATCGTATTGGCGATTTCAATTGTATTATTGACTTACCGCCGACTGATCTCGTTTGAAAGAGTCTTAATTTGGTGCCACGGACTCTGTCCCTGCCTCCACTCGAGGCTCCCCTCCTATTCAGTTCGTTATCTCCAATCATCTTTCCCCCTCACCGAAGACTCAACTCCCTTTAATCGTCGTATTTACTTATGTTTATTTACTTATGAGCATTGCATCATGATATTGGGTGTTAATTTTTGTGACCCCTTCACCCGCGCTGGCATAATACAAATCTCGCTTCTATTAAGTAATACCGATGACCGACACGCCCCCCCCTTGCTCTGCCCCCCCTCGCTCTGCCCCCCCTCTTCCTTTCTCTCTCTCTCACTCCCATCCACTTGACATTCCTTTAATACTTCTTCGTTTTTAGACGTTAACGGCAGCTCCTTGTTTTTGAACCTCCCCAATATCAAATGAGCGCATTTCTGCTAAAGAGACGGGTGGGAAAGAAAGAGTGTGCTCGTTAATCGAGGACCGTAAGAAGGAATGGGAATTTTAAAGTGCCACACGGAAAAAAACAAGGTAGTCAGGAGTACCAGAAATGGGCACTCCCTACTAGCGTGCGGTAGCGAAAAACGCGCCAGCTACCCTGCTGGTTGTCTAAACTGCCGTGCGCCGGTAGACCCAAGGTAGTCATCTCAACCACCGTGGCAGTAGCTTCAACTACCGGAAAATAGTTGAGACAACTACCGTGGTGGCCACCGTGACTGCCACGGTAGTTGTCTCAACTACTTTCCGGTGGTTGAGACGACTACCTTGGGTCTACAGGCGCACGGCAGTTTAGAAAACCAGCAGGGTAGCTGGCGCGTTTTTCGCTACCGCACGCTAGTAGGGAGTGCCCATTTTTGGTACTCCTGACTGCCGTGTTTTTTCTCGTGGGGAGGGGGGGGGGGCTAGGGTGCCCATTAATACATAATGTCGAGATATTTAATGAAAGGGGAGGGGGAGAGATGATTCCAAATTTCCCTCAATAGAGGAAAAGATCCTAAGTACCCTCTGGAAGAGATGCAAAAATCCCCGTTGGTCCTGCTAAGACCAACACGGATTTTTGCATCCCTCCCAGAGGGTACATGGGATATTGTCTTCTATTGAGGGGAATTTGGAATCATCTCTCCCCCCCCCCCCTTTCATTAAATCTCTCGACTTCATGTATTAATTTGCAATAATAAAGTCACATTGTTTATTTTAATATCTGAGAGAAATTTAAATGAAAAATGAAGAGACCTCCCTCGGTCACTATTTGAGGCTAAAAAAGACATTCGGACCTTCAAAAGCGGGGCTCTTGTGTCATAATTTTGAAAATATTTAGTCAGACAGCACAGCAAATTTTAATCAAAATCGATGCCATGAAGCCTAAAATTTAATTTGGAAAATGATCTGGTGTTAGGCATGAAAAACAGTGCAGGGAGAGAAAAAGCTGGTTATTAATTTTTCCTAATTTTCCTTGAATTCATTTTTTTTTTTAAATTCCCAAGTAACTTCAGTTCCTCCCAATTTTGAATCGCTGATCGGTCGTTGTAGGTGCATATGTTGAAGGCAAATAGTCAAATCAGGCATTTGGTTGAATGCCTAGGCAAATGGTCAAATATTTTCACTTAGACTGAAATTCTGATTATTTTACTAACTGTAGACAAAATAATGCTCTGATCATGTGGGAAGGAATTCTCTGTAGAAATTTGCTTCATACAATGATAAATACCTGAGTTATTTCTAGTCCTAGATTGCACATTTATCTCAAAATACACAGCATTTAATAAAATAAACTTATTTCACAATTTGGACAGCTGAAGAAATGTGAGGAGCATTTTTGAATAGGAAAGGCAATAACAGTCTGTACTTTAATGGATTTTCACACTTTAAATATTGGAAATTCGAGAGGTCTCTGTGAAAACATAAGAAACCTCGCAACATCTGAAAATTTGACTATCTGCCTAGGTATTTGATAAAATGCCTAATTTGACTATTTGCCTTTGACACATACACATCTCTCTAAACAAGAATTAAGCACGATTGAAAAATAAAAAAAATACCTCATTAGGTCTAGGAGCAATGATTGGTTCATGCAAGGAACAGTATCTCTATTCAAGTCAGTGAGAAAACTTGCTTGAAGAGAACTGATTAAAGATCACTCTCATGAAATACAAATACAAATTCTGCATACACCATTTTAAAACTTAAGTATCAAGAAAGGTTTACAGAACTGCACAACTTATTATAATATCTAGTTCTTGTTAGAATATGAAGTTGGATGGGCATAAGACATTCAATGTAGGTATGCTAAAACTAATTCTCTCTGCGAAGAGCACTAGAGTCGTTAATAAAATAAAATGTGAGAATATCCTGATCGGTCACAATTGCAGAGAACATGGATAGTGTTGAAGCGGAGAATAAAATAAAACACTGACTCACCAGACAATTTTTGCGATTGAATCAGAAGGTATGAAGTTTCTGCAGAGTTGGATGTGAATCTCTTGAGTACACTACACTTTCTGGTTTTTTTTTTTTTCATTCGCCTTTCATTAAATAATAGATGCACCACTGATTTTCATTTCAAAAATTATAAGATGAAAGTCCATATGTAGAGGTAACATGCATTTAAGCAACAACTCACTGTGCGCGCACCTGACAATAATTGCACAATCTTTAAGGTAAGAGCGTAAGCTTAAGCAGTGAGGCTGCAACTATTGGGTGAAATAGATGAATCAACACTGCTAAATTTTCAAACAAATACTGAGACTGCAAGATGCAATCAGCTGAGTAATTTGTTTAAAAAGTCATACAGCTATCAATTACTTTTTAAGGAGGAAGATGTTTTGAGGTTATACCGATGGGCTCATGTACCTCTCTGAATCAGACTCCTATTAAATTCAGGAGAGCAGGTTCATCAAACAAGAAAACTAACTGAAAAGAACAAAGGGGATTACTGAAAACTGTAGGTGGGTACCTGAGAAACATATGTACTTCAATTGTTAGACAAAATCATTGGAACGAGACAAGCTGGATCTGTGACGTTCGGTTACGTGAGAAAAGCACACTCTGTAGAACTGATTCGGAAGAAGATAGTCTCCTTTTTGTATAGATACGTTAACATTCTCACTTCGTTACCATGGCTTTGGAAGAAATAGAAATCACAAATTACAACGAGTGTCGAACTTGATCCTGGAGGCACAAGGTTGATGAAACAAAGAGGTGCCTAAATGGACGTTCCTGAGTACTTTAAGTAACTGATAAGCTATGAGACACACAATTCGGAGTTTCAAATACAAAAACTCAGCACTGTTTTTTAATTATTCAGGGATATTAGAGTTGATTTGAGATAAAATGAAGCATTCGACACTGCACATGCACAAGCGTGGCTGATAACAAAGGAGGATGATCACAGAGAACAGAATTGATAGACGGTGCACATTTCTCACTCACCCAGCTCCAGCTGTCCAAATGTTGCCGGCTCGGACCACACGCGGCAAATTCAAATATCATTATACTTATATGCACTTGTGATTGAAATTATTCACTCCATTTCCACGATCGGATTCAAAGCCCACGCCATTCTCACGCGTGGAAAGCTGGCCGTACCCGACGCCATTTTAATATGAACTAAATTGTAACGGAAATTTTGAAGGAGGGCAGCACACGCGAGGTAGTTATTACAACCAGCCGACAGCAGACAACCCAGGAAAACGTATTAGCCACCGCACGGTAGTTATGTTTACCTGAGCGGGTTCGTCACCTGCACTGGCACTCTGGTAGTAGCACCCAGCACGTCGGTTGCAATTACCATTTCGCCAACTACAACCGTGAACTGTCCCCCTAACAACCTTTTTTTTTTCCGTGCAGTGACGTCAACGGCGACAACCAGGCTCGACAAGCTTAACGGTGCCGCATTAATTCATGAGCTCTGTCCACAACGCTCTTGTCACATGCCCGCGACCTTTGAGTGCCGCATTTTTTGGCGCTTAGTTCCGTTTGTTCAAAAATGTAATCCCTGTTTTACATTCACAATGGAATCACGCCCACCTTCAAATTGTTTCTTATGCAGCTTTCTAGCACACACCCCATATTTTCCACCCGAATCTCCATAGTTCCATTTAGCAGAATACGCCGAAATAAAGAGCCGTCCATAAAGCACATGAAAACATCGAGGAAAGGTTTGTGAGGGTGCGTGTGTTTGTGTGAATATATGGCATGATGGGCGGTAGGGTGGGTTAAAAAAAGTTTGAACAGAATTCCCCTTAATTCTACATTTTTCTACAAAATACACGTGCAGTTTTAGAATTGTAGTATATAGTAAGATAAACGTATTTTCCTGCAACCGTTCTGAACACTATATATTAGCTCATATTATATTTTATCTCATAATGGTTTACTTGTTAGCATTGAAAAAGAGAGAGAGGGAGAAAACTTATTTGAAGTACTTCTTCTTCTTCGTTGCTGTTAAGGTTACCTACGTATTTAAGGATACGTATGGGTACAAACAAATCAAGGGTGGATCAATATTCATGATAGTTTCATGAACGAAACGTCTTTGACATTCGGGGCGAGTTTTAAAGAAAAGAGAACCGAGAAACATTAAGATAGAATGAAGAAAACTGGATTTGCTTAAAGAGTGGAGAGTCAAGAAATCTTTCCGTTGAATTTTAACTCCTAGGTAAGAATTAGAGCCAGTGAGGTTTCATAACCAAAGATTTGAAGGAACTTGTTGGTTTTTGTCTCTTGATTCAGTATTTCAACCGGAGAACGAACTACTCTGCCTTACTTTGTACCTCAAGAAAAATGATCCAGTAAGTACCTATACCCAGATTGTACATCCTGACTTACCTTGCTCTACGTGGTCCGGAGGAGATGTGAACCCGCGATGCCTGGGTTTCCAGCATTAAGACATGCTACCAACCGGGCTTGCGAGGCTGGTAGGCGAGATCGCCGAATTATCCCCTCATAACTCGCGTGAGCCACTAAAACCTATCCCACGTGGTCCGAGAGTCAAGTGTGTTCATTTAAACACTCCGGTTGGATAACCGGAACACCCTATGGTGGCAAATTTTCGGTTCACCAAAACACACCCAGTTTTAGAAACTTACCCACCGGCACCGGTTGATTCATAGAGGCACGCAGACTTCAGTGTTTAGAACTAACTGCCGTAGTATTTATTTTACCTACCCACATTTTGTATTTTAGGCCCGGCAAGTAGGTCGCGCGTGTTCAAAAAACAAAGTGTGTTTGCTACTACCCGCGCTATGTATATTAAAATCGCGCAAACAATTTGTCCTCGGTAACACACCAAACACTAGCGCTCGACATTTTTAACAGTGTACGTGCATTTGGGTGGGTTATTTGAAGAGGGACGCGAAGGCCAAATTTTAAGAAATTGACTTTTCGACGGAATACCTGTAAAACATAAAACCAAATATTGGGATACACGGATTCCATCAAAATTGCTCTTTCAGCGTCTTATTTTAACATTTGAATGCCTGTTTCAGTGAGAAAAGAAAGTAATTTTGGCCACTTCCAGAGGCTACCTCATGATTAAAACCATGAGTAGGGATACAAACTATGTGATTTTCAATATTGTCATCAAACACGCATGTTACTTAACCGTCATACCTAATGCTGTTGGAAATAGCAGCAGGGAAAGGAGGGTTGTGCAGAACTTCGGTTGATTTTTTTCTTTACGAATAATTGTCAAAAAAATCAAGCATTTTTATACCTACCTGTTTTCTCAAAACTTTACTTTTGGCGCTCACGTCCGCTTGACGAGTGGTTCATTTGAGTATGAATGAAATTCTGTATTTGGTATTAGGTATCTACATCCGTATCATGGGTAAAGTGCACGGGAGCTCACATCCGAGACATTTCTTTGTCTTGTTTTTAAACAGTCTGTAGTTGCTTAAAAGCTAGGTACTGTCGATGAAAACTCATTTAAGTTTTTCCTCCGTTAGGTTGATGAGATTTCTCTTCATCGGCTGTTCAATAATTACAGGGCCTCAGTGATTTGGTTGGTTAATCGTGCCAAAAATGAGCCCTTTTCCCCTCACAGTGAGAAAAAAGTGAAATTTAACGAGACGATTTGGAAACCTGGCGCAAGGATCCCGTTAATTGATTTGGTAGCCTTGTCTGAGGTGCACAGGTGCTAGCCGATGAGAGCAAAAATCGCGATTACACCCCCGAAACCTTCGATAGGTAACCTACATATCCTGCGAGGCTAATTTAATTAAATTGACAGTGGGGAAGTGCGCACGATAAAAAAAGGAAGAATGGGTGCGAGAATCGGGAGCATCCTTTTATAATTTAATAAAAGGATTCTTCAAGGTTGGATCAAAATATTCCCGGGTCACTTTGTGGGGGAGCCGCGCCGGGGACGGTGAAATGCGTTAGCGCTGACGTATCAATTGAGCGGGGGTTTTATTAATGATGCTCCAAAGGAACCTCGGAAGAAAGGTGAGGCAATTGGATGGCTTCTGTTGCGTCCATGATTAATCGTCGCAGAGGCCGGTGCACGGTGCACGGCGCATTGTCTCTAGCGTCTTGTGTTGCCTTGTGTTGTTTGATGTTCCTTCAAAACACGTCCAGAGCCCTGAGTCGGCGGCGTGGCCAATCGCTTAATCAAGTTTAAGGCGCTTCCTTTAGACCTCGCTATCTCTGCTCATTGCTCACTTCCTTTGCATTTCGATCCCCCCACACACATAGGCCTGCACATCTCCAACGAGACTCTTGCCTTGCCATCTACAGCTACGTTCGTGAAAAAGCACAGTAGCCGCCTGCTACTGCTCCACGTCCTGGCTGATTGTCCGGGTCGCTCTCTACAACCTGTTTCGTGTTTCTCGTTTATGAGCCGGCTTCTTCGTCTCCGCCGCGACTTTAACAAGGATTAATTACTCGCCTGGCCCACCTTCCGCTCCCGCTGGGGGCTTTCCTTGGCATTTCGGACTCAATGAATAACCGATACCCAGCACCCAGCTCCCATTAGGGTCTGCTCATGTATTAAGAATACTACGAGGCACGCCCCCTGGCTGCTGCGCTTCCCAACCTCTGAGGAGCCCTTCTGCCCGGCTTCGCCAGCCCCCGAGGGTTCATCTATTCTACATTGAGCATTCAGAGACCATCTCCAATCGATGGATACAAAAATCATAAGAATTGCCACATCTTCAGAGCAAACTGGATACGTATGTATGCAACACTAAACCAAAGACAAGTGTTGCCTTGCCTTGAAAAATGCAGTATGAGCATTCTTAATGTTCCCAAAAGTCTTCTCAGAAAGTATTTATTTTTGAAGAAAGTAGTGCATATTTCTCCTTGAAATTTTCAGACTTTTTAGACCCAATCACGAATGGAATCCTAGGAAAAATTTGAAGAGAAATAATCACAAATTTTCCTGTAAATTTGTGATTTGTTGGGGGAAATTTGGCAACGGCTGATGGCTCATACCTACGGTGCTCTTCCTTAGCACGGCAGGGTGGGAATGAAGGGGTGTGCTCGTTAGTTGAGGGGCGTAAGAATGAATGGGAATTTTAAGGCGCCAGTGACGTCCTACGACAGCGGCGACGACTGGGCTCGACGAGCATAACACCGTATGAACTCATAAGCCCTGTCAACAACGCTCTTATCACATGTCCACGGCTCATGAGTGCCACTTACAGTCGGCTGAGTCGGCACTATTGTTAGTTCCATTTGATTCAGTGTAAAATCCCGCTTTTCGATTGTTCCAAAAGAAATCAAGCCCACTTTTATATTGTTTTTTACGCAGCTCATACTCTTTTCTATAACTCCGTTTAGCAGGATTACGTCCAACTGTGACAAAAAATTAAAATGCGGCAAAATATAAGTGAAGGTAATCTACAAAAAGCATTTAAAGACTATCTCCTATCATTGGCTGCAAAAGTCATTAAAATTGCCCCGGTAGATCTTTAAAACAAACTGAAAAAATTTAAAATCAATCAAAATATTATGCTTTAGATGACTCAATATTCTCAGTAGAGACCACGTTGGTCAAATTGGAAGCAGTCTTGGAGAGCCGTCCTCGATTTTTTGCGGATGTATGCTACGGGTCATTCGGGCCATGCACCAAAGTTGATTCTACTATTGACTCTCATTTTGACCGTTGCGTTTAGGTAAATTTTAATTCCGTTCCGAGCTATCAACCGTTTATATTAGGTAATAAGTTATCAGCATTATCTTATCTTACTATATTATAAAATCGTAAGCCCTAAAATTGTCGAGATCTGTTCCGCGCTGTCCTGAAGTTACCGTTAGGTCGAGAGTACGGAAATTTTACGGAGTTGTGACATCTTATGTGCTGTAGCACGGTGCAATCTCCGTAGCCGGCAAAAACCGGCTCGGAGCGAAGCGGAGCGCCGGTTTTTTTTGAATTTTTAATTTGTAGCCGAGTTATTGCGAAAAATCTGCAAATCTATTTTTGTCTATTCTGTGACTAATATTGATCATATGAACTTGAAATTCGTCATGGTGAAGGGGCGAGCTGAAATGGTTATGCTGAAGCTTCTTGTCCATAAAATGTTTACAATTGGTCGAGTTATCGCGTAAAATCTAAAAAAATCATGCTGTCTATGTCAAGGTGTACAGAGCATACCATTGAAGTCTCAACATAGACATTTCCACTCACTGATGCAGCCTTATACGCACACGTGCACCTCGAAGCCCGATTTTTGAAATTTTCACCCACACGAGAGTAATTGCCTTTTTTCCAAATTTGCGAAACTGGGACAAATAATGTGGTTATCAGATTGCGCCGAAATGACACGGATTCTCTTTAAAGACAAATGAGCGTTTTCGATATTTTTCGGGACAGACGGCAGCGTCCTAAAAGACCCATAAAACTCTTGCGCGACAGTTTACGACCCGAAAGGGTCGCGGTCGCCCTCACCCGGACGTCAGCCCTGCTATGCATATATTCTTACTAGGGGGCTACGCCCCCTGGCCGCTACGCGGCCCAACCCCCTGAAGGCGCTCCGCGCCATCAATGGGCCGCTTCGCGGCCCTATTTTTACCCTCCTATCAGTGTTAGTTTTATTTTTCCCCTAAAAAAATACGAAATGAGGTATACTTTAATTTAAAAACTTTACTTAAAATTACTTTAAAATTAGAAGGATGCGTTTTGGAATGACTGCTTGATGAAATATTGCAGTAAAACAGTGAACAATGATAGTCAGGTAATAATTAAGGTTTCATGAGTCGGGGATCGAACCCACACTGCGATCAATGCGGACGCATTTGACGTCTCAGACGACTCGGCCACCTCTCGACATGAAGTTGTAGGTGCGAATCTTGTGTAGATAAGTGTAGAGCTGATGCGCAGGCTACCCAGCTACTGCGCAACCTCCTCGACCATTGCGCATCCTCCCGCGCATAGCGGTAGCAGTACCGGAGCATTCTGTAAACTCACTCACTTTTATAACGTGATTTTAAAAAAACTTGGGTCCTTTTTCCAAAATCTGATTGCAGCGGGCTCATCTAGGGCCTATTACCTGTCGATTTACGCAAAAATCATGGAAATCGGCCCGGTAGAACGCTCAAACGAACTATGACAAAAAGTATAAATTTACATTGTTTAAATGGGAGACTTCGCAACTTTACCACGTAATATAAAAAAACCTGGGCCATATTTTGAAAATCTGAAAAGAGTTGGCTTATCTAAAGGCAATTGCCCGTCGATAGCCGCAAAAATCATGAAAATCGGCCCGGTAGCTAGAACGCTGGAACGAAGCGTCACCAGTTTCGCAAAATTAGGAGGTCTTGGAGCTTATAGTATAGATGGGTCTTGGAGCTCATATCTTAATGCACATAGTTGCGTTTGGCAGAAATACGTCCTATTCTATGGCAGTCAATTTTAACTGCGTCACGACTGATCAAAAGTCAACCATCCAGAGTCAGCTGGGAACTCATTTTACCAAATTATAAAAAAAACTCGGGGGCCCAGATGGTTCATGCCTTCGGTCCTACCCTCTCAGTTCTTGAAACAAATTTACGACCTGGGGGTTGGGTCGCGGAGCGGCCAGGGGGCGTAGCCCCCTAGTAAAAGAAAAAAAAAACCCTAAAGGGCTGCGTCTCCTGGCTGCTATGTAGCTCAGCCTCCAGGAGGGTTCGCGTCGACTAGGACCCGTTCCGCGGGTAGGTACCCGTAAGTTAATCTAAATAAAACAAGCTTATTTAGAGACTATCTCCCACTATGGCCTCACAAATTATGAAAATCAGCCCAATGTTAATGAGTTACTCTCTTACGAAGGGTATTTGTGGAGTAAGTACATATACAGGGTGTCCCGGGATTAAGTACGAATATTGAAGGGTTCGATTCCTTTGGTCGAAAAAAGACGTTTTTGTGGTGTAACTTTTTTTAAAACGCTTTCTTGGGGGTCAACCCCCCCCCCCCCCCCGAACTCCCTTCGCGCCCACCTGCGCTCCATTCAGTCGCTATTATCTCGACAACGATGAGTCATAGCAAAGAAACGCAAGATATGTTCTCTCAATATTTTTCAACGTTGAATTTAGTGATGCCATCCAAAATAATTTTTTGTTGCTAGAGAAATTAATTTTGGCCACTTATAGGTTTGATATCCCCCTGAACCCCTCCCTCCTCAAAATGAGTGTTCCCTTTGTTGGAGGTCGAAAATGAAAAGAGCGCTGAAAACAACCTCTAGTTACCAATTTTCATTAATATATGTTGGTTGATTAACATTATCACGGTGTTAAAAGGACGATTTTTCCCCTAACTTTGGGGGGACTGTGCCGGACTGTGCCCCTCAGGGAAAATGTTTTCATAAAAAAAAAGGATCCAACAAAAACGTCTTTTTTTGACCCAAAGAAATGACTCCTTCAATATTCGTACTTAATCCTGGGACACCCTGTGTGTTATATCTTCAAAACCAATGAAGATAATTAAAACCTGTATAAAGTGTTTGAATTGTCATACTCTCAGCATTTTAAAAAAAATCCAGTCTTTTAAATTCAATCTATTGAGTGCCGAGTAACATCAGTTTTCTCACACTCGTCCTTCACTACCGCTTGTCCAAACTTAGATGTTCGTGAAGTTAGCACCCCACTTTTAAAATTTTCAAATTTGCTCTTTTACTCATCATTGCTCGACATTTGCTTACTCCAGAAATCACTGTCATTTTCTTTGCTCAGGCTTGTACTCCCCCAAAATTGAACTTGAACTTTCAAAGAGGTCATCGGCCCAAGAACCCCAGTTTCCAAGGTGAGCAAATGATTCTGCGTCGTTTGAGACCATTTTCAGGCCAATCGGACGAAACTGAGGTGCTGGGGTCAATGACATCTTTGAGTGTTCAAGTTCAATTTTTGGGGAGTACAAGCCTGAGCAAAAAAAATGAAAGTGATTGCGAAGGTGAGCAAATGATGAGCAATAATAAGTTAAAGAGAAAATTTGAAAATTTTAAAAGTGGGGTGCTAACTTTACGGACATCGGAATTTACACGCGCCTTTGGGCTGCTAAATGAGTGTTACTCATTGCTATCTTAGAAGGAGGCACAACTATTGATGCTGATAGTTACCGTGTCATGAAAAGGCTCAAATTAGTAATCAGCAGAAAACACCCTGGCCTTTTCTCGTCAAGCTTTTTAAAAAGCTGAAAGTGTGACAATTCTTTTTTTTTTTTTTTCTTTTTTTTTTACTACTTCAAATAGCCCTCAAGGGCTAATCCCACGCTTTAAGTCCTATCCTTCCTCCGTCCCTACTGAACCAGTCCCAGGCTACCATTATTTGAGACCATCAAACTCGGGTCGCCTGGCCGGGAATCGAACCCGGGACCTACCGATCATGGAGCAAGCGCTACAACCACTACACCACAGGAGGCCGAATTCAAAACTAAGCTTTAAGTTATCTTCATTAGTTTGAAAGATATAACAAATATTAACTTTCTTTACAAATATCTCTCGTGAAAAAATCCAACAAAATTTGAGCTTTGATCGCAAACCCCTTACATTATCAAGAGCTCTGTTCTTAAAATTACAAATTTCTAGGTGCAGCCGTTCAAAAATTAGCCGACCGTCGAGGAGCGTTTGACCCATGTATCGAAGCGTACATAAATTTATAGTCACGCACTTTTTTGATATTCCTTACACTCCTCCCCCTTGTAACACTGCGTAACGCAACCTTGAACCCCCCTCCCCCCCTCCTTAATAATTACGTAAAGCTTAACGGACCCCCTCCTTAAGATTCTGAAAACTATGCAAAACTGCGAGAACTGTGGTACAATTTACCAAAAGTATTAATAATGATAGTGTATCAAATGACGTCGAAGAATTGATGATGATACATATTAAAAGATCACGCGAACTTCCATAAGATTTTCTGTGTATTTTTTTACTCAGAGAGAGGGTTACGTAACACTTACGTAACTGACCCTCCTCCCTTCATAACGAAGCGTTACGCATGTGCCGCTCACCTTCCCTCCCTCCCCCTAGAAGATGGATCCAGACACTTCGAACGGGAGGGGCAGAAGGTGGGGCCGAAGAGGGGGGGGGAGAAAATTTTCGAAATTTTGAAGCATTAAATACACAGTTTGAGCCAATTTCATCGTGAATAATTACCAATTCTGAACGTCCTTCCTTCCTCTTTCCTCGGTCCCTTCCTTCGTTCTTTTCTCCCTTTTTCCTTCTCCACTCTTCGGGAAAACTGGAGGCATACGCCGCGCCACCTACGCTATTTCGTTGAGGCCGCCTCTATGCCACCCCTACAGAGTTGTGAAATTTCATGAAAGATTCTAAAATGGAATTTCACGATAAAATTTCATGTTTCATTCACTTTTTGAAACTTTCGATGTTACATCCAGAGGCTTGTGAAACAGCTTAAAACAGTCAAAAATCATTTACAATTCGTGTCCCCTACCCCCTTTCCTTTAAATCACATTTGTTTTTAATTCATTATTGTATTTTTTCATTCATTTGAATTGTTTGATGACAGTAAAACAATGGCAAGACAAATGCATTTACGCACTTCGATGCTAGTAACTTTGAACTATTTCGGAGGTTTCTTTCAGGCATGATTCGTCAAGCTCAAGTGACGCGGTCGAACTGGTATGCGATAAATCGCATCGATTAGGTAAAAAATCTCGGTATATTTTGAATTTTTAGTAAAAAAAAAAAAGGACGATAGCCCGTGCGCATAAGCTTAAAGAATCTTTCTAAACCCAAAAATCGGCAAAATAAATCGGAGAGCAGAAAAGTGTTTGGAAAAAAATCCTCGCATTCCATACATAAATCGATAGCTGAATCAAATGCGAGGTTTTTCCCAAACACTATTCTGCTTTCTTTCCTCTGAATTTTGCCAATGGACCACCAGACAAGGTACGAATTTAAGCATTCTGATACATATTATTTAACCAAAATTTCACGTAAAACACGATGTGCACAACAAAAATTACCAATATCAACTCCTTACAATGATATTAAATGATTCCTGATGCGTGAATTCAAACCACCCGCTCATTAAACCTCAATGCTCTACGTGATTCACATCGCGCGCTGAACATTATCATGACAGTCTTTGCGATATAAAAATCTGGCAACCTCAATTTTGACGCCTGGGCTCAGCTATAGCAAATTGCTTATAATTTGAACAACACATGGTGGGTTATGAACAGTGATCGATTGAGAGGCTAGCTGAAACTGTTGTGGTGCGCGATTTGACTCACGTAGAGCTTCGAGTTTCTTGTGAGCGGGCAGTTCAAAATCCGCGTAACCAATGTGAAATAAAAAGGTTGACATCTTCATCAGGAGCTGGTTTCGGTAATTTTTTTGCGCGAATCGTGTTCTACGTGAAATTCTGGTTAAGAAACATGTATCAGATTGCTTAAATTCGTACCTTGTCTAGTGGTCCATGTTTGGGTTTAGAATGATGCCCCCGAATGAGTATATTAAAGGTAAAATATGACTCAGAATAGAACTGACAGTGATTTTTAAGTTTTAAATACATGTTTTCTATTAAAATAGGAATATTCCAGTAATTGTGAAGCTTTCTGGCCACAATGAAATTTCATGAAATTTTATAAGAAATTTCATGTGAAATTTTCTGGTGAAACCTCATTTCGCAACTCTGCACCCCTAGAACGTTACGTCATCTGGACCGCATTAAGCAGAAAGGAACCGAACCACATCAGCTATTGTCAAATTTAATTTCTTACGTGAAAACGGTTGTACGGAATTTTGTGCAAATTTCAGAGAATTTTCTTCATAGTACAAGTCTTATAAACAATTAAATAGCCCTGTTAAATTTTGCGGTAGCTGATGTGGCCTGGTGCCATTGGCGGATGCAGACACCTGGAAAGGCGGAGGCGTATGGGGGGTTCAGGGGGCTCCCCCCCCAAAAAAAAAAAAAAAAACTTGAATTTTTGAAGCATCTGGTATGCAGTTTGAGTCAATTTCGTCAAGAATAATTACCAAATGTCAGTGTCTTTCTTCTTCATGCTTTCTCCTTTTTTTCCTCCTTTTATTCAGACAAACGGAGGGGGTGTAGCCCTCTACGCCCCCCCCTGGATCCGCCTATGCTTGGCTCTTCTCTGTTGAACGCAGTCCATTAATGAACGCACCCTCTGAGGCGGATCCAGCAATTTGGCAACACCGGATGTCCTCCATTTAAACCTATTTTAAATAATCGATTCCTGTCGGAGCACCTGGCCCTTCTAAGAATCGATATATTTCCACAGGTTTTAATGGAGAAAAACAACGTTGCCAATTTTCTGGATCCGCCAATGCGCACCCTGCATTGTCTGCCCCTTTTGCGAATTTCTTTCGGAATTTCAAGCGGGAGTCCATTCCATGGACGCGAGGATTATCTTAGAGGTTGGCAGCGTGAGCTTTGAGCGGGCCCGGGGCCGAGAGGGAGACAAGAATCACGAAGGAGTCTCGATGCTCGTCCTCGGCTCGCGGCCCGGCCCGGTCGCGCCGCGGGAGGAAGTTCAATTGAGAGTAATCAACCATCATCAGAATCAATTCTCCCCGCGACCGACCGACCGACCGACCGCTGGCCAGCCCGGCCTGGGCAACGCTGCGCTGCGCTCACAAATCTGCGTTCGTACGCGCCCCGCAACACTGACGCCGACGCGTCAGCCGCCCCCGCCATCCCTGCACGCGACGCGACGCGATGCGCCCGAGCCCGATTGACGGATGACCGAGTTCTTCCGAATCCAGATCCACTTCGGCCTTCCGCATCAAATCCGCGCATACTTTCGTGATAGCCAAGAGAGCCCTGAGTACACTGATAAAAATCCACGAATGAAATTCGGTGCCGGAGTTTAGAGTACCTTTATAGACAGAGTATGGCCATTCGTGTCTTTTTACTACAGGAAAACTGCCACTTTGATTGGTCAACGAGTTTTTAGGCTTCATGATGCTCTTGGGGCCGTAAATAAACAAACAAGATGGCGGGTAACCGTAACATCCACAAGAAGCTAAAATTTGACAAAAAATTCAATTATACGGCAGTAACATTTTAAACTAGCATATCTACGAATAACACATGAAAACACTATTAAATCGCCTTCCGCCTTTATCACAGGAGGATGTAAGATGTGCATAACCTCAAACTTGCTTGCTGATAACAGCCATCTTGTTTGTTTATTTACGGCTGTAAGAACAACGTGTCAGCCTATTTTCACGCGACCAATGAAAAACCGGCACAGAAATGGCCATACTCTGTCTATAAAGATGCTCTACCGGAGTCTGTATATGGGTAACGTTGCATGGTGTCAACAAATCCAAAACCTGATCATTATGAGTCAACGATTGTTGAATGTGATGTGCTCAGGCAGTAAAAAGTCAGAATGGATCCCGGGTTTAGCGGCAACGATCACGATCGCAACGAACAGAAAAATATCTTCCTCGCAATAACACCCAAAAATTAAGTCTCCCGGAGGAGGTTTGGGTCATGTTTAATTAGATTAGCGTAGGTTAGGTCATAGGACAGGTAAGGTTACTGCAACATTTGTGTTAGTAAACTATTTCATTGGGGTATTACCACAATTAATTGGAAATCCCGAAGTTAGGTCTTATAACTACCTCTGTTTTCCCCGTAAATATCTAATACTCAGTCCAAAAAAGTCACTGTGTCGAAAATCAACAAAACTTATGCTAGAATTTACCATACTTTAAGTTAATATAGCCTTACTTCTTTTCAGTGCAAATTTCGGACAGCGCGTCATGGAAAAATTAGGTGTCACTGCTCTTTTTGATGGGACATCGGTACCTAAGTGTCGTCATCGGAACTTAAGGAGAGGAAAAATGGAACGTTGTTAACTAGACGTTCTAACACAACTGCATTGGAAGACGCTTTTCTCAGTAGTAGAAGGAAGTCATACAGTTCTCCAGAATTGTTCAGTCAAATAAAACAAAAAAGAGAACCATGCATAAAAAAAGAAGAAGAAGAAGAAAAAACCGCAGTGAGATCGTACCACGACCTTCGGGATCCATGCCGGGCGCGAGACGAGGCATTCGGCCAGGCTGCTACTGCAGTTTCATGCTGATAAACTAGGTACACTATTTCACTGAAAAAAATTGACTCTCAGCTCGGAGAATTGAGAGGCGTGTTCAGATATTACGTACGCTCATTGGCCACATGCTTCGCAGCTGTATTTTTTGGAGCTGCTCGATGGATTGACCTTGAGGCAAATCAATATTTGAATTCTCATTCTCATGAATTGAAACAATCAATCATTCAATGTAAAGGTCTGATTTTGGCTTTTATGGACATAATTGACCTTTTAGAACAATTTTCCACCATCTACATGGCGCACAATTTTTTTTTTCCTTGAAAGAGGTGGAATAATGACGGCCACAGAATAAGCCCAAAAATACGTCACTATAAGAAGAAGAATGAAAAATTTCCACTGTTTCGAAAGTAGTTTGAGGAAAACGTTTCCGATAGAAATATTTAAACACGAAAAGGTCCAAAAATAATGTATAGTAGAAGTGATACGTCCATGCATGTAATTTTTTTTTTTTTTTTTCTTTTATCAAAAGCTAAACATTTTACGCCAATTGTTACGAACACAGAAGAACGAACCCTGGTAAAAAAGACGACTACCCTTGTGACTAGGAGGGTACATAAATAGAACCCCGTCAGGTAGTCACACGACTACAACTATGTAGTCGCACGACTACGACTATGTAGTCGCACGACTACGACTATGTAGTCGCACGACTACGACTATGTAGTCGCATGACTACGACTAGGGTAGTTCCATGAATACATCTGGGGTAGTCTCAATAAAATAGAAAATGAACAAAAATTTCTCACCAACTTGCTCGAATCAGTAATCCACTGGGTCAGGAAAATCCACTTGACAACGATGAATCCAAATTTACAATTAGAACTGGTTTGAGTACAGAGAAACACTTCAAAACACTATGAGTGCATTTTAAAAAATCTTAAGCACTCTTTAGCGTTAGAGAAAAATTAGCACCATTATTTAATAGCTGATCAATACAGAACAGCGCTCTTAGAAAAGCACTGACACAGCACCATTTTTCAGTTTATTTTTAAGTTGGTACTTCTAGGAGAAAAATGCATTTTTCAAAAGATGAGACATCATCGGCCATCGCTCGACAGCAATGAATAAGATAAAATAAAGCTTTAATAATTTCACAATTTACTCCGATCATTGATGATATTAAGGTAGCCATTGATTCTCTACCCGACATCCTTTTCACACATAACAAGGATCGTCAAGAGGCACAAAGCAAATGGCACTAGGCAGCAATGTACATATGATACTAGGGGGCTACGCCCCCTGGCCGCTACGCGGCCCAACCCCCTGAAGGCGCTCCGCGCCATCAATGGGCCGCATCGCGGCCCTATTTTTACCATCCTATCAGTGTTAGTTTTATTTTTCCCCTAAACAATTACGATATGAGGTATACTTTAATTTTAAACTTTACTTAAAATTACTTTAAAATTAAAAGGACGCGTTTTGGAATGACTGATTGATGAAATATTGCAGTAAAACAATGAACATTGATAGTCAGGTAATAATTAAAGTTTCATGAGTCGGGTGTCGAACCTACACCGAATTCGAAGTGGACGCATTCGACTTCTTAGACGACTCGGTCACCGCTCGACGTGAGGATTCGGATGCGAATCTTGTGTAGATAAGTGTAGAGCTAATGCGCAGGCTACACAGCTACTGCGCAACGTCCTCGACCACTGCGCATCCTCCCGCGCACAGCGGTAGCAGTACCGGAGCATTCTACAGGGTTATCCAAAAGTCACTGACCACCCCTGTAACTTTTTTCCAAATTGAGATAGAAGTTTGAAACTTTGGGAATGTTCCTCGGTCTAAAGTAGCAACTTTTTGGTCCCCCCAAAATTTTGGGAGGCGGCCCCCCCTAAGGGGGGCGGGGGCTAACTTTTTTTTTTCAAATAGCAACCCCCCTTTTGTGATACCTCATTCGAAAGATAATAAAAAAAGAAAATTTTTGGCGCAAACCGCAAGTCAAAATGTTGATTTTTGACAAAATGGCGGCCGGTCAAAGTTCAAAATGGCAGAAATTTGGCATCTCCGTTTTTTATTAGCGCATTGGTCTGAAACTCGGAATCTAAGGGTTTTTTGGGACGAGAAAGACGATTCTGGCATCGGTTTTCCAGAAAAGTCAGTCCTTTTCAAAATGGCGGCGGTCAAAATGGCGGCCTAGAGCGAGAAGTGGATATTTAGGCTGCTTATCGTTGGATTTGCATGAAACTTGGTATCCGGGGGTATTTCGGCACGAGAAGAACGAATCTTTCATTGGATATCTGAAATTCCGACGAATTTCAAAATGGCGGCTAAAAAGTGGCGATAAATCAGTTTTACGGCTGTTTACCAATGGATTTGCATGAAATTCGATATCCTGGTGGTTTTTGGCTGGATAAAAAGAAATCTTTCATTAATTCTTGAAATACTAAATAATTGATATCGCATTTCATGCAAATACATCGGTAAACAGCCGTAAAACTGATTTATCGCCACTTTTTAGCCGCCATTTTGAAATTCGTCGGAATTTCAGATATCCAATGAAAGATTCGTTCTTCTCGTGCCGAAATACCCCCGGATACCAAGTTTCATGCAAATCCAACGATAAGCAGCCTAAATATCCACTTCTCGCTCTAGGCCGCCATTTTGACCGCCGCCATTTTGAAAAGGACTGACTTTTCTGGAAAACCGATGCCAGAATCGTCTTTCTCGTCCCAAAAAACCCTTACATTCCGAGTTTCAGACCAATGCGCTAATAAAAAACGGAGATGCCAAATTTCTGCCATTTTGAACTTTGACCGGCCGCCATTTTGTCAAAAATCAACATTTTGACTTGCGGTTTGCGCCAAAAATTTTCTTTTTTTATTATCTTTCGAATGAGGTATCACAAAAGGGGGGTTGCTATCTTATCTTATCTTATCTTACTATAGTAAAAAAAATAAGGCCTTTTTTGTGTGTACGTCCGTGTCATTTCGCATTCTCATTGGTCTTTCATTAACCAATCATTAAACGTCATTGAAAATCCCCGGGAAATTTAAATGTATTCTTCCGTAAAGGAATTATTGATAGGTAGACAGGTATAAAAATGGGATGTATTTCTTCTAATAACCAGGATAAAAGGGAGGATTATTACCTATACAGGATAGTCCTAGAAAAACGGGATGTACCTATATTAATAAACCGGGATAACAGGAAGGATATCGATCATTGTGTATCGATATTCGATACATCGTTTGTTCTAAAGCAGTATTGACTGGGATAAAACGGGATTTCTTCATAATAACCGGGATAAAAGGGAGGAATTTTACATCCTATACAGGAGAGTCATGGATGAACGGGATGTACCTATATTAATAAACCGGGATAACAGGAAGGATATCGATCTTTGTGTATCGATCTTCGATACATCGTTTGTTCTAAAGCAGTATTGACTGGGATAAAACGGGATTTCTTCATAATAACCGGGATAAAAGGGAGGAATTTTACCTATACAGGATAGTCACGGATGAACGGGATGTACCTATATTAATAAACCGGGATAACAGGAAGGATATCGATCTTTGTGTATCGATCTTCGATACATCGTTTGTTCTAAAGCAGTATTGACTGGGATAAAACGGGATTTCTTCATAATAACCGGGATAAAAGGGAGGAATTTTACCCTATACAGGATAGTCATGGATGAACGGGATGTACCTATATTAATAAACCGGGATAACAGGAAGGATATCGATCTTTGTGTATCGATATTCGATACATCGTTTGTTCTAAAGCAGTATTGACTGGGATAAAACGGGATTTCTTCATAATAACCGGGATAAAAGGGAGGAATTTTACCTATACAGGATAGTCATGGATGAACGGGATGTACCTATATTAATAAACCGGGATAACAGGAAGGATATCGATCTTTGTGTATCGATCTTCGATACATCGTTTGTTCTAAAGCAGTATTGACTGGGATAAAACGGGATTTCTTCATAATAACCGGGATAAAAGGGAGGAATTTTACCTATACAGGATAGTCATGGAAGAACGGGATGTACCTATATTAATAAACCGGGATAACAGGAAGGATATCGATCATTGTGTATCGATATTCGATACATCGTTTGTTCTAAAGCAGTATTGACTGGGATAAAACGGGATTTCTTCATAATAACCGGGATAAAAGGGAGGAATTTTACCTATACAGGATAGTCATGGATGAACGGGATGTACCTATATTAATAAACCGGGATAACAGGAAGGATATCGATCATTGTGTATCGATATTCGATACATCGTTTGTTCTAAAGCAGTATTGACTGGGATAAAACGGGATTTCTTCATAATAACCGGGATAAAAGGGAGGAATTTTACCTATACAGGATAGTCATGGATGAACGGGATGTACCTATATTAATAAACCGGGATAACAGGAAGGATATCGATCATTGTGTATCGATATTCGATACATCGTTTGTTCTAAAGCAGTATTGACTTGGATAAAACGGGATTTCTTCATAATAACCGGGATAAAAGGGAGGAATTTTACCTATACAGGATAGTCATGGATGAACGGGATGTACCTATATTAATAAACCGGGATAACAGGAAGGATATCGATCTTTGTGTATCGATCTTCGATATATCGTTTTTTTCTAAAGCAGTAATGACTGGGATAAAACGGGATTCCTTCATAATAATCGGGATAAAAGGGAGGAATTTTACCTATACAGGATAGTCATCGATAAAACGGGATGTACCTATATTAATAAACTGGTATAACAGGAAGGATATCGATCTTTGTGTATCGATCTTCGATACATCGTTTTTTCTAAAGCAGTAATGACTGGTATAAACGGGATTTCTTCATAGTGACCGGGATAAAGTGGAGGAATTTTACCTATACAGGATAGTCATGGATAAAACGGGATGTACCTATATTAAGAAACCGGGAAAACAGGAAGGATATCGATCTTTGTGTATCGATCTTCGATACATCGTTTTTTTCTAAAGCAGTAATGACTGGGATAAAACCGGATTTCTTCAGAGTGACCGGGATAATATGCAGTAATTTTACCTATACAGTATAGTCATTTATAATAGTGGATGTAACTATGTTAAGGAACCGGGATAAAACACATCAAATGCATCATGAAACATAGCAAACACATCAAACACATCATGAAACACGTAAAACGCAATATACACATCATGATACACCTAAAACACATCAAACACAACAAACACATCATGAAACACAATCAAACACATTAAACACAACAAATACATCATGAAACACAATCAAACACATCAAACACAACAAACACATCATGAAACACAATCAAACACATCAAACACAACAAACACATCATGAAACACAATCAAACACATCAAACACACCATGAAACACAATCAAACACAACAAATCGCATGTATCGATAATCGCACGTTTCGATAACCGCATTTATCGATTCCAAATTCCCCCAAATTTCCCCATTTATACAAAAAATTACGAATCTTCCTATTTCTCTACTGTTCGAAATTATATGAATTTAATTTTTGATCATTAATAATTGTATGTATTTCATTACAATTCTTTTCTCCTATCTTTGCGACTTATTTTTCATTATCAGTTGCATTACTTCATTATCATGTGATGAAAAACAGCTGAGTATTTTTCACCACTTGGTTTTTCAGTTTTAACCTTCAAAAAACAAAATTAAAAAAAATTTCGGAATGTCTTCTTTCAAAAAAATTAAAGATTTAAATGAGTATGCTTATAATATCCAAATTAAATGTAAGGTAATTTCAAAATCACAAGTGAAAGTTTCAAAATCTGGTTCGGTCGAGTTTCTCTTTTTCAATTTACAAGATGAATCTGCCACTGAATCTGGCTATGGCCGCAACATGATTCCCAAGTGCGAATTGCCTCTATGTAGATGGATCGGCGCTTCGCAACCTTACAACTTTTTACATTGCGTTGACTGACACCGAGTTTTCATTGGATTTTTTTTTTTTTTTTTATTTTCCCTCCTCTGTACTTTATGAAATACGTACTGTACTTTATGAAATACGGTTGGTAAAATGAGGTTCTACTGGTAATCTCATCATTCTGTCTTTGTAAAATTACCAAGAATAGTGAGATGGCAAAGATATCGATGGACCTTGGTAAAAACGCCGATATTTTTTATCGCCTGTGGTAGAATTACAGAGATAAAATGGTAAATTAAGTTACCGGGAATTGATTACGAATAAAAGTGGTATTCTTACCTGGAAAAATCAGTAAAAATACCGGTCTGCCTTTCTAACATTACCAATGATTGATAAAAAAAAGAGATGGTAAAGTTACCAACGGACCTTGGTAAAAACGGCAGCGGCGGCGGCATAGAAACATGTTTCATAAGCGTCATTCATGCGTTAGTAGGCGTTGATGAAAAATTGCAATTTATTGCAATTTTATCTCTATAAAATCGCGTTCGATAAAATCGCGATTTTATTGCAATTTATCGCGATTTTTCTCCCGATAATATTGCGATGATTCGCCGTCGATAAAATCGCGATTTTTTTATCCGATAATATTGCAATAAATCGCGACGTCGATAAAATCGCGATATATTCTCCGATTAAATCGCAATTTATGGCGATCACTACTACTCGGGAATTGCAGCAGCAAATCCAAAAATTGTTACGCATCACCGCCACTCTTTAATTTAAATATCAAACCGACCTGTGGCCTTTTATCAAGGTTAATATAAATACATCCCGTTTTATTAATGACAAACCTATTATATTTCGTTTATATTATATTATATTCTATCCTATTTGCTTTCCATCCATTTTATTTTATCCCATATAAACCGTTTCAAACTGATTATTCACCTTTTTTTAAAACTCCAACCTTAATTGAAGTAAGTTTTTAGCTAAATTGAAGATGATCTTTTGAATGAATAAGCACTTAACAGAACTTCAGCAGTATTAATATTAATACAATTTACGAGAATAATGTAAATTAAAAAAAAATTAAGTGATATTTTCATAACGAATTGACAGAATATACGAGGGGGTTGGGCCGCGGAGCGGCCAGGGGGCGGAGCCCTCTAGTGTTAAAAAAAATGATTCATTCTGCCCTAAAAAATTCCTCAAAGTTGAGGCTGTGTACCTGTCCATATTACATGAACTGACCTGTTTCCAACTGCATTTAGTTATATAAATGTGATGTGCAAAAAAAGATTGTAAGCATCAGTCAGATTTTAGCGTTGTGACTGAATTACTATTTACTTAAAACATTTTTTTGGCAAGAAAAAAAGATCACAGTTCATGTACCCCACCCGCGTGTTATACTCGTGTGCTTTCTCTACTATCCGTAAAAACATGCACCATATTTACACTATATTTATGCTAAAAGGAACTATGTCACACACAAACCCAATGCACATGCATACTTCCCTTTAGCATAAACACGTTCATTTATTTTTCAATAGAGAGTTTTTCCTAACCGTGCGTTCGAGTCTCCATGGAACCAAAAATCCAGAGGCTTCGTAGCGTGCGCTGTCAGGAGGAAGCCGCTAACCCTGCGTTGCAAATGTGATGCAATTAGTTACTTGTGGGGTTAAAAATCTTTTAGTCAACTAAAGCATCATGCGAGCACGTCTTGAAATACTTCAATGTTGCATGTATGCAGAGTGGAGGGGATCCGATCCCCAAGGAGTGCGTGGATAGCAAGATTTTGACCAATAATTCAACACTTTTTGCAGCCGTTTTTGTTGTGCTCAAAATTATTTTTGGGCCATTATGCCTGTGAAAAGTCGCCTCGATCGGACGCATCTTCGCTTAAAACAACTATGTCTCACTTAAACCCTATGCTTATAGTTATTTTTAGCATAAATGCATCCTATCGGGTAAATTGGTCGGATGCGATCCATTAGGACTTTCATATCAGTAGGTTTTCTCTCGACAGTGTAAGTAAAAATGTTCGGAGGTATATATCTGTCACAGGCAAATAGTCAAATCAGGCATTTTATCAAATGTCTGGGCAGATAATTAAATTTTTAGAGTTTAAGAGGTTTTTAGTTTCTCGCTCCCCTTTATGTTTTCACAAAGACCTCTCTCATTTTTAATATTTTTGGACTGGAAATTCGTCAAAGTACAAACTGGCATTTTATTTCCCGTTCAAAAAGGTTCCTCGTAATTCCTCAACCGTCCAAATTGTGAAAACCTCTTATTTTACGAAATGCTGCATATTTTTAAAAAAATTTGCATTTGAGGACTAAAAAAATACCTATATATGATCGTAGGAAGCCAGTTTTTGAAGGAAATACCTCTCCACATAATCAGAGAATTATTTTGTCTACAGTCAGCAAAATAATCAGAATTTCAGTCTAAGTAAGAATATTTAACTGTTTGCCTAGGTATTTAGCAAAATGCCTGATTTGACTATTCACCTACGACACATACATATTGCACGAGTACGCAACATTTCAGAGTAACGGCAACAGTGATGGAGCTTTGAACACTCTCGTCGTTTTGGTTAAGCTGGGGTACATTTCAATTACTGACCACCAGTGACAATGTCCGCATCATGACTTTATATTAGCGTCGTAAAAAGCTACGCGAAAGGTTAGGCTAGCTCTACACGCGCCCTCGCCTTAACCCTCAATCCCGTCTAGAACTCGCCTTGTTGCCGTCTTTCGGTTGTTATTCATTCTTATTCTTATTAAATTCTTTTTAATATTGTTTAAGTTTAAATATTGATTTTTTCATTTGACCCCTTGTTCTAGTCTTTATTTATTTAGTGTCCCTTTAGGTTTAACCCAATCTGTTGTGTTGTTTGTTAATTTTAGGTCTGATACAGCAGTCCAACTGGATTTTCAAATATGCTGAAAAGATCAGTGTTCACTATTAAAAATCCCGGCGCTAAATTCATGCTTACTCAGTTGCTATTTTGACCACTTGTTACTCTGAGTGCATGGATCCGGCGCGAAATAAGCTCGGCGTGAATTTCGCGCTCTGGCGGGAGTGAAAATCAAACGTGACAGGCAAACGTAAAACGGAACTGCCGCAGCATGGATTTGTACTCGAGTCGAGGCGATGAAAGACGAGTACGCTACCACTTTGCCATCAGGGCCGGATTAATAAGGGGGTGGCCACATGGGCGCGGCCCATGGAGGCAAATCAAGAGGGTGGCAGATTTTGCAATTTTTTTAAAAAACATTACAAACGAGAAAAGGCGCTAAAATCTCTCATTTCCTGATAGTATAGTAATTTCTAATTTTGTCGTCTTTTAGTGATACAAGAGACAGCACCTTTCATTAATCGAGTCAAGAGAGAAACCAAACACGCAATTTGGCCTGCGGGGTGATTGTTGAAATTGATAGACAAAGCGATAGACAAAGAAGACATAGAGAGTATAGAGCGATCTTTTTGGTTGAAATGGATGGTTCCTATCGACAAAAGGAGAAAATGATAGACTAACTGCGGGTCTCTAGAGGGTTGTCGTTAATTAGTCTATTACCTACCTCATTTGTCCATTGCAACCACCCGCTTCCACCAATAGGATCTCTCCATATCTCTTTTGTCTCCTTTGTCTATAGTTTTATCTATCAATTCCAACAATCAGCCCGCTGGAAAGGCGCGACTTAGAGAGAAATGATGACGAGGACTTGAGATGAAAAGGAGAAGCCCTCAGCGCGGGGACCGGCATGTAACATATATTAGCGCCCACAAGACTGCACGAATACTTCACGCATTGCATCAAACACAGTGCGGTCACTGCGGTCAGCGTGAAACGGATAGCGCCTACAAGAATGCATGAATACTTCACGCATTGCGGCAAAGACAGTGCGGTCAGCGTGAAACGCTTAGCGCCTACAAGACTGCGTGAATACCTCACGCATTGCGTCAAACACAGTGCATTCAGCAGCGGTCGCTTCGCGCAGCGGCATTCGGCGCTTGTACCAGTATGCCTTGAATCCGCGCTACTTGAGGTACCTCATCTAATTCGTCCGTCGTTGGTGATATTTACGTTCTGATCTCTTCACTTAGAGTACGGCGCGAAATTCGCGCTGGATTTTTTGCACGCCGGCTATTCACTCAGAGTAAATCATTGATTTTTAACAGTGTAGTGATGCGTTAGCTTCAAGTATCAATAGTATTATAGTAATATAGGTAACAATTTAATCAGCCCAAAATATGTAAATGCAATGAGAGGAACACGGGGTACAGGCCTTAAATAAAAGCAAACATAAGCTGCTTAAGCTGGGTAAGCTGCGGTCTGAACTTATGAATGTTGGATCTTTTCTATCAAATGAATATTTATATAATGTTGTTGTAACTTCTCATGCTTTTATTATGATTTTTTTATAACTATACCCTTAGTTATTGGTGGTTTTGGTAATTGACTCATTCTATAGTAATGTAGTAGTATGTGTATAGTGGTATTCATTTTTATAGTAACTCATTCTAGTAGTATTATAGTAATGTAGTTTGTATTCTAGAAAAAATGGCATATTTTAAAACAACATATATTCGCTCGAGAATCCAATCGAGCTACCGGAGACTGTCTTAAATCCAAAAAGCTTCCTAGGATGATGCGAGTGGTATTGGCAACGCTGCGGTCTCCAGATAACATTGCGTGCGTGCAATGTCTCAAATTTTACGGAGGACAAGTGGCAAGAGGCCGGTTACCTCCGCTGCTCAATGGTGCAGAAGCTGCTCGTGGTAGCGCCACTTCGTGTCCGCAGCGTAAGCACGCCAGGGGCTCGACTGTTGAATCGATATCGAATGACTTTGATCGATATATAGCATGGCTAAAATAGGGATTTATCGATCAGGATCAATTCAACAATCGACCTGCTGGTTAGTCACTGGTTTTAGTTTCAGAATGGACTTCATCAGCTCCTTGGTCAGTGATACCCTCTTGTGACTTGACGCCCAGGTCTAGGTCATAGTCTTTGGCCGAGGATGGTTACGTCCATCCCAGGACGATATTTTAAAGATCCCGTAACAATCCTAGGGTTGTAATTGAATCAGTGAGAACGAAAACCCACCAACTCGAAAAAATGAAAATAATCAAGACAGGCATAAAACTGCACAGCGGGGCGATTATTGAAATGATATCGACTCTATGTCGCTGCTTTGTCGTGTCGCGCCATCGACTAAGCATATGCTTAGTCGATGGCGCGACACGACAAAGCGGCGACATACAGTCGATAGCATTTCAATAATCGCCCCGCAGAAGGTGAAGATGTTAGTGTAAGAAAAAGATTTTTAGTGCCGAAAGACAAGTACTTAAGGATACTTTACAGATGCAAGTTGGAACAAATGCGCTAACTTCAATGATCTTTATAAAAATTGAGCATTTTCAGGTTATCGGGTTGGTGTGTTTTCGTTCTCACTGATTCAATTATGGTCGTTCTTTAAATATTATTGGCGGATCCAGCAAATTGGCAACATTGTCTTTTCTCCTTTTAAACCTATGGAAATGTATCGATTCTTGGGGGGGGGGGGGTTGCTCCGACGAGAATCGATTATTTACCATAGATTTCAATGGAAGAAATCCGGTGTTGCCAAATTGTTGGAGCCAAATTAACTATCCATTCCAAAAATTAGCTATTGAACATATCGTCGTTCCTCTGACGTAAGGGCGTATCTCAATTTCCACAGGAGCCCTGGAAAGCATAAAGTTAAATGGACAACAGGGTCAACGTGTAAATAGAGATACGCCTTTATGCCAGAGGGGCGACGATAATCGGGAGGATATCCGTTCGGAGTCTCCAAAAGATTTTGTCTCGCGGTTGTTTTACACAGACAAAAATGGATCAGTGACGTGGCGTGAATTGCGATGTATCGATTGTTATGCCATTTAAACCTATGCTCAAGAATCGATTATTAAGGTGCTCGCTGCGAACACCCTGTTTATCGATCCTTTTCCGTAGGTTTAAATGGCATAACAATCGATTTTTCGCAATTCACGCCACGCCACTGAAATGGATCGCTGATTTAGAAATTAAATTATTACATTATATGCTCGATATGTTTCAAGTGTACACTATACAATTGTGGAAAGTTAATTGGACTGCATTTTGCAATTTGGGGCTATAAATTCTGGCTCATCTGAAAAAAACACGTTTGTGCCTAGGGAAACTAATGACACATACGTTGTTTTTAAACCGGGCCGGAATTTATAGCTCCAAACTGCAAAATGCAGTCCAATGGGTCACTAAACCTTGTTTATTTTATTGAATATTCTGAAAGTACAATGTGAGTAGATAACGTGGTGATTTTTCCGCATTTTTATGGAGCCGAAATCGCGGAGAAACCCGCTTTTGAAAAATCTAAAAACTGCAAGACATTTCAAACGCACCCGAATGGCGGGAAACTGACGGTGTTGACGCACTGCGGTAGTCATATCGCAATCTTCTCTCATTTTCCTCTGATGTTTGTTAAAATAAAACGTGTTTCAATGTGGAATTGTTGCTCGTTTATTACAGCTAACATATGAATGAGATTCAAGTCTTGAATTCAAAAGATATAATTTCGACTTTAGTATTGTTTTCATATACGAAGAGTAGATAGACATTTGACGGAAGTCGTGGAAACCCGTGCCCGCTTCTGATTGGTGCCGGATGACATCATTCGGCGCGGCGCGAAACCGGGGCGTTTTAAATTTGCGTATAAGTTGAGCGATTTGAACTGCGCATTTCTCGGTTATTGAGTTACTTGTTCGCGTTTTTAATGTGCGCATCGTGTTCTACGCGTCATTTTCCTTCAGAAAACTATATTCGCAAGTCAAAATTCGTTCATGGTTTAGTGACCCACATCAGCATTTGTTTTATTGTAAAATCTACATTAGAACACGCCAGAAACTTTTTAACTCCAAAACTGTTAGATGAGAAATTTCATTTTTTCGTGTAGGTAGCACGTACAACTTAACCGGATTTCCCGCATATTTTTCGGTCTCCATATAATATTAATAATGCTGACTGTTGAGTAGATGCAATTTTTTATTTCTTTCTCTCAACAGAGGCTGTGGAATATTTTCCAGTGGCGTGGCGTGAATTGTGAGATATCGATTGTTATGCCATTTAACCCTATGGTAAAAAATCGATTATTAAGGTGTTGGCTGCGAACACCCTGTTCATCGATACTTCTCCATAGGTGTAAATGACCGATCAATCGATATATCGCGCCACGCCACTGATATTTTCACATTCCGCACGTCCAATTAACGGGAGTTTCGTTTTCCCGGTCTCATAAATCAAAATCGACTGTCCGCGAATTTCGGAGCCGGCGAGGCCGACGGAAGACTTTAGCTGGAGGCTCGCTGAAGCCGACTCCTGAAAAGTCTAACAAATTAGGGGCCACACACTGTCGACAACTCCTCAACGCAGAAGACAAGTCTCATCGAACGTGATTTGATGACAACGAAGATAGATTTCTCGGACGGAACCCGATCATTTTTAGGCGGCCTCCGGGCAGCGCGCATCGCTTTGGATCCTGGAAACGGGTCCCTCTGTTGCCTGATCGTTATTACTTTTGTGTTGCCAAAAATAGCATTTTTTAATCAAAATTATATAGAAACAAATGGGAATCTACAAAAAAATTAGCTCGAGTGATATCTGCTACGGTCCGTGTTTCTTAATTTTGAAAAAACTGCCAAAAACATTACCAAACAACGTTAAACCAACAATGTTAAAGATGTAACCTCCGATTCCAAATATTCAAACTTTCAGAGGTCGAAACCAAAACTAAGGCAACGTGAGGTCTTTTTAGTGCGGGTTGCATACCTATCCGTTGTCTTTAATGGTTCATATCTTCATAAATTTCACAGTCACGCAATTCATAGAATTCTTTCATTTCAAGCCCGATAAAGGTACCTGCAAAAATTACAGTTTAGTGCTCGACTTGACTTAAGTAGAGTCCGGTTTTCCTTTTAACGGGAAGTATGAATGAGGAGTCAATATATTGCATAAAACGGATAAAAAATTGCGATTTTATCGCATGAATTCGCAATAAAATTCGCAATTTACTAACGGCGATTCATCGCAATATTATCGAACGAAAAATCGTGATAAATTGAGGTACAATTTCGAACGCGATTTCATGGAGATAAAATCGCGACCAGATCGAGGATAATCGCTCAGATGTTGATGATCCTTAGCTTTTTAATCGCCAAAAATCGTAATAAAATCGCAACCTAATTTCAAAATCGATTTCTGTTGAAAATGCCACTTGCGTGTCTGGTGGCTCCTTTGAAATTTGAGATTAAATGAAAAACCGGCAAAAATGAAGGGGAACCGGAGACCCTGCACGGGGAATAGGCGCGCCGCGCGCTGCGTCGTGGAGTCAGCGACGCGCTATGAATATCAAACACCGACCGCGGGGGATTTTGGGACACATTATGCTCAGCCAGCCTCTGTAATTACGTGATTAGTCCAATTGGATAACCAGGTCCACCTGAGTAATTATATAGATCGGCAAATAAGCCGTGATTATTTTCTTTCAAAGTGGATCCAATAAAAAACCGAGTATCACAACGGTTTTGACCACCCGATCTCCGGCTGTCCCCACGTCTAACCCCACGCAGAACAAAAGTGATTAATGGGGAATCGAATACAAAGTAAGAAAGGAAATGAAAAAAAAAATATGTTCGTAAAAAGAAGGCTAAGAAAAGAAAGAATTATCAGGTCAGCCAATATTTCTACCAACGCGAGTGGGATTACATACAAGTAGCTCTATGATTTTATGGAGTATTACTTGCAATTTTATCTCTCCCCTAGCCCACTAGTCTGGGGGTGAGGGGGTCAAAACTATATCTTCATAACTTTTAGTCTTATGTCTAAAATTGTACTATAATGGTAAATACTTTAAATCCTGAACAAAAAGTTTAATAAAAATTGTTATTAAAAAAAAAAAAAAAAAAAAAAAAAAAAAAAAAAAACTGAGGAAGTTTTACTCAAAATTTAGCAAGAAACATTTTGAAATAAGTTTGAAAGTCCGTCCCAAGTGAATATTGTTACTATGTAGTTTTGCTTTTCATTTGCAACATTCACTATTTTTTTTATTAAGAGTTTATTGCAAAAATTTAATACATAATGTCAGCACTACCGAATACAATGACATTAACTCCGGATATATTTTTAAAACTAAATTAAAATGCTTCTTGGTCTCTAGTGTAAAAATACCTGCCGCACTACTGCGTAACGTAATAAGAGACTCCTTAAAATCCAGAAATAATGATCGATGGAGCTATTGACTCAATCGAATCACTCTCCAAAGTGCTATAGACCCATCCCAAGAATTGGCTGAAATTATACGAATAAAGAATTTGCAGGTGCTTGAAATTTGATGAATTTCGTGTTTGAGTGGAAACTAATAGGTGAGGTGAACACGAAGATGCCCTTGGTTTATGAAGTGAACAATTATTGGAGAAGATATGACAAAATAATCCATTCTACTGAAGTACATGTGTTTAAATGGGAAATTCCACCAGATGACGTCACTAGGCGGTGCATTTTCTCACTTTTAAATCTATATATTCATACTATTTCCCATATCAGAAAAAAATTAGAAAAAAATACTGTGAAATCAGCCCTTTAAGCACCTTCAGGTGAGGCAATAAAAAATTTGCATGCAAATTCTCCATTCGCAGATCCATTTAGCATTCCGTATACGGCCAGTAAAATGGCGGAGAATGGGCAAAAATAACTTCGAATCGATGTATCGATGTTCGATTCCGAAAGCTGGATGTCGGGTACCCGGGAGTCCCGCAGCCAGGAGCTGGGAGGTTCGAGGTGAGACAAAAGCTGCTCACCGGGGCTTCGGGACCCCAGACTTTTGACGAAGAACCGCGCAAAGCCCAATCGGAACCGCGAGCACTTAGGCCGTTTTCGCGCGGGACGGAGGGTTCACGGCGCTGCATGACTTGACCGCCGCGCCGCGCCATCGGACGTTTTACGACCCTGTTTATGATCGGAGGTCTTCATTATTATTCCCCGAATGAAGGAAATCATAAAGAATTGATGGCGTCCGCGAAAAATATCGCCGCTAAAATGTGCTCTGCATTCGCGGATCCTCCATTCACCTTTTCGAGGCGGATATTTATAGTCTCGACTGCACTACTGTTATTAATATTCATGTTTGGGGATCACCACCCTGTCCGGCAAAAACCGCACATGTTCCATGGAGCCCCCGAGCAAAGTACGCCGTTTTCGTTCGGCACGTTTCGGGAGAGGGTTCGCACAGTGGAACGAATTGATGGAAGTGGTCGTACACAATGTGGAAACTTTAAAAGCTTGTGTCCGCGTTCATTAGAAACGTAGAGATTTAAATGTGCTTTCATTGGTTTTCCTGAAAAATTTATTCAAGAAACACCATTTATAATTTGGATTACATTTTGCAATAAGGAGCCACTAGCTCTGACTCTTCCATAAAACCACGTATCTGCATAGGGAAATCAACGGCATATATGTTGTTTCTAAAATGAGCCAGAAATAGTGGTTCCTTATTGCAAAATGTAATCCATTTATATTAGGACAACATGAACACCAAAATATGCAATTTTTCCGGTAGTATGGATTTATAAACAAAAAAATTACATTTTTTTTCTTGGTTCGACATAAAAATATGCGTTAGTTTCGGAAATCAATCTTTTTTTAACTTTTCGTGACAGTTTTTTAATAACTGAAACCAGGAAAATTTAACTTTCGTTTATATATTGCTGATATAACAATTCCGTTCTTCCCATTTTACAACGAGATAAAAATGAATACTCTTGACAAAAATATCTTATCGTCTTTACATAATCATGTTGAATTCGTTAAATAATACGATCTTTCGAGAACCATTACCTTTTTTTAGATTTTTTGTTTTAAAATGAATATTGAACACTGGCACTAGGGCTGAAAACAATTTAAATCCGACTTCTCCCCAAGCCTTGTTTCTCTCTGTGCGACGCTTGGGACTCGTGTTCAGTCGAACCCCGACCACTTAATTGTCCGTTCTACCTTTTTTGCGTTCAGCATGAAGTCCTCAGAGACATCGTCAGGAGAGAGCGGAAGAGGTCAGGGGACAACATTAATATAATAAAAAAATAAAAAAGTGCAGAACTAGCCATAAAAAAATATAAAATAAATAGACGGGAAGGGGGCGGGCGATCGAACTACTTTGTGCAATGATATCTCCCTGTGTGCGAAATAAGTGCGGCCATAAACCGAAATTACGGTTCATCTACATGACAGGAATGACAAAGTATGTATCTGCCCCGAGAACCTTTGCAAATTTTACGATATTTTCGTTTCAAGTTTTCAGGTGAAAACAAAAATGATGAAGTAGAGGAAGATAAAGAAAAAAACCGGAGACTCTTCGTGGAAAAAACTGTGATATACACCACCGTTATGGATGACGTCATACACTGGTCGCACACACCCGTGAATCTACGGTGCGTCTTATCTGCATCTGATACACGAATTATCCTTGTCGACATGAAATGTAACAAGAGTTATGAAGGCGTTTTAGACTCTGTTTCAAACCTTGGCCATTTAATCGTAATTTTTTCCTTGAAATCGATGGACAAAGTTATAGACACAGGAGGGAAAGGTCAGTGCCGGATTAAGGAGATGGCCACATGGGCCGCGGCCCATGGCGGCAAAATTAGGGGGCGGCAAATTTTACAATTTTTTTAAATGCAGGTACAAAAAAATCGGATTCAGAAAAAAATTACAAACAAGAAAAGGTGACAAAATCTCTCATTTTCTGAGAGTTCATTAATTTCTAATTTTGTCGTATTTCGGTGATACAAAAACTGCGCATCTTTAATCAGTTGAGTTAAAAGAGAAACCAAACCCGCAATTTGGCCTGGAAAGGCGCGACTTAGAGAGAAATGATGACGAGGACTTGAGATGAAAAGGAGAAGCCCTCGACGCGGCGGTCAGCATGTAACACATATTAGCGCCTACGAGACTGCATGAATACTTCACGCATAGCGTCAAGCACAGTACGGTCACCAGCGGTCGGCGCGGCGTGATACGCACAGTGCCTACAAGACTACATGAATACTTCACGCATTGCGCCGAACACAGCGTGGTCAGCGCGGCACGGCGCGGCGGTGGAAGTTAAAAGTATTAAACCACTTTTATGTTTGTTCTTTCTTAATTTTTTAGTTCATTTCTTACAAATGAAAGGCCTTGTCCCCACAGAGATAGGTTTACGGAACTGAACTTTCGCGCGAAGTTCCGTGAACTTTTGCTAGTAGTGTTGACAGAGCTTACGCAAAAAATGTGTCCAACACGAGTGAACGCGTCTTATGCACCCTTCTCCCTCCGGCACGTTCACTTGATGGTTTTTATTGATGTTTCAAAATGAATGAGAAGAGGGCGGCAAAATACAGGCGGCCCATGGGCGGTAAGCAGGTAAATCCGGCCATGGGAAAGGTAAAATGGATCGATCCAACTGGTGGAAGCGGATGGTTGCAATAGACAAAGGAGGTAATGAATGGACTAACTAACGCCAACCCACGGGAGACCCAATATTTAGTCCATCATTTTAAGCACTCAGTTGATAGAAAGCGCTTTTTGATCGCTGAAATCGGGCAAAAAATTAAATTTGAGAAAAAAAGATAAAACTTGTTTAGATGATCAGTTTATATTTGCAAGCTAAAAAAACTTACACCATCTTAAGTACATCGGAATGCTTTCAGTTCCTTTTTGCAAAACGCAATCCAAATGTTAATATTACACGTGCCATAGCTCTTACTTACAACTACTCTGGGCCAAGTTCTATTCTTGAGTGGACCATACGGGGTTTTCAGCCATGGGAATCACCTGCTCTGCAGGTACGTACTGACCCAGTTGCACCCCCTGGAATCCATAAATCCAGAAAGGTCCTTGCTTGGGTTGGGATTGGAGCCAAGCGATTAGCGCTTCGCCATAATCCAGGCTCACATGTTCATTAAGCCTTTACGGAGACAAGGCACGCTAGCGCCCGAGCCCGAGCTGTGAACTCGGCAACGAGTCTATTTCAAAATATCATTGGCGCGGATTGATTATGTTAATTGCCTTTTAATTTATCCTACATCAATCCGCCGGGCAATTAACACGCATTCCCGCGCGGTGTCCGTCAATCCTAACCTCAAAACTCGCACTCCGTCCCGTTCGGGGTGTCGATTGGTCCCCGGGCGACGAGCTATTACGCTTTTATTGAGCATAGCGCGGCTAATGGCTTTTATTTATGTCCGCTCCGGTGTGCTCCGGTGAGCCGAGTTTATGAAATGCACAGATCGTCGCCCCCCTCAAGTAAGGGCGTATCTCAATTTCTACATGAGCCCTCCTTTCCGTATAAGTCGATGCATTCCGAGGCTCATGTAGAAGTAGAGATACGCGCTTACGTCAATGAGACGACGAGATGTCGATGGCTTCGTCCATCAACTCGGTTCCAATAATTGAATTGTTTGCATTGAAACTGACCTGCTCTTTCAAATGAGTTGGCTTTTGATTGATTATCGCACGTCTGAATGGAGATGTTGCATGTGTGAGGGATTTGCGATTTGACCATTGACTCTTATGTAAAAGTTCGCGAGAAACACGATGGTGCCACTGGTTTTCTCTGAAATCATCCCCTAAGCTCAAAAAAAGCTCTCAAAGGGAGGCCAAAATGGAGGGGATATCCCACCCTACCCTGAGAGTCCACCTCTACATCAAAGCAAACTCTCCATGCAAAGATAAGGAGCAAATACATTGGCAGGGCTGCCACTTTATTAGGGGACTCTAAAACTGAAAACACGGCATCACTGCTATTGTATTGCTCCCTATCTTTGCATGGAGAGTTTGTTTTAATGTAGAGGTGAACTCTCAGGATAGCGTGGGATATCCCCTCCATTTTGGCCTCAACTTGAGAGCTTTTTTTGAGCTTGAAAGTTGATTTCAGAGAAAACCAGTGGCACCATCGTGTTTCTCGCGAACTATTACACAAGAATCAATGGTCAAATCGCAAATTCCTCACACATGCAACATCTCTATTGTAGTGAGCAACCCTCTCTAACCTGGCAGTTACCATTTTGAACATTCATTTCAATACAGTACTTTAAAATTCAAGACGTTTCCCAGAGTTTCTAAGATTTCTCATTCCACAGGGCCAACCACATTGCTACCACACTACAACTTCTCTGCAACCAAACCGCCGTGCTAAGTAAAATCGTCGTGTGGACTTCCGGGTCTTGCAAAATTTCCACTGGTAAATCACGAATTATCGGGAAAATTTGCAAAAAAATTTTCCTCCAATTTTTCAGATAATTTTTGTTTGCAATTTCACCTAAAGCTCTTGAATCTGTCAAGGAATATTATTCATAACTTTTCTCAAAAATGAACATTTAATGGCACCTCTCCAATGTTCATACGGCGTTTTTCCTTAGCGAGGCAGCACAGTGAACCTCACTATACCACACTACACTACGCTACACGTTGTACCACGCTACACTACACGGTGCAACACTAAATTATACGTAAGGTCACCACATTACTCTGTTCCATTTTATCGCGTCCTCCAACAAACTGATCTTGATTGACAATAAAAGTCTTTTAACATGATCTTCGTTCAACATCAGATTCTGAACATACTGGAGGCATCTGCAGCTGTCTATTCGGTTTTTGAAAGACCTGTAAGGATATTCGAGAATAAGAGGAAGCGATGATTCATTTGGCAACATTCAATAAAATATCTGTTTCATAATTTAAGGTCTGCAGTTCCGTTATCGTGACATAATCAATGCCGCAAGTAAGCGGAGTCAGATCCTCAATATTTTGAAACTATCAATTTTAGCTATTCTTAAATAGCAATTCTCGTCGAACGATAGACCTTTTGCGATCCGTACCTATTCATTTTTTTAAAACTTTTCCACCGAATGAAAGCAACGTTATGTTAACTACTCGGATGGATCGTACATAATTTCTACAGTGAAGTCACACAATGCTACACTGAAGCTTGACCTTTTCAAAAGCTTTTCAAGTATTACTTGACCACTTTTTTATGGATTTGTATTTATTTGTTTTCTATTTCAATGAGCTCAGTTTTGTTCCTTACAATAAACCCACCACATTGAATAAATGCAGCTCTTCCCCTCTCATCAAAATTGTTAGTTGTTTTTAACAACGAGTGAGGTAGATTAGCACCGAGGAGAGCTGGTTTGAAAATCAAATAAAAGACAACATTAAATCTCTTATCAATTTGTTCTCACTGTTTACCTAGTGGGACTCGAGAAAGACTTAATCAAAGAGCTCACTGTATTTTAAGCACTTTGGGACGAAATCGCAAGGAAAGCGAGGGACTCAGACATGTTAATTTCAACCGTGACGTACAAAGACCGCATTGTCAGGTTTCACGACAAAGCCGCCCTTTTTCGCGATATGCAAATGAACAGAAAATAGATAACCGAACTGGGGCTTTAGTAAAATTTCGTTCAGTAACGTGGAAAGTAAAGTTTTCGTAAAAAGTGAGGGACACAAAAAATGCCTCAAATGTCAGTCGCAGAGCCGAGATAACAATAATAGGATTTGGCTCTTTTTGATACTGACTAGTTTTGTTGTAAAAGTTTATCAGCTCGGAAAATTCAGAAATTTCATAAAATTGATAGTAATGCTCGATGAAATCAAATTACTAAAGAATCCTCGCTTACAATGTGATCCTTTTCAAAAAGTCCTTTTGTACAAAAATCGTCTCCCACTGTCATTATTTCCCTTTGTACCCCGGTCATGCAGAACTTTATTTTGTCTTCGAGAGTAACTTCTCTCTAAATAAAATAATCACAGTGATAAAATTTTTTATATTTTTTGGCATATAGATATCTCGGAATCAAAGATAATTTTAAATTGAGCGTCTCTCTGCCCGATAAAAAGTTTACCTTGCAATTAGCGAGTTATTGCTGTAATTTTGATACAGACATCGGTAAAACGAACATTTGTATCATATTGGGTGCAGTTTTTGTTATTGAATTCCGTCATAGGTACCGCCTTTGATTTTACTTGTTTCCGGATTTCAATGTGATCGCTTTCCCATCCGCACTTACAAATATCGTGAGAATACTCGGAAAATTGGCATCCATGATCAAAACTGTAACTGCTTCCTCCGTGGTCTCACTATTTTGAAATCCCTAGTGTTTTTACCGAATGTAGGGTAGAATGAAGGGAGCCACCGTTACCCCTCCCCCCCTCAGGTGGACCTAATCCGTAGACCAGTCGTGAGACAACCTTTGGAATCTTCCAAAGACGATGTAAATTCGGTTATACAATCGCGAAGAAACCAGAGCAGAATCTGCAGATTCACTCTTACAACTCGAGCTGACATTTACATACTGAATGATTCGATATTCTGCCTTTCCGGGCAAAAACCGCAGTACTGAAATGTAAATGATACGGACGGTCGATTTTCTTGAGCGTGGCATTAGTCTCAAATGCAGAATTTCTGGAAAGTGAAACCCAGCCCTGAATTTGGTCCTGTGAATCAGAGAGATGTTCCAATTTATTTCATTTAATAATTGTATGAGATTTGAAATTTTTAACGCATGAAGATGTAAAAAGAGGAGCAGATTTTGAGCTTTCATCCTGGCACAGAACACTTGAGAAAAGATTTAGGCTGATATTCCAAGATCGAAGTGAATGTATGGAGAGGGGAAGGAACTTTTTTGGAAAAATGATCGGGTTAACCTGATTTCAAATTAAATTAACAAACAAAAAAATAAAATAAAATAAATAAGCATTACTTAAAAAGTAGGTGTCAACTCTACAATGCCAATATTTAATTTGTATTTACGATACCCCATAGGACCTGAATGATTAACTTTGAAACAGTCTCTCTCAAAATCTCAATACTCTTATTTTTCTCACTTTCTCCTTTGAGCGTCCAATATTTCAACCCACGATAAGAATTACATAAGCTGGCTAAAAAAACAGAGAAAACTCGTTTCAACATATTATTTTCTCCCAGTGAGGTTTTTTCTTTTTCATTCTCTGGTCTCGATCGCAACGAAGATTAGTTTTCAAAATAAGTCCCGAAGAACAAAATTACTCACGAGGGTATAATTGGTGTATTTAGATGAAGGCACGCTCCACAAGGGAGAAAAGGTAAAATGTCAGAGGGACAAGTGCAATTTTCGCAAAACCGTAAATAATTCAAAGAAATTATAACCGCAAGGTAGAAATAATTCATTTAAACCATCAAAGCATACCTTTCAATGCTACACGATCCAACAAGAAAAAAAAGAAAAGAGAAGAAAACCGCATATCTCAACTAACGCACTGTTGTGCTAAAGCGCATGTTTATTTCATATTTCAGGCTCAAAGTGAAAACAACGTATATGATGCGCTCAATGTTTCTGCATGTGAATACAGGTGCTCCAGTGCTCCCACATTTTCCTCTTTTCTTTCTTCTCTTTTTTCCTCTTCTTCTTCTTTTTATTCACCTTCCTCTTACTCACCATCTTCCTTTCCTTGTTTTCTTCTTCTCCTCCATATCTTTGTGTCTAGTTTTTCTCCTTTTCTCCTATTCTCATTCCTCTTTCTTTGTGATCCTCTTTTATGTTCTTCTCATCCATATTTTTTTTCTCTAAAAAATCGTCCTCCTTTTTCTGTTAGATTTCCTTTTCGTCTTCCTCCTTACTGCTTTTCCCTCTCCTCACACTTCGATCCTCCCTGTGCAGGTAAGTTTTTCTTTGGATGAAGAAAAAATGGGCGTTTTTATTAGTAACCCTTCAGATAAACTTTAAAAAGCAAGATCATCACATAATTTAGAGAGTGTTTTTTTGTCTTCCATACACGGCGTGCAGCGAGCGCAGCAGCGGTCTCAAGTGTGTCGTGTGGCTAAGTATAAACGCCGCGACAGAATTAAAACATTTCCGTATTCGCCGAAACCCCACTTAAGGGTAGTGCTAAAGGTCGTAGTGGAAATCACAACTACCAGATGCTGAGCACCCCCGACTCTCACACGCAGTTGCCACGATTCAGCGCAAACTCATCATCTGATATGGCCCACATTTTGCAATTTGGAACTAGAAATTCTAACCCGGTTCAGAAACAACGTATGTGCAATTAGTTTCCCTATGCACATGAGTGTTTTTCCAGAAGAGTCAGAATTTATACTTCCAAATCGCAAAATGCAGTCCATATGAGCCATAGACAGGGTGCGACATTCGGCAAAAAATGTTTCTTATCCACATTTTAACTCACCATGAAACACGATGGACGCATTGAAAATGTTCAAATCGAACTTAAAATATAGAAAATAGCGTTTTTTGTAAGGTCAATCACAGTCTTGCTCCTAGAAAACCTGGAGTCTATTGATATAATGTTTTGCGTCTTGCGAAAATTCATTTTTTACGCATTAATTTTTAAAATGGTAACTATTTAAAAATGGTTTTGCTAATTTAATAATTGAATTGGTAAAAAGAAGTGTCCGACATGTTTCAATGTAGATTTTTCAATAAAAAAATGCTAATTTAACCATGGGTGAGGTTCAGCTACCCTAATAGCACATCTGGTTTTAAAAACGTTTTTAAAAGGTGTCAATGAAACCTTTGAACATTTATAAAATGTTTCACTGAAACATTTTAGATACTTAGAAAGTTTAAATCACGTTTCAGAAACGTGCCTGAAACCTTTCTATGTCACCCTTTTAAAGGTGTCAAGTGACACCTTTCAGAGATGTGTCCTTAAAACCTTTCAGATTCGTTTTCAATTTATTTCAGACTCAGGTCAGGGAAGGCTGTACCTCTTTGACACATTTTTGACACCTCCTTAAAACAGATCGCAAAATCTTAAATTGTTTCAGAAATGTTTCAGAAATGTTTCAGACATGACTTCCGCCTGAAAAAGTTTAAATCACGTTTCAGAAACGTGCCTGAAACCTTTCTATGTCACCCTTTTAAAGGTGTCAAGTGACACCTTTCAGAGATGTGTCCTTAAAACCTTTCAGATTCGTTTTCAATTTATTTCAGACTCAGGTCAGGGAAGGCTGTACCTCTTTGACACATTTTTGACACCTCCTTAAAACAGATCGCAAAATCTTAAATTGTTTCAGAAATGTTTCAGAAATGTTTCAGACATGACTTCCGCCTGAAAAAGTTTAAATCACGTTTCAGAAACGTGCCTGAAACCTTTCTATGTCACCCTTTTAAAGGTGTCAGGTGACACCTTTCAGAGATCTATCCTGAAAACCTTTCAAATTTGTTTTTGACTCATTTGTGACACATACTTTTTAATGGTCACAAAATCTAAAATCGTTTCAGAAATGTTTCAGACATGAGTTTCAAAAGTTTAAAGAACGTATCAAAAAATGAAAAACTGAATGTTTTCAGGATACCTCTCTAGAACGTGTCCCCGCAACCTCTAAACCAGTTGCATAGACAGGGGTCAACCATGATTGACACCTCTCTATGCAACTGGTTTAAAGGTTGCGGGGACATGTTCTAGAGACGTATCCTGAAAACATTTAAGGTTTTATTTCATTTCAAATCTCAACTTGTCTTTTCTGTTATTTTCTGACAAATAAATATTTTTTACATAGAAATTGTTTTAGAAATTTTTAATCGTCCACACCATCTTAGAAACGTCCCATATATCATCACTTGGAAACATGTCAGCAAAATTTAGAGTACAAATATTTTCATACTGAGTTGTTGCCCCAGCAGTCAGAATACATGGTTTTTTTTTTTTTATTATTTTTGGTGCCTTATCTCAAAGTTTTGAACGCATGTTTCAAAAAAGTTGTTATCCTTTTGAAGTCTATATCTAGGTTCTACAAGCGTTTCAAACTCTTGGAAACAATGATTGAGTGGCAAAAAATGTGATGTAACCATGTATCAACAAATCAACAACAACATCTATGAAACATTCTCAGCAAACATTACAACAGACCGCATTATAGATCAGAGCAAAGTTTCTGACATAATACTGAATGTGAATTGCTTCAATATTTTTAAATTTAGTGAACACAAAAAATATCCAGAATATTACTATTGAGCATTATATCTCTCCGTAATCTAATAATTTTGCTCCCAAAAGGATGGCTTAAAAAAATGCTTAAAACGTTAACTATCTCTTTAAGGCTGTACAAAGGCTAAAAATTGTATGTTCTCAAAAGATTCCATAGGAGGAAAGAACTAAAGGTTAGTTTTAATTTCTTTCACTACTTTACTAGGTACGTAGTTTTTAAAAGCTTCAAAGGTCCGAGTTGAAAGTTCATTTTCCAATAGACAAATGCTAATTATTGAAAAGACAAAGAAAAACTTTAATGAAATGAAACAAAAGGAATTAAGAAACTAGACAATACCATTAGTACACTTTGAAAAAAAGTATTCAAAATAGGTAACTATTGATTAGTAAACTTAAAAACTAGAAGAGAAAAAGTCACTAAAAATGTGGCCCTGACTGTGAGTAACAAGTTGGTGGAATAGTCCTGGGATAATATTTTGCAGGGAAATCAAGGCCAGAGAAAGTTCCAACAATTTCCATTAGAGTAAAAAATTTGAGCTCTAATGAGTATCAGTGCAAAACTGACTTTCCATGATGAAGAATTAGTGCCAGTTTGTGGGCTCTAGTTTGTAAGTGGGAAAGACGCTTAAGGAGGAATGGAATTAGTCTGCTTGTTCAGTCATCCCTTTTGTCAAGCCTACTTTGGGTAGATTTAGCAACAAACTAATTACGGCAACTCAAGTGGTGGCTTTATCTTCTCATTGATTCCACCTGACGAGGGCACAACAAAGAGTTCAGCTGACAAAGCCGACCCTTCACACACCTCCATTCCTCATTGTCTTGCATGGTTCAAGAAACAAACGCAAAATATCAACAACTAAGCTGCAGGGCTACACGGGAAAAAAAAAATTAGCTACAAACCGAACAAGCAAATAGTGCAGGTAAAATCCCTACACCAACAAATTTAACTGATTGGTGTAGCGATTCTAGCAAATTGTTTAGTTGATTCGACACCATGCAAGGATAAAAAAGCTTAAGAAGTGAAGGTAATTTTGCTATACCCAGAATTGGTAAATTAGCAATCATTTTTTTATCATGTAGTGGTGGCGTATGGCATAATGTAGAAGCATTGCCCTTTTAATGTTGAGTTTAGGTAAATATTGTCTGCGCCTCAGAGATAGAACTGGGAAAAGAAAAAGAGAGATACAATTCATGGCGCAGAACTCAAGTTTATTTGTGGGAACCGATCGATGGTGATGTTGGTGATGCATTCAGGTCAAGGTAACATTTGTCTCTCCTCCTCTCCTCTCAGGTCTACTTGAGAAGCATCAAAAGATCATAAAGATGGTCATCTCTTCCTATGTGATAGGTTATTCGCTGATGTTTGCGCGTACTAAAGTTGAAATGAAGTGGGTTGTTTCGTGAGGCCAGCCTTGAGTTCCCAATTTTAAGTAAGTCCTGTTCAAATATAATTGAGAAACTTAAAACTGTGATAGGCAGGTAGTGAAAGTGTGATGAAGAATTGGAGCCCTGCTAAAAATTTTTCATGGAATTCCGTGCTGGTTTTCCATGGAAAATTTCTCCACGTAAAATTGGGCACGGAAAATTTTTCCATGGAAAATTTCTCCACGGAAAGCACCACGGAAAATGTCACCATGGAAAATTTCTCCATGGAAAATTTCTCCACGGCAAATTCTCACCGTGGAAACCTGCCACAGCACTCACTGTGTCTCATGCAGGTTTCCACCATCAAGTTACCATGGTGTTGTTTCTTTAAGTCATCATAGAACTGTTCTACTCAATGTTGCTGGTTTTTTTAGTATTTAATTAGATAATTTACAAGTTTTCCTTGTAATCAAAATAAATGAAAATGATACACTCACCAACTTGAAGACACATAGTACCAACTATACTTGACAGAGATGTAATAATTCTTTTAACGATTGAGAAACTACCGCACTGTACCTTCGCGTCACATACTGCACGCTCAACATTTCAAATAAGATTTCATTCAGTTGACAATGTGAAAACATATTCAAATTATTTCACAATGAGCACGGAAAACAGCACCAAAAATTATCACAACACTATCCAAATTAGAGGCCAAGAGAGTGAAATATGAACTGTAGATTTTGGTTTCTGTCTTGGAAGCTTAATTGCATCTAGATGGTTTAAAGGTTGCCACTAATTCCCTGCGAATGGCTGTTCAATAAGATCAAAGGAACTGCCAGATGATAGAAAACAAATGGCGATTGCTGCAGCTGAACAAGGCAGGTAAATGTCTCGGTGTGTTTTTATGAAAGCTCTGAAAAATGAATAATGTACAGCGCATCAAAACCATGAGTACAACCAATGATCAGCACTAAATTAAAACAATATCAAGGTGAAGCCAACCAACATTTCTCGAGAAGTTAAAATAAGTTCTGTGGATAGCCAAATAATTTTTAGTAATAGGACAAAATACTTGTGAAAAAGCATTGGTAAAATTGTGTGTAAGAGCAATTATTGCATTGGTAGCCATAAAAATAGGAAGTAAATTATTGGACATCTGATAATTCACTGAAACATGGTTGATAAGGATGTGATGTTTTAGCCCTCTAGAGTTAAAAGTTTAAGGCCTCATCTGTAACTTCAGATATATCTCTCACACTACTTACATTTCTGGATAAAAATACCAAGTAATAGCTAAGGCTCAATTCAGACGTCACTTTTCCTTCACTCATGTCAAATGAAAAGTTGGATCGTGTAATACAACACGAGGACACAACGATCATTTGAGAGGTTGAACAAAAATTTGAAAGTTAGGTCACACCAAGGTTTTCGTTCAACTTCTCAAACAAATGTTAGAGCTCACGCATCATACGTTGAGACAAACGTCAAAAGTATTGTTTAAGTCACCATTCACCAGTGGTGCCACCTGAATACATGAATTTACCTGTTGAGTGGTGCGAATTCAGAGCTAATCGGAGAGAAACATTTGTTTCAACATACGATGAGCGAGCTCTATGTTCTCATGTCCGTATCAAACGATCCAACTTTTCACTCGGTATAAGTGGAGGAAAGCTAGACTGTCTGAGGTGGGCTTTAGTTTCCATCACACAGCAAAAAAATCTAGAGGGGCCTGTATTTAAGGTTTCTTTTTCAGTCCTAAGTAGTTCTCACCTGTGAATTTTATTCACAGTCTATATGGGTTTCGGCAAACGATAGGAAATGGCGATCTCGTATGATCTAACAGATATCTGATATTATCCCTGAGGAGGACGATGACATGAGCTGATGAGCAGCTAGGAATGGAATGCAGTTAGAATGTTAACCGTGTGCTGAAAACACGATAAGGTAGACTGTAACCAATATTCGATCACGGTTCATGTTTGGGGTGCAGACTCGGAGGAGTGACCAAGGAGAAGATAGAGAAAATGATGAGCACATACGAATCTACTATTCAACAAAGAATGTTAGAATAGTTTATCAAGATACAGAAATAAATGTAATGCTATGATTCTATGGAGAGGTTACAGATCAGTGGCTGATGGATCACTATTGGTGCCTACTTATGCCTACATTCAGTAATAGGAATTGCTAATCATTGTTATTCATGACTTACCTAGATTCAGTTCAAGGCCCTTGCATTCAACTCGGATTTGGCGTGATGTAGCGAAAGCAGGAAGTCAAGAAATATATAAATTTCTGAGAATTACTGTATGGTTAGCGAGAGCTTCATTGAGCCTGACGATTCACGCCTCGTTGATAACCTAACCTCAAAATACCGACAGGGCAGGGCGAGGCAGGGCGGGGCGGCACATCTCCTGACTTGCCGAATTGAATTGAGGATTTTTTATTTAAATCTGCATGATCTATAAAAACTCATTCGCTTATTTATTACTGAAATGCGTAACGCCGATAATGTTTCATACTTCACACGCTTTAACATTTGCGTTCTATTCTTGCTTTTATTTTTATTTTTATACAATTTCAACATGAAACAGGGCAGGCCGGCAGGATTGCAACGCAGGTTTTGTTTTGGAGTCGGAACTGAATCACTTTGTAAACACAAGATGAGTTGTTGGTTATCACTGCCAGTAATGCAAATTTTAATTTTTTTATGTGATTTAATTAGTATCAGCTCGAATCCGAGTCTTCTTCGTTACGAAAGTAATGTTACCTCGAAGTTGGTGAATTTTGATTAACCTGAAAGTAAGCCAGCAGTGTATCGCGATGGACTCTTGGTAATCGATCTTCAAATTTTTATTTTGGCCATGCGTAGAAATAGAATGAAAAAATTCTGATAGATACAACTCAATTCTCATTGGTTTTGCTATTACCGCTATTCGGTTCTTTCTACAATTCAATGTTGGTTTCACACAGGAGATTTGGAAGTATGACGGTTGAGCTTCAGTAAAGGCGATCCTATTGAATAGTTAGTGTCTAAACTAATCTTGCAAAACACAGACGTTTGGTCTCTAATTGACAGACTTTAAAGCTGTACCTACAGGTTCGAAGAAGCTGCGTGTTTTCTGTTTTTTGACAAACTATTGCGGTTATTTCAGTTGTCTTAAACAGAGTATAAGCAGCAAATTATTATTACATCTCTGTCAACCATAGCAAATCTCTGAGTTAAACATATTTTAAATGAAAACATTCTCCGTACAGAAAGTAATTGCTACCTACTGGTACAATTATTAAATTATCGTTAAATAGTGGGCATTGTCTTGGGAATGCCATGGTTGTAGAAATTTCAGTGCACTAATGAAGACTTATTCTGTGATAACTGATGACATGAAACATTTTAGTGGCCCTCACTTGTGAACTTCGGTGAGTAATTCAACTTAATTCTATGATGCATAACGAAACAGCAAATAGTTGCTGATTGTCAATGATCAAAGGCTTACAGATTACCATGTTTATTCTTGTGGTGGTCTCTAGTGTTTCGCAGTGTTCCAATGCATGTTCTCTGCTATTCCGTTACGCTCCCTTGAAATTCCATGTAGCCACCACGGAATCTCCTGCTGCCACCATGGAATCCCATGCAGTCTCCACGGAAACCCAAGGAGTCACCATGGAGTTCCGTGCCTTCTCCATGTAGTCTTCATGGAGTCTCCATGGAGTTCCGTGTCTTCACCATGGGATTCCATGAGAAACAGCACGAATACCATGGAATTCCATGAAAAATTTTTATCATCTAGATGATCCTCAATGACCTCCTTGAATGAAATAAAAAAAATTGATTTTGAGATACTGATGTACAAGTACATTTTTGAGGACGTGGGACGAACAGACAAACATTTTTTCAATAATGGTTTTTTCACTGCAAGTACCCTAACAGGTATATACTTAAACGAAGTAGATTTTTTTCGTGGGGGAGGGGACAATACTTTCTTTATCTGCGGTGGAGCTAGCAAGTAAAGATATTTAAAAACCTTTACGTCAAGTTTATGACAAAATTTGCGACTTCCTTGATAATTGGGTGGGGGGGGGGAGGGGTTGGGTAGAGGGAGAAAAATATAATATCTGAAAGGGATTGTTATATATTTGGAATGCTATGCCAAAATTATATGTAAGTTTCGCTGTCAATTTAAAATTTTTAGACACGAAAAGAATATTTTCAGTTGACGACTACCTGCTTCTTTCCCCTCTGCATGGGAGTTGCCATACTTCAGCATGCAGTTGACCAAGGTTTCATGAATAATCAATATAAGACTAGAAAATGTAATACAAATCTGATCCATGCTGAGACAAACAACCAAAACTTTGATAAATTTGATTAAATTAAAAGAATCGTGAATTTTCTGAAAGACAGAAATGTGAGAAGAACTTACGTTCAATTAATAGAAATTTTGCTGATAACATAGGCCAAACCGAGGCAAAAACAAAGAAGAAGGAAAAAAATCTTATTTTTCGAAAGCACACGGGAAGAAATTGCATATGAGGAAAAACATTTAAGACAGGCGTAAAGAATGTAACAACGAAACACGTAGGAAAGGTGATTGACACGTTTTCGAAACGTTTCCTGTATGTGCTAATATCCATGCCGATGAGTCGTTCCCATGTGTCTGAAACGAGTCTGATGCGAATCTGATCTGTTGTCGAAGAAAGGTTGAACCGCAGAAAAACATTTTAGACAGGCGTTAAAAATGTAACAACGAAACACGTAGGGAAGGTGTTTGACACGTTTTTGAAACGTTTCCTGCAAGTTTCTATTTTCATGCCGATGATTCGTTCCCATGTGTCTGAAACGAGTCTGATACGAATCTGATCTGTTGTCGAAAAAAGGTTGAAACGCAGAAAAACATTTTAGACAGGCGTTAAAAATGTAACAACGAAACACGTAGGGAAGGTGTTTGACACGTTTTTGAAACGTTTCCTGCAAGTTTCTATTTTCATGCCGATGATTCGTTCCCATGTGTCTGAAACGAGTCTGATACGAATCTGATCTGTTGTCGAAAAAAGGTTGAAACGCAGAAAAACATTTTAGACAGGCGTTAAAAATGTAACAACGAAACACGTAGGGAAGGTGTTTGACACGTTTTTGAAACGTTTCCTGCAAGTTTCTATTTTCATGCCGATGATTCGTTCCCATGTGTCTGAAACGAGTCTGATACGAATCTGATCTGTTGTCGAAAAAAGGTTGAAACGCAGAAAAACATTTTAGACAGGCGTTAAAAATGTAACAACGAAACACGTAGGGAAGGTGTTTGACACGTTTTTGAAACGTTTCCTGCAACTCTCTATTTTCTTGCCGAATGCCGGAGCATGAGACATAACTTACACGTTTTGAAAACTGTCCCTGAACCTATCAATAAAACGTTTTTAATATGTGTCGTAAAAATATTTTTAATACATTTATAAAATGTGTTAATGATACGGGAAAACTGTCCTCTCATTGAAACATTTTAAAACTGTGTTAGAAATGTATCAATTGAAAGATCCGATATAGACACTTACCGAAACATTTTAGAAACCTCTCCCAATTTTGTGACACCACTTGTGCTATTAGGGTATGTCTATGTACGTCATGTCTCAATGGAGATTTTACAATAAAAAAATGCTAATTCAACCACGACTTAAAATGCTGGTTCAGCTTAAAATTTCGACGAGGACATACCATTAAGTCGTCCAATTATTACCTTTTTTCGTGGTCCATGTCAGCCGTAAGCGAATTTAGTCGACGCGACAACCGTGTTTCCTACACATTAACACCGGATGCATCATGATCAATCTAGGTGGTTGCCGTGATCTCCTGGGAGGGCGAACAACCTCCAGTGATGACTGTTGAGTGCGCGTCGTTACGGGGACGTCATCTTTTTGAAATACCGCTTCCCCTCCGAGACTGAAATAATATTGGGACATCCCCGCGCCCTCAGCCCCACCCCCACCCCGGTGCGCCCGTGTTAAGAGCACCCGCGACACTAATTTACTAACCCCGATTTCCATGTTTTTGAGGGTTGCGGTGAAGGGATTTCATCTCCGTGGGCTAGGAGTGTCACCCAAGTTGCTGCAAAGCTGTGTGTGCTCAGCGGTGTTTTATGAATTTTTTTTTCGGTAATGCTTAAATCAAGGTGGTTTTCAAAATCTGCTCGCAGACACCACAGTCCTCAGAGAGATCTTCTATGATGTCACTGGATGTCCATCACTTTTTGGAAAAGTTAAAGCTGAGTTAGGTATTTTCTGACTGAAAATGTAGAGGAAGTAGAGAAAATTAGGCGTATTCTAATTATAATGCTCCAAAGTATAGTGTGTTCTGTATTAATGATTTTGTACAACTTTCTTTTTTACCCCAAAAATTGATTTTTTTTTTTGGTCGATTATCTGACCCCCCTCTCCCTTAAAACCACCCGTTCGCCAACCTCTCGTCTTCATTTTGAATTACTCAGAACTGCTCCTTTGAACTTAAGACTGGACACACCTCCCTCCATATTTTTTCTGAAAATAACGGAGAAATGAAAAATTAGTTGAAAAGAATGATTTTTACCCAATAGCTACAATCACTATAGCTTGTTTGTGAAATCTCTTGTTTACAAGGGGAAATACTAGAGCATATATTGTTTCTTAAGCGATTCAAATATGGTATAGTTCCAGAAGGTATACAAGGTGATTCAGGGTTAAACGGACAGACTGCAGGATCCGGAACACCCCCAAACCACCTCTTTAAATTGAGTTTTCGATTTTTTTTGGATCATTTATGAATTCAGGGCTTAAAAGTACTGGGCTTAACAGTACAAATTTTCATAAGATTTGGTTCACAACCGTTGCCAAAATTCAGGGAAAACGATTTACTTTTCGAATTTTTTATTTTGGGGGGGGGGGGGTGGCTCCGACTAGGGGCATTTTTGGAAAAAAAAATGTACACATAAAAAAAAAAAAAATCTTATTTTGACCCATTGAACACGCTCCCACAGTCTGACCGTTTAACCCTAGATTACCTTAAATAGTCCAAATAAGAATGGGTCCTCAATACTGGACTTGGTTCATCTAATCAAGTAATTTGGTCATACCCGTACCGCGATCCATATTTTAGTAACCCCTGCTTCGTGGGGTAATATTTGCATAGTTGAGCTAGACATAATTGAAAGCTATGAGTATGGAAAAAGAGTTTAGGCCGGGGCAATTTGAATTAATTTTTTCACGCAATTAGTGGGCCTACTCGTACTTTGTATTATTTTTATTCATTTATTCTGAGCAAACCCCCCTCCGACCTTCCTCGCATCGCATTATTCGCAACTTCTCGCACGTATGTTACCTCATCTCGCCTTTTTTCGCTTGCTCTCGCGAGTTTGGCCAGCAACGGTCTAACGAGGTACGAACAGCTAAGCCTAGTTCCGAGATAATAAGGGATCAAGCTCAAAATCTTTCGACTGCCCGCTCGGCTACCGTAATTTTTTATTTATTCCCTTTTAATGCAAAAGACCTGCGCTCCTCACCAGAATATGTTACGCTCCGTGCGTGCAAGTATAATTAACAACCGAGTTGGAAGTTGAGCGAAAATTGGATCAGGATGAAGCCACATTGGTGTCAAAAATGTTTATCGCATCATCAAAGCGAATCCGTGTGGAAAATTTTGGATCAGGCGAAGAAGAATTTTCAAGTTTTCTTACAGGCCGATCATAAACGAGCTTTCAAGCTATGTTGCTCTTGAACTGCCGCATAAAATACAGGTTGGAACCCGAGTATTGTTGGCCCGCGATTAGCAGAAAGGAACCAAGCTACATCAGCTTTTGCCAAATTCGACAGAGCAATTTAATTTTTTACAAGAGAACTTTTATGCAGATTTTCTTAAAATGTTTAGGGAATTTGCTCCGCACTACGCAGAAAACTCACTATTTGCAAAAAAACACTATTTCCGTTTTCATGTGAAAAATTAAATTGCCCACTTGTATTTGACAATAGCTAATGTGCGGCTTGGTTCCTTTCTGCTTAACGCGGTTCAGTTGCCCTGTTTGCAACAATTGCGGTAAGAATGTTGACTTTATTATTCGCCCGCATAGAATAATGGTTTGCACGGCTGATGAACT